>NW_004567126.1:1134896-1215679 GCF_000260355.1 Condylura cristata | reverse complement strand
GCATCTCCCTTATTACGAGTGATGTTGAACATTTTTTCATATGCTTGTTGGCCATCTGCATGTCCTCTTTGGAGAAGTGTCTTTTTAGCTCTTCTGCCCATTTTTTGATGGGGTTCAAAGTCAGTATTATTTTAAACAAAACTTAGTAAAAATTTGTTCAGTTTTTCTTTTTGTGGAAATATTTTTCCACTGTCAAAAATTTAATTAGGTAGAATCAGTTGAAGTATTTTACTAGAAACAAAAAACTCCGTTTTTTCCTTTTCCATATTTTTGAAACAATTTTTCTAAATACCAAACCAATTAAATCTAGTATCGTAGGACAATGATCTACATTATTTACAATTTACATATATATCAAACGTACATATCAAAAAAAATTTTATACACATTTTAGAAAAACAATGTTAATTAACAGTTGTGTTTATGCCAAACAGTTGTGTTTACCCTTTTTTTTTTTTTTTAAGATTTATTTATTTGGGCCCTGGTGGTGCAGTGGATTAAAGCACAGCACTAAGAAGCTTAAGCTACTTCCGTGGAAGTTAGATATCTGTCTACCTGGGAGCTAGCTGACCCACATGGCGCAGCAGACCTCTCCTGACCTGCCCACTGCTCCCCTCAGCAGTGTACTTCGTCAATCTGCCTGTTCTGCTCCCCACTCTGCCTCTGGTGAATCCTCTCTCTCACCATCTCTGCACCTCTGGCCTGTACCCCAGTTCTGTATGCACAAATAAATAAATCTTTAAAAAATTATTTATTTATGCTTACAGAACTGGGGCACACGGGCCAGAGGTGTGGTGGGTGAGAGGATTCACCAGAGACAGAGTAGGGAGCAGAACAGGCAGATCGACGACGTACACTGCTGAGGGGAGCAGTGGGCGTGTCAGGAGAGGTCTGCCACATCGTGTGGATCAGCTCCCTAGTGGGGGGATTGAACTTGTGCTGCAGTGGCTTCGGAGAGCTTCACAATGCAGGGCCTTAACCCGTTGCGCCAACAGGGAGAGCCCGGTTTACCCTTTTTTCAGGTGACAATGCTTTCTTTTTAGTTTTAGTTTACTATGTATACTAGTATACTAAATTGGACAAATTGATCTGAATACCTTTTCCAATAAGAAAAGGAGAAATTTTGTAGAGTGTCTCAGGAGCTCTACTGAGGTTCCAAAGAATTTCCTTTGATGAACCAAATGACAATCAAATTGTATTTCAATTTAGAATTTTGGGAAGCTTGGGACATTTTAGAATTTTGGGGAAAAAATAGCAGCAATAACAATCTTCAATTTGGGGGAAAACTGTCTCCGTTTAGTGGGACAATGTTGACAGTCAAACCATAACATTTTAGCTTTTGTATTTTCCTTTTTTTTTTTTTAATAACTAAAGACTTTTTTTCAAAAACCTTAATTACTTTAAACTTTTATTTGTCTGACATTATCAACCCAAGTAAGAGGAAAAAATTATACCAATCCAACCTGTTTTACAACAAATTAGTTATAATGAACATTATATTTTTGTTTGTTTACAGTATCTGTAAGTACCACCTAAACCAATTTAGAAGACTTTGAGGCCAAGACAAACACAAGAAAAAGACATACAGACATGCAACATATAGACACAGTTTTTTTACTCCACATGGAATCTTATGTAACTGCAGTTTTACTCACATAGGCCAAAATGATAAATAAATAAATAAATAAATAAATAAAAGAAAAATTTCAAGAAAATATCAAAATTAAGACTGAAGGCCTTCTTATTAAAAAAAAAAAATACTGCTAGCATAATGGCACGATGTCACTGTTATGTTCCTAAATGTTTTTAAAGGAAAAAGACTAGTTAGAGCATGTTTATTGTCTCAGGGATTTTTCAGAAAGTGTATTTTGAAGTACACTGCTACTTAACTGGAAAAGAAGAAAAGTTATTACCATTTAAGTTTTTGTCATAGGCCATGTAGACCAAAACTTAATAGGGATGGGTTCTCCTTGTTTATGTTTTTAACCAGAACCTCTCCAACTCGTTTCCAAGTATCCTAGTCAAACATTCCTTTATTAGGAAACCATGGATTATACTCAACAACAACATTTAAACAGTCAAGAATTTGTGAGAGAAGCCTTAGCACCATGACTGACAAGAAGAGAAACAAAAGTAGAAAGGCATGAAGAAGATTGCCCCATCTGGAAATCCCCACGTTTACTCACCACCTTACGTAAATTCACAGGCGCTGCCATCTCCATCTTTTTCAGGTCCCTGTTTTGGGCACCACTTGTGGACCTCTAGTGGGTCCAGGACCTGGGGTTTGCCTGTGAAGGACAAACCAGAGAGATGACGGCTATGTCCAGCATGCAGTGAGTCTTTATTTCGCAGCGTGCTCTTTATATACTCCACATTATCAAGCAGTAACAATAGAGTATTGACTTATTCTAACTCTGCATCTGCTGCTCTAATTCTTGGGACACCCTGCCCAGTCCCAGATGGCCAAGCCCTTGCACACACCCAGGCACTTCTCTTGATATGCTCTTTTGCTATCTTAGACATGGCTGCTTGCTCGCAGGACCTATTTTCTCACATTCTTGGAGCTCAGACCTAGCACTCGAGAGCGTTCCCCCAAGGGATATGTTTTCACAGGCCTTTCGGTATCCAAGTCCAGATGACAGTCAAGGTTATGCAAGAGCTCTGCCAATAGGAAAGAGCACAAGGGAACACGGTGATGGTGCACAGTGAATTGGTGGTGAATTTCACAGAGAAAACATGTACAAAAATGAAAGATGAATTAATATATTTAAAAAATAAATACAAGTCTCAGATAAAAAAGGAATGGAAATGACATCAGAAAAAAAATGATACAGCATACCTGTAACATATATAATGATAAAATGCACTGTCACTTTGATAAAAGATTCGATGTCGGGCCCTCCCTGGTGGCGCAGCAGGTTAAAGCACTGCACTAAGAAGCTGAAACCACTTCCGAATGAGTTCGATTCCCGCCTGCCCCGGAGGTGACCACATGGTGTGGCAGACCTCTCCTGACCCACCCGCTGCTCCCCTCAGCAGTGTACTTCGTTGATCTGCCTGTTCTGCTCCTCACTCTGTCTCTGGTGAAGTCTTTCGCCACCCCTGAGTCTCTGGCCTGTACCCCCATTCTGTATGCACAAATAAATAAATCTTTAAAAAAAAAAAAAAAAAAAAAAAAAAGATTCGATGTCTAGAATGTGCTTTTCAAATAAGTAGGAGGAAAATGGGTAGTGTGTGAATTTGCTGGGCTGCCATAACTCCAGACAGGGTGAGTTAAATAAACTAAACGTAGTCTTACAGTTCCAGAAGCCAGCATTCCAAGATCAAGGGTGTGGTCTGATCCAGACCTCCCCCTAATTTCTGATTTCCTGTCAATCATTCACATTCCTTGACTTGTAGAAGCAGCTCCCTGATCTCTTAGCTTCTTTTCTTTTCATTTGGTGTCCCGATGTGTTTGGCTGTGTTCAAATATCCCCTTTATGAGAGCACTATTGTGTTGGGTTAAGCCACTCTCATGACCTAATTTTAACTGGATCATCTGCAGAGACCCTATTTCCAAACAAGACCACATTTGCAGGTACTCTCTCATATTCTCTCTGCCCCACCTCACACTCTTCCTTTGTTCCTGCCTTCTTTCTCTTTCCCTAAAGGAGCAAGAATCAAACCCACAATGGGGTAATGAGAGAGATGGAACAAGATGGGCCATGAGAAGTGTAGAAGCTGGTTTAACCCAGAGGGGACATCACAGCTCCCGTGATGCCCAGTATCAAGTTGACAATGGCTTAAGAAAGTTAAGATGAACCACAGGGGCTGGAATCTGACTCCAAGGAAGGAGCGAGAAGCAGGCCATGGTGTTTGCTTATTTCTGGCATGGAGGGTCTCTAGGAGTTACAAGAAAAGAGCCACGATCCACATGAAGGTGGAAACAGAAAAACAGAAGAACCACATACTTGCCAAATTTACCGCAGGTGCTGTTTTCATGCTCTGCTCAGTCATACAAAGAAGGCAAAGTCACCAGCCAAGGAGGAACTGCCCTGTCACCTGGAGGGACCTAAAGGCCAACTGGAGAGGAGAAAGGTCCATGGCAGACAGTCTAGGCCCTGTGCCACTGAGGCCCCCAGCTTGGAGAGCCCTAGCCCCAGACAAGCTCAGAGACTTGAACATGGACCTGAGTACTGGGCAGAATTCTCAGCTAGGGGCCAGGCAAGATTCCACCACAGAATCCTGGAGAAGCACAGTTGTGTATGTTCATGTTTTATTTTGCAAAGTTGTTTTTGCATCAACATCCAACACCATGGATGTTTGCTTTATACCCTAGGGTTGTTAGGAGGAACTGGTTTGCTACCAGGGACAAGATTGGTAGAAACCATGAACAGAGGAGGAAGTGTGTACTTCTGCCTCAGAAATTTGTGGAGTGGATTCTCAGAGTGTAGTCTTAAAGAAACAGGAACAGTAACTACAATTTGTTCTCACATCCAGGCTCTGAGGTATATTATCTTATTTTTACAGTGAAGACCATTCAAGACCAATCTCGTGAAGGGGCTTGCTAGAGGTCACAGCTGTGACCTCTGGAGGTGCACCGAATCCCTTCCCCTCCATGTTTGCTGTGCTGCATGTGCCCCTGGCTCCTCACACAGCAGGACTATGCTAGGCCTGTTCACTGGGCAGGAGTAAAGGATGGGGAAACAATGAATACCACTTTGCAGCTACTAGCATGGCAATAATGAAATAGAAACTAAGCATTGGCAAGGATGTGGAGAAATTGGAAGCTTGCAAGCTTGTCTGTTGCCAGTAGGAATGCAAAATGGTGCAGCCACTATGGAACATAGTCTGGCAGCTACTCAAAAGGTTACACTTGGACTCTATTCCTAAATGTAAACACAAAGGCACTGAAAATATTCATACAAATATTTGTACGTAAGACATGTGGGCATAATTCACAATGGCGAAAAGATGGAGACAGCCCAACTCCCTAACAACCCATGAACGTATAAGCAAATGTGGTCTAGCCACACAGTGGAATATTATGCATCTCTAAAAAGGAATTAAGTCTATCCAGAAGAATTGAAAACAGAGACATGAACGGATATATGTAGGCCAATATTTGCTACAACACTGTTCATAGCACCAAAGGTAGAAACAGACCAGTGTACAACAGATGATAAATCAATTATGGCCTTACCGGGAATATTATTCAATCACAGAAAGACAGACAGGGCCTTCCTGGTGACATATAGTACAGCAGACCTCCTGCTTGTCTGCTCCTCCCCTCAGTTGTGTGTTTCAGTAGATCCACCTGTTCTGTTCCCCCATTCAGTCTCTAGTGAATCCTCTCACTTCCAGCACCTCTGGCCTAGTTCTTGTATGCATAAATAAATAAAATAAATCTTAAAAATAAAGGCAATCCTGCCACATACAACAACATGGATGCACTTTAAAAAAAAAGATTTTAATTTTGCTAACAGAACTGGGGTATAGGCCAGAGTTGTGGTGGGTGAGAGGATTCACCAGAGACAGAGTGGGGAGCAGAACAGGCAGACCTACTGAAATACGCTGCCAAGGGGAGCAGCGGGCGAGACAGGAGAGGTCTGCCACGCCATGTGGGTCAGCTCCCTGGCCAGGGATTGAACTTGTGCTGCAGTGGCTTCATATAGCTTCATAATGCCATGCTTTAACCCATTGCACCACCAGGGAGAGCCCAACATAGAGGCACTTTAAGGGTATTACACTAAGTGAATAAGTTAGACAGAGATAAATACATATATCTATAAATACAAATACAGTATGAGCTCACTTACATGGGAACCTGAAAAAATTCTTGAACTATAGTAACAGAGATTGGTGCTTGCCAGAAGAGGAATATAATGGGTGTGTGAAATAGGTGAAGATGATTCTAAGTTATAAGGTAAATAAATCCTGGGGATATAGGACAGATGATGGATGGATGGACAGATGGATGGATGGATAGATGGATGGATGGATGGATGGATATAAAGTACTGGGAAATTGACACATGTGGGAAAAACTTTCACTCCATGAGGGACAGGTTGGCAAAGGATCGACCCGCCTCCAAGAGCTTCCTAATAAGTCTGAACCCCAGTTAGCCTCAAAGGGGAAATCCATTAATGCTCACCTTTATTTCCCTGACCCCTTGATCTCTGAGGTGTTTCCTGCAATCTCCCAAATAAATTGCCTGCACTTTAAGTTTTGCCTCAGGCTCTGCTTTGTGGGGAACTTAAACTAGAACAGCTGATACCAGAACTTGGTTTCAAACCCCCTCTGCTTGGATTCTACGATTCTAACCCTGTATGTCAAGGATTTGTAGATGAAAAGTTCTGGAAACCTTTCCTCAAATCAATGGGAAGGGAATTCTGAGCTGAAAGAACAACATGTGCAAAATATTCAGAAGCCAGAGAAGTGCATCTACTCAACAGATACCTTGCCTATCATGGCCAGACCTTGATTGAAATGTTGTGCAGCTGACAGAAACAGAGACAATCAAGTAAAAAAAAAAAAAAAAAAAAGTCAGCAAATGAATTAAATTTTAGTAATGAACTCATTAGGACAAGTGATAGGGAATGACCAGTGTGTGTTTGAAGATGGAGGGCAGTGGCATTCAGGAAAACTTTCAGGAGATGCAGGCCACAAGAAAGGGGATATCGTGAAGGAGAAGAGCATCACAGATTGATGGAACTGCAATGTGGTCATGCCAGGGCTCAGAGTGGAGGGAAAGCAACGCTAGGAGGCTGAGTTCGGAGAATTCTGCCCCAAGTCCACAGCCTCTGTTTTGCAATGGGGCCAATACTCTGTCTGACCAAGACTGCTTGGCACCCTGGAGGAAGCCCTGCCCTTCCTGGAAGCTGTAGCAAAGGGTGGTGGAACATGTTTTCCCTTTCCTCAAGGACATACAGGGACTATAAGTATGCAGCTCCCTCAACAACCTGCCCTCTCACCCCCACCGCCATTACCATCCCATCCTCATCGCTGTAAATTGCCCTACATTCTCCCAGGGGCACAGAGCTGGCCCAAGAAGTCATCCTTAACTCTACCCTGCCCCATGTCCCAGCAAATCTAAATGTCCCTACCAAATTCAAGCACTTCTCCTGGGCCAGTTCGGGCTCTATTTATATATATATATATATATATATATATATATATATAATTTATCTATTTATAAATATATTTATTTAGTTATTTATTTAGTTATTTATTTATTTACATTGTTGTTCATTTGAAAACGTTTACTTCCCCCTCCCCCCAGGCTCTATCTTCTGGGGGAGAGTGGTCACGTCCTTTGGCTTCCCAGCTTGTACCCTGTCCTTACCATATCTCCTCCAGAGGGTACATGCAAACACCTGAGTGAGGCCATGTCCCTATTCTGCCCAGAACCCTCATGCCTCCCTTCCCACTCAGAGGAACAGCCAAAGTCTTCTCCAGAAGAATAAACACCTACAAGCTCTGCCCTCCTTTCCTCCTCCTCTCTTCCTCCCTCCTGAAACAGACCTCCAGGCTGTTTCCACCTGAGGACATTTGTATCAGTGCTCTGTCCTGGCGTCCTCTCCCTGATACTGTCTGAGCTTCCTCCACATCGACCTCTTGCTTAAAACGTCTTAATCAGTTCTTCCCAGAGTAAGCTACTTAGAAGTTCATTAACTCTTTGAATTTCTATTCTCTTTCTAGCTTGAGATTTTTTTCCTTAGAAACCGTAAGCTCACACTCCATATATTTTTGTTTGTTGTTTTTCACCTCACTAAGACAACCCCTGCATGATGGCGGGACTTTCTGTTTGTTTTCTTCTTTGCTTAGCCAGCTTCATAGTGCTGTGCTTTAACCCGTTGTGACACCAGGGAGGGCCCAAATAACGCTTTAACTGCAAGCCCGCCTGGGCCGCACGGGGGAGCTCGCTACCCACACACTTCACCACGTGGGGCTTCCCCGCAAGAAAAATCCGCCGGAAAATTACCCCTACGCAGGACTTTCCCTGACCCTCCAAAAACGCAGTGACTCCCCTGGGCCCCACGCTGCACCTTTACGCGGGGCTTCCTGGGAAAGAACTCTTTCTTTCCCCTCCCCAACTCCTGCTACCAAGAAAGATTCCCGTGGAAATTCTTACGAACGATCGGGGCGGGGAGGGACTCATTTCTTGATGCTGAGAGACGCCCAGCCCCTTCTCCCGGAGGAAGGACCCAGGGCCCCCTCCCTTCCCCTTCTGCTGCGCGACCTCCTTGGCCCCTCTGAGGTTTCCGTGACGACTCGGCGCGCGCCGCACAACAGGAAGCCTTAGCGGACAAGCCTCAGAGATCCGAGACCCCAGGGTGGACGTGGTGGATGCCGTGTCGCAAAGTCATAAGCACAGGCCATGACCTTCGTGGAGATCGACGGGCTATCTATATGCTCAGCGCACAACCCCTTCCCAGACGCCCTAATGAAATTAGCCAGGGAAAAACCTGCACGTATTTAATACTGGCATCCCAGGTTCGAATTTCGAATTTCTGCAGTCTCGCACGGAGAAAATTAATTTGCGTGCTCCTTTCCCCGCCCTCGTTCGATGCCAAGGCGCTACCTCAGTTTCTCTGCGGAAGGCAAGGGCTCGTGTGCTCCCCCACTTCGCGCGTCAAGGCCTACTGCCTCAGTTTCCCCGAGAAACCTGGGACTCTAGGTGTGTGTGTGAGGGGGAAGGGGATCTTGGCGAGTCAGTGTCAGGCGGCGTCTTCCTTCCTCTTTCTGGGCGCTGCAAAGACGCTCCGGCCGAGCCTAGGCTGATCGAAAGGGGAAGCAAGACCGCGGGGTCCGAGCACGCATCTGTGCGTGGGGGGGGGGGGGTGCTGATCCCCGGAAATGATGACACACGCATCCTCACCCGCCTGGAGTTGCGAGCCCCTACTTCAGCTGCTTCCAGGGAAATCTCGACTTCAGCTGGGCAGGGTACATACCCCTAGGGGGAGAGGCACCCTAGAAGAAGGGCCCCCGGGAAAGGTTCCCGAGCCCCTACCTACGCGAGGAGTCTTCCACTCCATTAAACAATTCTGCATGAACGGGGGAGTTAGCCTTGAGTTCGAATCCCCTCGCTACTCGAGCCTTATCGAGTTTATCCCTCTGTGGAAGGGTCACAAAAGCAATCTTTACTGTCCGGTGTAGCTGGCAGTATCCACTGCAGCACTTGGTACAGGGTGAACACAGAATCAAGGTTGGCCCGGCTCGGGACGGGACCCTTCGCGCTGGGAGCAGCCGTCAGGTCGCCACCCAGCGGCTGGCGAAACTGCGGTTGCTTCAATTAGTAAATTCCAGAGCTCCGCTGCCAGCACCGGCAGCCAGCACGCGGCGACCACCCGGCTCTCACGGTCCCAGTCCGGAAATGCCCAAGCCCGGGTTCCGGAGGGGAAAGAGCGGGGTTTCCGGGAAGGCAGCACCGCCCCTTGCCCCTTAGACTATAAAAAGAACTCACGCGCCGGACCGTACCCCAGTGCAGCCGCTCCCTCTGCGCTCTGGTGCCGCTGATCTCCCTTGCCCCGACCCACCATGGCCCCAGGAACCAGTTGTCTCACGCTGCCGGAGCTTCTGGCCCTGCTCTGGGTTCTGTTCACAGGTGAGTGAAGGGTGGTGGCAGCCACCTGGTCATCTGACCCGCTACCAGCTACCTGAGGATTAGGTCATTCGTACTTTGGTAACTTCTTGGGAAGTTGAGTTAGGGGCACCGATTGAAAGTCAATAGGGATAGCTTTGAATCCAGACCCTGAATCCCCTTGTTCTGTGGCCGGGGTCGTAGGCTGTACCTCCTGGAGCCTTAGTTTCTCAAATGTAAAATGGGGAACGCAATAGCGGCCACCTTGCGACGTCTGTGACAGGGTCCAGTGTGAGCTGACCCCACGAGGTGGTCAGATGGTGTGGGTACATGGTCTTGGGCCAGCAGAGCAGGCTGGAGAACCCCTCCCTTTCTCCCCCCACCCTCAACACACACATTCTGTTCTTTATCCCCTGCCCTGGGGAAGTCCAGCACTGCTTCACTAAGGGGAATTCCAGGGCTGACCAAGGACCAGCAGTTAAGAAGTGGGCTGCCCCAACAACCTCCCACCAGCTCCAGCCTGAGGAGGGGCAAGTAGTGAGACAGCGGGTGAGAAGTGGTGGTTATGTTGAGAATTAATACCAATAAAGGATCTCCATTTGGCTCTGGAGTCTGTTGCCTTCTAGCTGAGTAACCTCCCCTGGCCACCCCTCATCATTTCCCTCTGTGAAATGGAAATGATTCCAGAATCATCCCGGGACCATCCATGGATGGGCCCTGTGTTTTGCCACACACTTCCATCCCAGATAGAGTAGATTCAAAGCGGAAGGCAGAAACCTTGGAGGGGGGTGCGGGCGGAGAATGTGGGGTGCTCTGAGGCACACAGTCTTTAGCTTTGGAAGCTCAGAGTTCTTCATGAAAGAGCTGGTCAGAATAACCTCCCTCTTTACCTGAAGCCGCCCTCCTACATTTCCTGTACTAAAAGTTACCCACATTAGCAGTGGTGTCTATATTCACCCATCTTACAGATGGGGCAACTGAGCAGAGAGGAGAGAACATTTGTCCAAGGTAATGAGGAGCCAGACTGATTGGAACATCTCTATCTCTGGAATACCTCACCCCTGTCACCCCTCTACATGACCTCTTGAGAGGGAGAAGCACACTGGCTTCATGTCCCTCCTTTGCTAAAAATCTTCTATGGCTCGCCCTCAGAACACACCCTTGGCGTGGTCTACACTGCCTGAGTTCCTGACTTCTGACCTCATTTCCCCAATCTTTCTCATTCTGCTTCTGCTCTGGACCCATACTTGTTACTTTGGCCTGAAATTCATTTCCTTTTTATCTAAGTGGCCGGTCCCCTTCCTATCTTTCAGATTTCTGTTCACACATTATGCTGTCACCAAAGCACTGTCTGTTCTACCACCCTGTTTTGTTTTTGTCAAAGTTCTCATTAACATCAGTTATTAATTATCTTGTTTGTTCATGAATTTTTCTGTCTTCCACATAGTTGGCAGAGTTTTGTCATGTTCAAGGTTATGTACGGCCCAGAAGCCAGCACAGGCTGGGCCTCCAGTAATGTTGAGGAACCCAACTGGTAATACCTATCCCCTCCTCACCTTTTTGTTCTAGGAGCTGGAGGTACCCAGGTATCTGTGCACCCAAAAAATGTTGTTATACCTCAAGGAGGCTCTGTGCAGGTGAACTGCAGTGCTTCCTGCAACTCCCTGGGTCTGGAGACTCAGTTGACTAAGGTGGAATTGACCAACGGGGATAACTGGAAGGTTTTTCTACTGAGTGATGTGCAAGAAGATAGCAGTCCAATATGTTTCTCAAACTGTGATAATAAGCAGTCGATAGCTTCAATGAACCTCTCTGTATACTGTGAGTAGCTTGGGATATTGTGTGGGAAGATGGGCGTCCCTGGCAGACTGGGACAACTTTTGTCACTTGGTGGTAGGGTCAGGGAGGGTCTCACTGTCATTTGGAACCTCCTCTTTGAACTTCCATGATTGTATTTATATTATAAGAAGGGATTCGGCACTTTCAAAAATGCTGGCTGTCAGGTCTCACTCTTTAAGCAAGTGGCAAAACCCTAGGTCTGACTCTTAGAAAAGGTGTAAAGCACAGCACTAAGAAGCTAAAGCCACTTCAGCATGAGTTTGATCCCCACCCCGGAGGTGAACTATATGGCGCGGCAGACCTCTCCTGACCCGCCCACTGCTCCCCTCAGCAGTGTACTTCGTCAGTCAACTTGTTCTGTTCCCCACGGTGTCTCTGATGAATCCTCTCACCACCCCACACCTCTGGCCTATACCCCAGTTCTTTATACATAAATAAATAAATCTTAAAAAAAAAAAAGATGTAAATGGAACTAGCCCAGAGATTGCATTTCTCACATACTGGCATTAATCAAAAGAATTGGTAACAGCTGTACTGGCAAGATTGTGGGATGCTGTTGGTCTGGGGACACTGCCCGTGGTGGGGGAGCACAAAGAACACAACCATTGCCTTGGGTCTAAAATGGCACATGCAAGTGCTTTTGACACAGGCATCCCACTTCTGGGAATTAGTCTCATATTTGTCCACACACGTGGGAGAACTGAGGGAGAGTCAGGGTTGCCCACTGTGGCTTTATTTGGAAAAGCAAAAAATTTCAGAGAAGTAAACACTGGTTCTACTGCATGATGGAATAGTATGCAACAGAGTAAGTGATTGAGGAAGCTCCAGTGTCCTAAAGGACAATGAATTCCAAGGTATACCGTTAAGTTCCAAAGAAGTAGGGTGTCCTTAGAATGGGCAGCAGGCCAGCCTGTGTTAAGGAGCAGGGTGAGGTGGGGAAGCTGTTTTTATATAGGAACCCTGAAAGGAAATGCAAGAAATGATGTCACTGGTTGGGTATAAGGAAAGAAGCAGGGGACTCTGGAAGTGGCCAGGGTTTTCTCAGTGTCCCTTTATTTTTATTTATTTATTTTTAAACTTGGGGCGTTCTGAACTGTCTGAATGAATTGTGTTGCCATGGGCAATAAAAATAAGTAAATGAAATGCAAATTAAAACAAAACAAAAAACAAACAAAGAAGAAAGAAAGAGAACTGACCACCCATGCCTGAGTTCCTTGAGTTCTAGTTCTACCTTGGCCTCTGTCAGCCCCATTGACTGTTGAGGACATGGCTTCCCACTGATTCAGTGACAGTGGACTGTCTCAGGGTATGATAATGCACTGAGGCATGACAGACATTATCACCATTTATGGTGCTGGCAAGGAACCCTTCACGGAAAGATAAGCTTTGCTTTAACTTAGAGAATGTTTGAGTAGCTGCTTGACCGGATGAGGAAAATCCCCAAACTTTCCTGGTGGCTTCTGAAAACCCCGGGGAAAACTCTGGATTTAATAGTTCAAAGTCCAGTGCTCTTGGTTTGAGTCTGCACTATTCCTTTATGATTTTGGATGCTGAATTTGCATGGTTCTGCTGCACCCAGGGAGTAACCCTGAGTGGCTGAGCTTTCTCTAAGAAAGTTTAGAATAGTTATCACTATAGGAAGTAACTCCACTGGGCCTCGAAGGATGCTGCATAGGCATCTGAGCAGTGGAAAATGTGGAGTGGGAAATATGCTGATATGGATTTGGGCAGGGAGGAGGGGCTGAGGGTCAACAGATAGATATGCCTGGAGCTGAGGCTGGCTGCTGAGTGGCTGAGACCTTGCTCTCAAGGTAATAGGGAGCCATGGAGGGGGTGTGAGCAGGCCAGGCATCTAGATAGTGGGAAGCTGGACTTGAGAAGCCAGAGAACAGCTGGGGGTGTGGGTATTCACCATGATGTAAAGGGAAGGACAAGCAAATACTACTTGCTTTGAAGAATTTTGTGACCAGGACTTGGTAAGAGATTGAGGGATAGCAGTGAGGAAGAGGTAAAGGCAAAACAGACCTCTTCCTTCAATCTGGTCAGGGCAAGGAGCTGTGAATTCATAGGGGTGTGAACTTGTTGAGGCCTGAGAGCGCCTCTGGTTCTCAAGGTTAAGTTTTTGCAGGAGCTGGTTAGATGTGAAGATTTTCCTGGCCTTATTTTTAGATTTTATTTCATTTACTTGTGCACATAGCAACTGGGGTACAGGCCAGAGCTGTGGTGGTGAAAGGATTCACTGGAGACAGAGTAGGGCAGAACAGGCGATCTACTAAAACAGACTGCTGGGAGAGTAGCAGGCACGAGAGCAGAGGGCTGCTGCGCCTTGTGGCTCAGCTCCTTGGCCAGGGATTGAACTCATGCTGCAAGATAGCTTGATAGTGCTGAGACTTTAACCCCTGTGCCACCAGGGAGACCCCATCAGCCTTTTATTTTTTAAAATAGTTTTATTGAAATATTTATATGCCATAAAATTCACCCCTTTTAAGTGTGCAATGCAATTAATTTTAGTGTATTTGAAGAGCTGTACAACCTTTACCACAATCTAGTTGCAGGACATTTCCATTACCCTCAAAAGAAACCTCATGCTTACTCACAGTCACACTTTTAACCTCTCAACTGAATTATTAATAGCCCTAGCCCTAATAATCCATTTTATAGCTAAAGAAACTGAGGCTTTGTTTTTGCAACCCTAAGACTATTCCAGAGGCAAAGTCACAGGCCCACAACCCATAGCAAAGAAACAATAAAACTAAGAATCAAGCTGTTGACACTTTAACAGCATCACAGAGTGGCCATTCAGAGTCTCTTGAGAAGGGAATAAGGAACAGGTGTCCTAAAGACCGTTCCGTGGGGAGGCTCAGTGCTAGGCATAGCTCACCTGTGCTCTGCTGTAAATTTTGACTAGCTTTCCAGGCTTGGAATTCTATTACCTGGTGCAGAATGCAGATGCTTACCTAAGAAAATCAAGCCCAGAGAATGTGTTTTGTGAGAAATTTAAGTTGTGCTTTGAGCATCTATGAGTGATTCTTATATTTTTAACATTTCAGGGAATTGTGCACATTCTGAAACTTCTTTTCCCCTTAAAAGCAGACTCCTGAAAAGCCTGCCATCAATATGAGTGGCTTGGTCTTACTCTTTCTACACATAAAGAGTGTAGTGTACCAGCCACCCTAAGAGAACAATGCCAAGACCCCTGCCCTCCTGGGTTGACCTACTATTGGGGAAATAGAGGAGAAACAAGCTAATTTAATAAGTGGTCTAATGTGTCAGGGGGTGAGGAGTACTTTGGAAAAGAAATAGAGCCAAGAAGAGGGGGAAGGGGGAAAGGATTCTTTTAAAAGCAATTAGCCTTTAGGATTGCAAAATTTACTGCATTAATTTAACAGGATACCTGGGGATAGACCTTGAGGTTCCTTTTCACTCTTAGAAGATGCTGCAAGTTGGGGCCCTCCCTGGTGGCACAACGGGTTAAAGCGCAGCACTGTGATCCCAGGCCAGGGAGGTGACCCACATGGCATGGAGACCTCCTGACCTGCCCGCTGCTCCTGTCAGCAGTATACTTCCTCGATCTGCCTGTTCTGTTCCTTGCTCTGCCTCTGGTGAATCCTCTCACCACCCCTGCACCTCTGGCCTGTACCCCACTTCTGTATACATAAAAAAAAAATCTTAAAAAAAAAATGCTGCTGCAAGTAAAGAATTGTTTTGTTCCTGTTTCAACCCCTTGGAGGTCTTCTGATCGGTTTTCTCTGAAGCTCCTAACTTTCGCATCTGGTTTAAGGGGGGTTGGGGTGTATTTTGTGGAGGTGGGGAGTGGTGAGGTTCCCTGGGCAGGTGTGGCTAGCACCACAGCGCCCTCTGCAGGTGGACAGCCTGTTCAGCTCACAAGACACTCTACTCCCCCACTTGACCCTCTAGCTTTCCCTGAGCTTGTGGACCTGGCACCCCTGCCTCTCTGGCAGCCTGTGGGCAAGAACCTCACCCTGCACTGCAAGGTGGTAGGTGGGGCGCCCCAGGCCCTCCTCACGGTGGTGCTGCTGCGAGGAGAGAAGGAGCTAAAACGGCAGCCAGTGGCAGGGAAAACCACTGAGGTCCCATTCACCATGCTGGTGGAGAGAGAGGACCATGGCGCCGATTTCTCTTGCCGCACAGAACTGGACCTGCGTCCCCACGGCCTGGGACTACTGGAGAACAGCTCAGCCCCCAGGCAGCTCCGAACTTACGGTGAGGCATTGGGAATCCTGCAGAAAATAATGGCTCAGGGGGGAAGCTGTGGTCATGGCTGGGGTGTGCAATTCCTAGAAAGGATGGGCTGCTGGCTGGGGCTGCTAAGAAGGTGGTGACCTAAATTGTAAGGTTTCTGGGAAGAACATGTTCTTGGCCACTGGGGTGGGGTGTCTTGGATGCGGTGCAGGACATTTTAAGAATGGTGACTTGGGATAAGGGGTTTATCTGCCCTGGGACAGGGAGACAGCAGAGGTTGTAGGTGGGGGAATGAAAATGCCCCAGGATGACTGACCCTCCCTCTGCTCACACCCACCCTCTCTTACCAGATCTGCCAAAGACCCTCCCAAGCCTTGCTACCCCCAAATTTGTGGAAGTGGGCAAAGAGTGGTCTGTAAACTGCAGCCTGGAAGGGCTATTTCCAGCCTCAGAGGCTGAAATCGGCCTGATCCTGGGGAACCAGAGTTTGCACCCCACAGTCAAGCACAAAAAGGACGCGCTCATGGCCTGGGTCCAGGTGAAGGTAGAGGAGGAGGGTGTGCAGCAGCTGAAGTGCACTGTCATGCTGGGAGGCCAGAGCCTGGAGAAGGCAGAAACTGTGACCTTCTACAGTAAGTACAGCCAGGGAGAGGTTTTTGAGGGGTGGAGCCAAAAACGGGCTGGGCTCACTGTGTTCCTTGACTCCAGGCTTCCCTGCGCCCAGCCTGACCCTGAGTGCAATGGAGGTCTCAGAAGGGACTGGGGTGACTGTGGAATGCAAGGCCCAGACCGGACTCCGGGCAGTGCTGAGTGGGGCCCCGGATGGCCCTCCAGCCTCAAGGGCCCAGTTCACACTGAAGGCCAGGGCTGAAGACGACAAGCGTCAGTTCTTCTGTTCTGCTGTCCTGGATATAGCTGGGCAAGTGCTGTACAAGAACCAGACCCAGGAACTCCGTGTTCTGTGTGAGTGGCACCCCTGGACAATGACCCCTAAGATCCAAGACCCAACCCCTAAGATCCTATGAGCTCCTGCCTCCAAGGCCCATCCCTATCCCAACACTTCCCAGTAGCCTTACCTAAGTCTTTCAGTTCTGGATGGTTCTTGACTTTGTCCATCATCTTGCTGTATATCTGCAGATGGCCCGCGACTGGACGAGAGTGATTGCCCGGGAAACTGGACGTGGGAGGAAGGTTCTTATCAGACCCTAAAGTGCCAGCCCTGGGGGAACCCACCCCCTATGCTGGACTGTCGTCGGAATGGGGATAAAGCTTTGCTGCCCATCGGAGAACTAAAGCCTGTGAAGCAGGAGATTCAGGGCAGCTACCGGTGTCGTGCTGTGAGCTCTCAGGGCGAGGTCATCCGTGAAGTGCTTGTGACCGTGATCTGTGAGTGTGCCAGTGGCTGGGGCTGGGCAGGGTGGGGGCAAGGATGGGGAGTCCAGCTTGAGCCTCACCACTCCCTCTAACCTTCTCACAGACCACCAGAATTACGTGGCGATCATCGTTGTGATACTCACAGTCTTCGTACTTACTGTGGGCTTAGCTGCGTGGTTCTATAATCGCCAGCGGAAGATCCAGAAATACAAGCTACAGAAGGCTCAGGAGGCCATAAAGCTGAATAAGCCAGCCACACCACCCTGAGCCTGTCCCGGGACAGGGCTTCCTCCTCAGCCCCTATTGGTGGCCGAAGTGCCACATGAACAGTGGTGGATATGTGCCATTCAACTATTCCCATCAAGGATACCAGATGACAGAATAGAGGCCTCAGTCAGGATACAGTCAGCATTCGGAGTCATGGCACCTGCACACCTAGGACCCAGGCCTCAAGCCTGACCCACAGCCACAGGATTAAACCAAGAGGAAGGGCAGGACCATAAAAGGAATGTCAAAGTCTGACCTGGCCAGAGGTGGAGTAAGGAAGATACATACCTCTAACATGGATTCTCCCTATTGGGAAACATCAGAATTCACCCCATGGTGTGCGCTGCAGCCCTGGTCCTAAAGAAGTGGCCCCGTGCAAACACATGCAGGTCAAACACAACCCCCCTCCCCTGCTTTGCCTGGCAGATGCTTGCTCCAGGACTTCTGTCCTCTGTCCCCAACTCTTGATGATGACATATATTTATTCATTTGGTTTTTTACTATTTATTGAGTGCCTTTTATGTGGGCTAGAATGCTAAGACAGACACAGGGAGCTCTCCGTCTAGTCTCATTCAGGGTTGCCAGATACAGTTGTATTGACTGTACTTCACAAGAGTCCCTGGCAAAATGATTGGACTGAGGGCTGGAATTGTCCCCTCCGTTAGCCAAGTGACTGTCCCCCAGGATGAACTGCTGAGCCCTTATCCCCCAGCCCTACACTGACCGCTAAGCCACCTCTCTGTTCTGTACACATCTGCGGCTACTCAGGATGAGCTTTGGTGTCATCCCTGCGTGTGAGTATCCATTCCTCGGCACTGTCATGAAACTGGTCAGTTCCCGAGCGCCCCTGCCTTGCCCTTCTGTTTCCAGTTCAGAGGACCCTGCAAGACCAGAACACTGGCAGCTCCTAATTCCTGCAGTGATGAGGGCCCTGCTGGCTGCGAGCTGGAGAGGCTTTGGAGGATCCGTAACCAACTCTGGAAGCCTCTCCCTTATGCTAGGAAAGCTTTTTCCTCTCCCCCAGCCTTGTGTGAATTGAGGGGTGATGTCCCGTCCAGCTGGAACCCTTTCTAGCTGCCCTGCTATAACCCTTCCCACTTCCTCTCCAAAGAAAATGCTGCAGGCTCTGAGGCCCTAATCCAAATCTGGGGCTTGTCAAGACATTTTGAAACTAGCGGAAATAAAGAGCTCTTACCCAAAAAAAAATGTGACGTTTGTTTTCAAATGGGATCTGGACTCTTAATTCTTGAGAAGGGTATGTACTGGAGGACTTGTGAGCCTTCCAGGGGCCTCTGTCTCTGCGGGTGGGGCCGAGGAGGCGGTCCTACGGCTCTCCTTATCTCCAGAGCCAGTCTGCTTTCTGGCGCTGGGCCCCTCAGTCTGGGCTTTCTGCCATGGGGTCTCTGCTTCCCCTCTCGCTGTTGATTTTACTAGTGGCCGCCTATCCCGAAGGCGGAAGAGCGCGGAGGAGCCGCCGGGCACTGGGAGCACAAGGTCTCGCTCTGCGTGGCAGCTCTCCAGCTCCCTTCTGGGTGCGTCTAAGCCCGGAGTTCACAGCAGTGCCCCCCGGGGGCTCAGTGTGGCTCAACTGCAGCAGCAGCTGCCCCCTTCCAGAGGTTTTCCGCCTCCACACCCTTCTGCTGAGGGGCAAAACGCTCAGCGGGCGGGGTTGGGTAGCCTACCAGCTGTTGGATTTGAAAGCCTGGAGTTCCGACGTGCACTGCTTCGTCACCTGCGCAGGAGAAACGCGGGGTGCCACCGCCAGGATTACCACCTACAGTGAGGGCCAGGGTCTTAAACTGGGTTCCGGCGAGGGGAGGGAGACGGAAGGGGTTTGCTGCTAGGGGGCGCCCGCGGACGCAATCCCTTCTTGCTTTAGAGGTGCCGCGCAGCGTGATCCTGGAGCCTCCCGTCTTAGTGGGCAGTGAATACACCCTGCGCTGCCACGTGACACACGTGTTCCCCGTGGGCTTGTTGGTGGTGACTCTGAGGCGCGGTGGCCGAGTCATCTACTCCGAGAGCCTGGAGCGCTTCACGCGCCTGGATCTAGCCAACGTAACACTAACTTACGTGTTATCCACCGAGCCACGCGATTCCTGGTTGCCCGTGACCTGCCACGCACGCCTCAATCTCGACGGCCTGGTGATACGCAGCAGCTCAGCGCCCATAACTCTGACAGCCTTCGGTAAGGTTTCCCTGCAATCCTGGGACGTGAGGAGGGTGGGGAGAAAAACGTAGGAACCAAGACCTTGTGGGCCAAGAGGGGCCAAGGACGCGCTCTAAGCAGGTCGTCACACCTCAGTGTGCTCGGTTCCTAATTCTCACCTACTGCCCGCAGCTTGGCACCCCGCATCCAAAGCCTTGGCTTTCACCTCCATCGCAGCCCTTGTGGGGATCCTTCTCGTTATTGGCGTTGCCTACCTTCGAAAGTGCCTATTGACACAGTCCCAGACATAGAGAGGTGATCCATACCGGCTGAGCAGGAAGAAAAAGAAATTCGAACAATTCGGGGTACCGTGCCCAGCTCAATAAAGCCTTCCACAGGCAGCCTTTATACTACAGCGTGATGGTTCCCCACTAGTACACCTCCTCAGAGGTAGTGGTTTCCTGTTTTGGATTCACTGCAATCGCTTTCTTCCAGCTCCTTGTCTCCCTGAGGACACCTGAGGTTTTCTCTCGGTAGTCTACGTGGGGTGCCCAGAGCACCAATCTTTCTGCATTCCCAATTGGTGTAGTGAAACGTCTTCTGCGGGCATTATCAGCATGGTGTAGAAAGGCAAAGAAAGCTTTGGGCCCTGTGAGCTTTGGGTTTATGGGAAGCCGGGTTCACGGTTTGGCTTTACCTATTGGCTCTTCCTGTACCACGCAGCCTCTCTGATTGGATGTTAAGCTCCGGTCCCCATCCGCCACCCTCCCCCCTCCTTTAGACCCTGCAACTTCCAGGAGGGCTGGGTGGGGCGAGAAGTGATACTATAGTTAACCATTAGCGCTTAGGTTGGAGCACAAATTGATGTGGCCATATGGACATATTAGGAGATTTGCATACACAGAAAAGGTATACTTGTGATGACTGCGAGGAAGGAACAAAATGGTCAATGTAGAGTGTCACAGACTCGAGTCTTGCTAACGTCCTGATAGTCTTCCTGGAGCTCGAATGCGTGGTGCAGAGTCTCAGCTGGCGTCTATGCGTGGCGTGGACACAAAATCCGGCCCCGCACTGTACGCCTGGCAAGGCTCGAGCAGAACAAGGCCACGTCTGTCGCTCGAAAAGAGAATCCAGGGGCGCTCTTCGGCGGCTTGTGCTCACACACGCCAAGTAGGCACGTGCCCGCTGCAAGCTGGATAAATACAGACCCCGAGATGCTCCGACCCTAATTTAGACGCCAGCGAACGCTGCGCGCAGCACACGTGTCTCGGACTAGCCAACACTTTAGTCCCCGCCCCCTCCGTCGCGTGCGGGGCGGAGTCGGAGAGGAACTAGTCAAGTGGCTGTAACCCTCCGCGTCTGGGGTTCAAAAGGGAAAGCATCTGTAGCTATAGCTTGGACTGCAAAAGGGAGAATCGGTGAAAGAGGCAACGCTACACTTCCCCCCTAGAATTGTCCCTTCCCTATCGTGCATTTTCCTAGCCCCCCACATCAACCCCGCCCCAAGGGGCGATGGTGGGAGGAGCTAACTCTGGGGGCGAAGCTCGGACTCCAACTCATTACAGCAAATAAACTAAGGGATGGGGGGAGAGGAACTAGCGTTCTCGACCTCCTAGGATATGACACGGGAGCTCGCGGCACCTCCAGAGGGCTTGGGTGACCAGTCCGCCCTCCGCGTAGACCCAAGGGTCTCCCGTCAGCAAGCCTTCGCCAAGGCCTAGAGCCTGGCTCACGCTCGCCCTCCCGCCATCCCCCCTGCCGCCTCTGCCACCGCCCCCTCCTTGGAAACCAAGTTACTAACGTTAAACCAATCCCCGAGCGCAACTCTGCCTCCTCCACACCCCACCCGCCGCGTCGCGCGGTCCTCTAGCCCGGCTCGGCGCTCGCGCTCCCCTCGCCTCCTCTGCTTCCCCAGCGGCGGCGATGCCAGGGCCCTCTCCAGGGCTGCGTCGGGCGCTGCTCGGCCTTTGGGCTGCCCTGGCTCTGGGGCTCGTCGGCTTCTCAGGTAAGAGCCGGTCCCAGCCCGGGGTGGACAGGGCGGGGGCGGAGTTCCCAGACCCGAGAAGCGGTCACAGGCTCTCCCGGCTCCGCCCTCACCTCGCTCCCACGCTTCTACCCCCACCTTGAGTCTGGAGCCTTCGCTACTCCTCTTCCTCCTAACACGCACTGGAGACCCAGCTTCGACTCCTCACTCGCCCAGGTCTCTACCCTACCCCCTTCGAGATCCTGGGTGCTTTTCCTCACCCAACCTCGCATCCTGGAAACCCCAAGTCTCTCTTGTCTCCTCCTGGGGTACCGCCTCACGCTCTGATATGCACCATGGTCCATGGACTGGCATCTTCCCCACTCACGGTCTGCGAAGACCCAACCTCCCCAACCTGCAGTGACACAGAGGCGCTGTTCCCGCTCCACCCGGAACCCTGGCAACCGAGTCCCTCGGCTATACGCGCGGTTCTTTCCGTGAGCCCAGCCTCGTGTTCTCTTTCTGTGTTCTTTCCTTGGATTTGGGATCCTTTTCCCTTGCTTCAGCCCCACCTCTGCCCTCTCTTCAACCTCAATCTCCCTCTCTCCGCGAGAACCCTGAGAACCAGTTCATTTCCCATCCCCCCCTACCCGACATCTCCTCCCAATGTTGCTGTGTGCGTGCGTCCAAGACCCCATTTTTCCTCTCATCACCCCTTCCCTCCCTTCCCATGCTTTCTCATGGTTCCATTGGCACCTAGAAGACCAGGGTTTTCTGCTGTCATGTCCCAGGGATACCTGGAGGTTTGGACCCTGGGAGTGTGCATCCCAACCCCGAGGTCTGAACCGGACGAAGGACTTCCTGAGTTCTTTCCAGGCTGCGCCTCTGCTCATTCCCCTGGATCCCTGACTCGGTATAGGGGCCCTAATATCTCAGGGAGGTAGCTTCCCAGGCTGAGCCCTTGTTTCCCTGGGCAGCAGTTGCGCAGGAACCCTTCTGGGCGGACCTGCAGCCCCGCGTGGCCCTCGTGGAGCGCGGGGGATCTCTATGGCTGAATTGCAGCACCAACTGCCCACGGCCAGAGCGCGGTGGCCTGGAGACCTCCCTGCGCCGGAATGGGACACAGAGGGGTTTGCGCTGGCTGGCACGGCAGCTGGTGGACATACGCGAGCCAGAGACCCAACCGGTCTGCTTCTTCCGCTGCGCGCGGCGAACACTGCAGGCGCGTGGGCTCATTCGCACTTTTCGTGAGTTCTCCGAGGCCACGCTCATACTTTACTATTTTCCCTCCCTTCCAGACACCGCCCCCCTGGGTGACAGGGTTCCCCTCTTCAAAGCCCATCCTCTGGATCCCCACACCCTTTTCCCCTTGGCCCTTGGAGTCTACACCACATTCTCCCCCACCCCCCACCCCCCCATCCTGTAGTTTCCGAGAGCCATGGTACTTCCCCCACCCCCTTGCAGAGCGTCCGGATCGCGTAGAGCTGGTGCCGCTACCTGCCTGGCAGCCTGTGGGCGAGAACTTCACCCTCAGTTGTAGGGTCCCTGGCGCTGGGCCTCGTGGGAGCCTCACACTGACCTTACTGCGGGGCAGCCAGGAGCTGATCCGACGCAGCTTCTCAGGAGAGCCACCACGAGCGCGGGGCGCGGTGCTCACAGCTACGGTATTGGCGCGGAGGGAGGATCATAGGGCCAATTTCTCGTGCCGCGCGGAGCTGGACCTGCGGCCGCATGGTCTGGGACTGTTTGAAAATAGCTCGGCTCCCAGAGAGCTCCGAACCTTCGGTAAGTGGGTGTGGGGGAGGAGGATCAAGAAGGGTCGGGTTAGTGTTTAAGAAATTTGGAGGCAGAGAATTCCTTATTCCAGTGCTGTCACCAGCTGAAAATTGTTTTCCTCTCTGCCTTTCGGATATAAAAGATTGCTTGTAAAGTGCTTAATACATATTTAGAGTTCAGTAAATCCATTCAAGCTCTGTTCTACTCCCAGCGCTGTCTCCGGATCCCCCGCGCCTCACCGTCCCCCGGTTCTTGGAAGTGGACTTAGAAAGACCTGTGAACTGCACTCTGGATGGATTGTTTCCAGCCTCAGAGGCTCAGGTCTACCTGGCGCTGGGGGACCAGAGGCTGAGTCCCGATATCACCGTCGACGGGGATGTGTTAATGGCCACTGCCACCGCGATAGCGAGCGCAGAGCAAGAGGGCCCCAGGGAATTGGTCTGCAACGTGACCCTAGGGGGCAAGAGCCGCGAGACTCGAAAGAACTTGACCGTCTATAGTAAGAGAGAGTGATCTGGGACCACAGCGGCTCGGGTGTGGGATGGGGCCAGAGGAAAGCAAGGGCGGAGCAGGTGGTGGGCGGGGCCTCCGACCGGAAGAGGCGTGGCCCGCGAGTCCTGAGGGCGGAGCAGGTGGAGGACTGAGACACAGTGCCTGGAGGGGCAGTTTGAGACTCCCTAAAGGAAAGGGTCACAGACCCAAGAGGAACCCTAGAGACTAGGTCTCTAATCCCGGGGCAGGATTAGGAGGGCGGGGACTGAGTTCAGCATTGGCATGCACCCTCCGACATTAGGCGGCGGCAGAGGCAGTCTTGACTTGCAGGAGGGGCGTGGTCAATGGACTCCAGGCCAATGCCCCACTCCTAGGCTTTCCAGCCCCGTACTTGACCCTGAGCGATCCCAGCGTGCCCGAGGGGAAAATGGTGACAGTAACATGCACTGCCGGGCCTGGAGCCCTGGTCACACTGGACGGAGTTCCAGCCGCGGCCCTTGGGCAGCCCGTCCAGGTCCAGCTAAACGCCACAGAGAACGACGACAGGCGCAGCTTCTTCTGCGATGCCACCCTAGAGGTGGACGGGGAGACGCTGAGCAAGAATGCGAGCGCCGAGCTGCATGTGCTATGTGAGTTGACCTTTATCCTTCCTCGTGACTTTAAGGACCTGCTCGGTTACTGACCTGTCTTGGAAGTAGGACGTTTCCTCCCTGTTCACACTTAGCCCCTCATTCACTTATGCCTCTGTTCGCAGACGCCCCTCGATTGGACGATTTAGATTGTCCCAGGAACTGGACATGGCCAGAAGGCCCAGAACAGACGCTGCACTGTGAGGCCCGCGGAAACCCAGCACCTTCGGTGCACTGCGCTCGGCCAGACGGCGGGGCTGTGTTGGCGCTGGGCCTGCTGGGTCCCATTACTCGCGCGCTTGCTGGCACTTACCACTGCACAGCCGCCAACATCCAGGGCGAAGCTGTGAAGGAGGTGACCCTTACTGTGGAATGTGAGTGGGTTGCCGCAGGGCGCAACTGTTTGGTTCTCAGGGTCTAGGAGTGGTTAGCTTCGTGGGGAGAGTAGGAATAGGGTCTGAGGTGTCCCTTTGGGAGGGATTTTGGGAAAAGGAAAGAGCCGCATGAGTGAGATTCTGAGATTGTGGAGAAGGTGGGGGGAGGGAGAGACGTGTTCACATGGGTCAGGGGTATGGCTTTGGGCAGGGTCTTAGCAAGGAGCATTCTAAGCCATCTAATAATTTTCAGGTTAAAGACTGGGAAGCCACCTGCGGACGCTTAGTAGGGATCAAGCAAAAAGCGTCCTTCAGGGCTAAACAACGCCCATGGCTTGGCTAGCAGGAAACATCTTTGGTTTGGCATCCGTTTGCTGGGCAGAGGCTGTACTAACCTTCCTGGGGAAAGTGGCTTTTTTCTGGGACAGCAAAACGGATCTAGGAACATTAGACCAGCCCCCAAGTCTTGAACCCAACAACACTGTCCCTCCCCCCCCCTCCACAGACGCACCAGCGCTGGACAGCGAGGGCTGCCCAGAACGCATTACGTGGCTGGAAGGAACGGAGGCCTCGCTGAGCTGTGTAGCACAGGGGTTCCCGCAGCCCAATGTAAGCTGTACGCGCTCTGGGGAGGTCATGGAGGGTCTGTTACGTGTAGCCCGACGGCACGCAGGCACTTACCGCTGCGAAGCGACCAATGCTCGAGGCTCTGCAGTCAGAAATGTAGCTGTCACAGTGGAATGTGAGTGGGGAAAATACGGGGCAAGATGCAATATATCAAAACCCTAGACTGACTTCCAGTCCCTGTGTGACCCCCCTGCTTCCCAGATGGACCCAGTTTTGAGGAACTGAATTGCCCCAGCAATTGGACATGGGTAGAAGGGTCTGGACAGCTGTTTTCCTGTGAGGTGGATGGTAAACCAGAACCAATTGTGGAATGCATCGGCTCCGGGGGCCTCAGTGATGGGGTGCGGCTGCCACTTGCATCCCCAGACCTTAGTCCCAGAGTCCCCAGCATCTCTAGTGATCTGGCACCCGGTATCTACATCTGCAATGCCACCAATCCACATGGCTCCATGGTCAAGACGGTAGCCGTGAGCTCGGAGTGTGAGCGGGGCCCAGGTGGGTGGGGCTTAGGGGGTCGGGGTTCCAGGTCTCTCCCTGACCTTTTTTCCTGTGGCTGCTTTGCAGCACCACCGCAAATGGATGAGTCCACTTGCCCAAGTCACCAGTCGTGGCTGGAAGGGTCTGAGGCTGCAACACTGACCTGCACAGCCCGGGGTCATCCCTTCCCACAAGTGCTCTGCTCGAGAGAGGGAGCATCAGGGCCCCAGCAACAGCGAGTGTCCCGAGAGGATGCGGGCACCTACCGCTGCTTGGCCACCAATGTCCATGGCACGGATGCCCGGACCGTCACCGTGGGCGTGGAATGTGAGTGAGAACAGTACCAGATTGAAGGCACTTGGTCCCTAGAACCGTGACTTCAGCGGTAGGACTGCCCATGGGGGTTTGAGGGCACCTCCCTCATTCCCATCCTGGGGATAGGGAATTCCAGCTAAAATCTCAAGACAATAGAAACTCTAGGAAACAGAAATCAGACCCCTCAAATGCTGGGTGGGAAGGGCACTGCTACAGGTGCCTAAGTCCGTTTGGTAAGGAGACCTCAGGGTTTTAGTCAGTGCAACACATATTATAGGGGATGCTGGTTCTGATGGCGAGAGCGGAGAATCCTTACCTACCCTTCTGAGATGGGGGGGTAGTGGCCAGCAGAAAGATACTTGGTCAACGGTTTGGCGGACCCCTCCAATTTCCTATCCCTGCAGACCGGCCGGTGGTGGCCGAGTTGGCCGCCTCTCCCCCGGGAGGAGTGAGGCCAGGAGGGAATTTCACATTAACCTGCCGTGCAGAGGCATGGCCCCCAGCCCAGATCAGCTGGCGCGCCCCGCCGGGGGCACCCAACATCGGCCTGTCCAGCAACAATAGCACGCTGAGCGTGGCGGGAGCTATTGGCAGCCACGGAGGCGAGTATGAGTGCGAAGCCACCAACGCACACGGGCGCCACGCGCGGCGCATTACCGTACGCGTCGCTGGTAAGTGGCAGCTACAGGAGGGCGGGGCGAGGGATCAGTAGAGGGGCGTGACCTTGAGCCTCGGGGGCTTGACCCGCCCCCTATATCCTTCTCAACCCCCACCCCAGAGACTGAGGTAGGTCAGGGTAGAGGCCAGGGTAGAATCCAGGGGAATCTTGACTGGGGAGCAGGGGTGTGTGGCTGTTGATGGTAGGCTGGAGGGAGGGGCGATACGGGTGGAGTGGGGGAGGTGCGGGGAAGAAATGACTGGAACTCCCCTGGAAGGGGAGGGGCGCTTCAGGGCTGTGGTTACTGCGGGAGGACATAGAGTGGGCTCTCTACTATGGAGATTTGAACCAGCTCACCTGCTGCGTTGCCACAGAAAAGGGGGGCTGGCGAGAGACTAAGGGAAGAGCATGGGTGTCTACTTCGAGTAGGGGACTGGAATCTCTCTGGGGTAGAGGAGGGATCCATTCCGCCAACTCTCACCCTTTGGGGGTGCATTGGTTGACTTATGGGTATCTGTGGTGCTAGGGGTTTATATCCGCACGTGCTGAGGTGACTTGTAAAGCATGTCTGGAGTCGCACCATCATGGGCAGGCTTTACTGGGATTTCTCCTGACTCCTAAAGTGGGACTGAGTTCCCTTGGGGTTCCCAGTCCAGCACAGGGAGGCGGACCTCATGCTTATAGGAGAGGTACAGAAGTGGCTCAGATCGTGAATTCATTCATTGGGAGTGGGGGAACCTTGAGCTCCAACTTTTTTGAGGGTCTCCACCCCGCAGGTCCGTGGCTGTGGGTCGCAGTGGGCGGCGCAGCAGGGGGCGCTGCGCTGCTGGCCGCGGGGGCTGGCCTGGCCTTCTACGTGCAGTCCACAGCGTGCAAGAAGGGCGAGTATAACGTGCAGGAGGCCGAGAGTTCGGGTGAAGCCGTGTGTCTCAACGGCACGGGGGGTGGCGCCGGCGGGAGCGCGGGAACGGAAGGTGTAACCGAGGCAGCCCGCAACACAGAGGCGCCCTCAGGGGGCGAGGTCTTCACCATCCAGCTGACATCTGCGTGAGCCTGCTCCCCTCTCCCGCAGGCCGGGGGATGCCCCGCAGATGCACCCGGGGGCTTATTTATTGTTTATTTATTGATTCATTTATTTATTCAACTCCAGGGGCCCACCCCAATTTTCTACCCACCCCAATAAAGTTTTTATAAAGGACTCAGGGTTTGTCTGCTTCAGTCTCTGCTATGTATTTGAAGCCCAGAAATCAAATTCTGTTGCTACCAGTCATTCATTCAAAACGTGTTTTGTTTTTGAGGGCCTACTGTGTGTCAGCCACGGTGTGTTTGAACTATCTTTTCACTGGAGCTTTTCTCTGTGCCAGGCTCGGTTTCCTGCTCTCCTGGGACCTTGGGCAGATGTGGGGGCAATTGGATTTTTCCTTCCCCACCAGCACTTATCTCTTCCGCCCAGCACTGCCCTCTACTCAGGCTAACCCTTGTGGGTGGGAGCTCCGGTGCTTTCTTCAGTTCCTGATTCCAGGCAGAGCTGAAGCCGTTTTCTCACAAGGGAGGAACTCCCTGCCCGGGGGTCTGGGTCTCGGGCTCTTCCCCTGAAGCCTCTCCTAGGACAGATACACCATGGTTGTGGGGGCAGCTTTGGGTGCCCCCAGCATATTTCTTCTCCCCCCCTCCCAGCATTAAAGGGTGTACCCCTGATCCACTCTCAAGGTCTTCTCCAACCTGTGTCCACCATTGTGTTGGCTAACCCCCAACCTTCCTTTCCACTTGGTGTGTCCCGATTCAGAGCAGCCACAAGCCCTTTCACACCACCGCCCCCCTCACCCTCTTCTCACAGCATATAGAGCATAAGGAAAGAACAGCTGGGCCTCCTTTCTCCATCCCCACCCCCTCAAAAGCAGGAACACAGAGTGCTGGAAAGAAGCAGCCGCCAGGACAGCTCAAGCACCATCAGCCACCCTGTGCAAACATCAGTGAGTAAAGTGAGAGCAGAAAAGGAGTCTCACTAGTGCAGGCAGGTTCTCAAGACAACCAGTCATAAGCCTGCAGCAGCCCTTGCTGTCCTGCCTCGAATCTCTCCCTCCACTCCCACCAGCCTCCTATAGTTTCTCTGACCTCCACAAAGTCCTGCCTGCCATGCAGACATTGCTCTCCCCATTGTGTTTACTTGGAGTGTAGTCACCTCAAATAGTCCCTGGTTAGTCCCTTATCCTCAGGACTACACAAACATCACCTCCTCAGAGGACCGTGGGCAAGGTTGCTTCCCAGTTTGTTTTCCTTATAATACTTTATCTTCTCTGTAGCACCAATCACCATTCTATTGGGAATTTAATTGAATATTTCTTTACTGTCACCCTAGAACACTGTCTCTGAAGGATGGGGGTCTTTGTTGTACTCTCCAACACAGTGGCCACACTAGGGTGTGGTGCATAGTTCTTGCTTCATAGGTGCTGCTGTAGTGGATAAAAGAAGTTGTATTTGCAGACACACTATCTCAACCTCTGTGTATCCCTAAGGAGCTTCTGATTAGGCCTGTCATGACACTGTGGTGACCTTGGACCTCCACATCATCCAGTGGGGGAGAATAATGTCAGTTACATTAACTGTGGATCAGCAGGTCATTGAAAATTCTGGTAGGCACTAAGAGACCTGATTCTCAGCAAGGAGCTAAACTAGAGCCTCACGTTGGGTGAAGGCTGTGTGTGAGCAGAATGCCTATTTTAGACTAAGTGGTCAAGGAAGGCTTCTCACAGACTAGAAATAAGGGCTGAGCTTCTTTCCCCACAAGTGATAAGAAGGGAACAACTATGGGGAGATGTTCTGAGCTGGGAACGGTGAGAACCAATGAGTCGGGGATCCTGGGATTGAGGAATCGGGGCCAAAGTTCACCTAAAAAGGATAAGGAGGAGCTCCCAGGACTTGTGTTCCCTGGGCCTGTGGTCAGGCAATTTCAAACTCCTGCACAGGAAGGATCGTCCCACCCTGACGGCATCCCATCCAGCCTCAAATGCCCTCTAGTGAGCACTGGTGGCTTCTGTGTTCCAGTGACAGTGGCAGGACTAAGCTCTGCCCCAGAACCTGCTGCTCACATGTGGCTTCTGGCTTAGGCTAGGGCACATTTTTCCAGGGTTAGGGAGAGACTGGGAAGAGGCAGCGACACAGCAGGGCTTGGTGTGTGCATAAGAATGTGGGAAGGTGACGTTTTGCAAATGGGTCGAGCCAACAGGTCAATGGCCTACTTGTCTACGTGTCACTGTGCCAGTGTGTGACATCTGTGAATATCACATGTGTCTGCTGTATGTCTTTACTGACAAGAGTGTCAATGTGTATCTGTGTCTTGTGTCTTTCTGTGTGTACTGACTGTTTCCCTGTAGGGGACACTATGGTGAGTATGGCCAATTCCCTGTGGGGGGTTGGTACCTGTGCACATGTCAACTGTCTGTGTATGTGTGTGCCCCCTTCAGAACCCCAATGCGAAAGCACCTGCTTCCACATTCCAGGGTTCAGGGAGAGGTGGGTGAGGGTGCACGAGGTGGGATCTCTGAGTTACACTGCTCCTTCTGAGTAATACTGCTCTTTATTGTGATTGTTATTAACACTGGATATCACTGCTGAGAGTATTTCGTGAGGGGGAGGATCAGCCACGCCTACAGAAGCAGGAGTCAAGGGAGGAGCAGTGACCACTTGAGGCTGGGGCTCTGGAGCCTGAGGCCTTGGTCTTCATCTGGGGTCCCTGAGTGGGAGAGAGAGGCAGAGAAGAGGCAGACTGGATCCCTTAAGAATTGAGTTCTTTTCCCCTCCCTCCTAGGAGGGCTCTGCCCATTCTCCCTCTGGAGAAACTGAGGCAGGACTGGCTTGGCTGGGTGAGGAAGGGCTTACCCTTCCTGAGTTGGGCCTTGGTGAGGGCCCAGGGACATCCCACATCTGCCACATAGCCTCTTGGACTGGACATTTTTCCGGGGCACCAGCCAGCAGCTGGAGCACCGGGTGCCATATTTCTTGTACCTGGGGTGGGGGTACAAGAAACCAACTTCAGGATGCAGCAAGGGCCCAGAACCACCAGGAGGGAACCACTTTCCCCAAGAAATGGGCAACTGCTTTTCCCACTAGCCCACACTGGCTAAGCAGACCGATTTGGGAATCCATCCCAGCTCCCCCCTCCATTCTGAGGACCTGATACCACAGGCATTGCAGAGAGGGGTCCCATCTTCTGCATCTCTCCAGAGAGGGGTCCTCTGGGTCCTACAGGAAGCACAGCGCCTGGGCCCTGAAGAAGTAGAGACCAAAGGGTAGGGGTCAGAGGCAAAGAGCCTGAACTCAGGCCAAGGCAGGGATTGTGGAGGGGTCTGTGAAGGCCCACCCTCTGGCTCTGGGCCAGCCCTGGAGATCGCCAGATTTAAGACAGTGGGAAAGCCAGGAAGGGAGACAGATGGCAAAGCTCAGCAGAGAAGGAAGCTGGGGGTGGGGGTGACTCAGCCTGAGTGGAGGGGGGCACCCCCACTCCTCCTGGATAGGTCTAAATGGAGAAGCAGGATGGAGAAAAGACAGGAAAGAAAGAAAATTTCCCCCACCCCAATATTTATAGCTCTAGAGTCTCCACACTCACCCAGGGCTTCGCTGCCTCCTGGGCTGGGCTCAGGGCTCCCAGAGGGGACTGCAGATGGGCCCTGAGAGCGGCTGCTACAGGCCAGGCTGGGAAGTAGACAAGGTGTTTGTTAGCACCGGGGGAGTCTGCAGCCCCCTCAAAGTGAACATTAACTACCAAGGTAACAGGCATCCCCTGAGGAAACATCTGATGTCTAACAGGTCTGGCTTCGTCCCTTATTGTACTCAGCAACATCATCATCAACCATACAATGGAACACAGAATGAAAAGCAAGGAGCTACCCATACGTGCTACCACTTGGATCAATCTCAAAACAATTCAACTGTGTGAAACCAACCAGACACAAAAAGTATATGCTTTGATTTGGTGTATATAAAACAAAAAATTCAATTATAAACTATAATATCAAGTATATGTTAAAATATACTTTTGAATATATGTGGCTTGTCTTCAATTATACCTCAATAAAAAAAAAATATTACTACTATTTAAAGAGATGGTAAGTCTGCAGCCAACCTGCCAGGCTGAAATCCCAGTTCATCCACATCCTCACTGTGTGATCGTGGACAAGTGACTTCATCCTTTGTACCTCAGTTTCCATATCTGTAAAATGGGCTTCAATGAGCCCATATATGTCACGTTATGTTACCTCATATATATTTTTTAAGATTTAATTATGCATACAGAACCAGGGTATAGGCCAGAGATGCAGGGCAGTGAGAGGATTCACCAGAGACAGAGTAGGGGGCAGAGCAGGCAGATCAACAAAGTACAAAGTGAGGAGACAAAGTAAGGAGAGCAGCGGGCAAGGCAGGAGAGGTCTGCTGCGCCATGTAGGTCACCTCCCTGGCCTGGGATCAAACTCATGCTGAAGAGACTGTGGCCAGCTTCATGGCACTGCGCTTTAACCTGACGTGCCACCAGGAAGAGTCCTGTTACCTCATATTTTTATCGATTTTTTTCCTGAGAGAGTAACTATTATCAGTATCGAAAGAGATACATCTCACGAAGAGGAGATGCTGGCTTAGACCTAGGTGTGACTGGTTCATGGCAATGAGGATGGGTCTGAAATCAGCCCAAGGTCATGTTGAGACTGGACCATCTGTAATGCAGGGCTGATCTTGGGGGAGTCCAAGACAGATGCCTGGAGGTGCCTACCCCCAGGGCTCAGCCCTCACCATTATCGTTTGTATAAACGACACCACTTGCCCCCACGAGCCCATACCTGTAGCTGGGTATGATCTGTAGGCTGGAATCCGGCTTTATCTGAAACCTCAGGGTCACCCCCTCGAACTGGGGGTCCATTTTCTCAAGTCCCCGATGGGGGTTGGACTGCTTCCGGGACCTCCTTTGGGGTGGGGCTGAAGAGAAGGTGGGGGGCCCTGGGGGTCCCAGGCTGCAGCACTGCTGGTTGATCGGGGTCCACATATTCTTGGCATCCCTGGCCAGGGACGGTGGTCCCAGTGTTCCCAGGGTCTTCGGCTCCCAGCAGGACTCCTGGGCCAGGGACACCTCTGGTGTCTCTTGGAGGAAGCACAGGGTGGTGACCGAGTCCTGGTGTGCAGGCCAGAAGGACCTGGAAACAAGGGAGAATGTGGTCATTTCCCTCACTGGGTAGCACCTGCACAGGCCTGAGAGACACTGGCAGGAGAAACTGCGTGGCCCTTGACCCCCTAATAACCCCACATATCCCCTGGGACCAGAACTTCATCTTTGTAAGTACCAGTAACTAACACTGTGACCTCTAGATAACCCCGGGAACCAGAGGTCACAACCTCCTGACCACTGGACCAGGTTGGGGGAGGGGCTCCACAACGCACCTGCCATTGGTTCTGAGGAATCCTGAGGTTCTTGGTGTCTGCTGGGCACGGGGCTCCGGGGGTGACTTGGGGTCCAGACAGGGCGGCGTCTGCAACTCTCGCAGCATGAAGTCTGGGGCTGGTTCAGCCTCCATGGCGCCCCAGCCCAGCTCCCCCTTCCCTAATCTCGCCTGGCCCCACCCCCACCAGGCCCACCCGATGGGTCCCACCTGGGTGGGGCAGGGCCTGCGGTGGGGGGCGCTTCTGGTGGAGGGAGCAATGAGCTCCACCTGCGGAGGTGGTGGGGCGGGTGCCTGGGCTGGAATCTACTTCCAAGACCCCACCCACAGATCAGCCCTGGTGCCCTTCTCCTTCCGGCTTGCACACCCCTCCTGGATATGCACGGGCAGAACCCCTCCAAATCCCTCCGCGGCTGTGGGGGCGGGGCCTTGCCACGCTGACCCACGTGGGCCCTCCCCTCCCGGAAGGGGGGGATCCCAAGCGCCGCCTTGACTTCACCAGAGGGCCCCATCACTGCCAGGGGAGGGAAGAGTTGGGGGCCTGGAAGATGCAGCTGTAGGCCCAGGCGGGAGTGGAGTTGCCCCCAACAAAGACGAAAATAATGGAGGTCTGTAAGACAGTTTTATTGTTGTTTCGTTAGATTCCACTATTCTCCACACCCCGATTCTTTGGGGGTCTAGGGGTGCCCGCTCCACCTGGCGACCACCAGAGCCTGGACATGGGATCTCCGATGTAGGGGCTTTGGCCTTCTGGGTGCTTCCGACATTACTCTCGGGCGTGTCTGTGCTCTGGGCGGGGCTGGCAGCTTGGCGATTCCTCCAGTCCTGGCTCCGGAGCCAGGGGTTTCAGGACGGTCTAGTTGCCCTTGTCAGTGAGGCTTGGGAACATGGCCATCCACGTAGAAGTTCCTGGTGATCTTGGGCAGGGTGAATTCAGCCCCTTCCAGTTCAGGGGTCAGCACGATCTGGCAGCCCAGCCGGGAGTTTTCCTGGAGGAGGGGGGCCATGTCTAGCATGTCGTCTTCTCTGGAGTAAGGAGGACAGCAGTTAGTGGGCACCCAAGGGGCATGGCCAGATGGACAGTGCCCTGCTAGGAACAGAGCCTGGAAGGGGAGAAAAGCTGGGACTGCCCTCCCCAGTGCTCAGGTGACCCGCTAGACATAGGGAGTGCAGTGGCTTGGTGGCGTTTCTTGCAGCTGGGGGCTGGGAGGGACTGCCCTGCTCACCTCTCATCAGGAGGCGGCAGAAGGTCCAGGTGCTTCTCACTCACGTACACATGGCAGGTGGAACAGGCCAGGGAGGCTTCACAGGCCCCTGAGGGCATTAAGTGAGGAGAGTGTCAATGAGGGGCATGGTCAGACAGGTGCCATTTAGTGATCAGTGAAAGGGAGAAGCCGCTTGCTTCACCACATGCCCTCATGTGTGTGCCCTCCACTCTATCATTTGCTCAACTAGTGTTAATTCACCAAGCTGCATGTAAGTTTGATAAAGGGATGTCTGGAGTGTCCCCTTTCCCAAGGATTCCCTAGCAGGCTAAGGACCAGGCTGCCTATACAGAGAACAGTTAATAAGCATGGACTTGACTTCAGTATAATGAAGGCGAAAGGCCATGCGGGCTCCCTGTCGTGTATGTGTCCTTGCTGCGATCCTGTCACTGCTGGGCAAATGTGCTCCTGTCTCCCTGCTGCTCCCATCGGAGGGGCAGGCTTACTGAGCATCCTGTGCAGCAGGGGAGGGGGTCATGAAACAGGGTTGAAAGATGCAGAACCCTGAGTTTTCTGTTTCTCCTTGGACACAGTCCAACCTTCTGATCATCAAGAACTGTGCATGGGAATACTCTCCCTCCTATCCTATAATCTCCCTAAGGATTTCAGTTAGAGCAAAACTCCAATCAGTCTTTGATATCCACCCACCCTCACTTACTTCACTTCAGCCTCACTGACCCCCTTGCTCAACTCCAACAAAACGAGATCATCCTCACCACAGGATCTCTGCTCTCACAACCTGGAAAGATCTCTCCACTCTTTCCATGGCTAGATTTTTCTTGTCTTGGTAACTTAACTCATTTGTCCTGTACATGCTATCTCCTGTTTCTTGTCCTGCCCCCCCTTGTTATCTTTTTAATTTCTGTACAGTCACTGCTTTCTTAATCTCTAGGTTTACCTGCACCAGGTCAATCTGCCTTCTCTCTGCACTTGGCACTGAACCTGGCATGTTTCATTTTAAGATTGATTTATTTATATGCATAAATAGATGTCCTTGGACATTTCTTTCTCAGCCCTGTTTTCCATTTCATTAGCATCTTAATCACATGAGATGGAGATTATCTAATATAACTGTTAGATAATATAATTATTACCTGAATCTAACCATGGACAGGTATTAAGCTCTATACATAAGGTCTATTTAACCCTCCATAGCAACAAGTGAGATAGGAGCTAAATTATTCCATTCTATAGATGAGAAAACAGGGGCCTAGAGTCGGGGTGTAGGCCAGAGGGGTGTGTGTGTGGGGTGGGGGTGAAAGGAACTCACAAGAGACAGAGTGGGGAGCAGAACAAGCAGACTGACTGACAGGAACAGTAGGTGAGACAAGAGAGGTGTGCTGTGCCATGTGGGTTAGCTCCCTGGCTAGGGATTGAACTGAAGACTTAACATCCTTGTGCCACCAGGGAGGTCCTGAGCCTGGCATGTTTTAGATGCTAGAAAAACATGTTATCGGCCCTCTTTCATGACACAACGGATTGCAGTATAGCACTACGAAGCTAGCTGCAGCCACTTCAGCACAAGTTTGGTCCCTGGCCTAGGAGGTGATCAACATAACACAGCAGACTTCTCCTGTCTCATTCGTTGCTCCCCTCAGCAGTGTACTTCAGTAGATCTGCCTATTCTGTTCCCCACTTTGTCTCTGGTGAATTCTCTCACCCTCTGCACCTTTGGCCTGTGCACCCCAGTTCTGTATACATAAATAAATCTTTAAAGAAGTTTGTGGTAAGTGAACTGGACAAATTTCTTTCTCTTACACACAGGTCTGACAGTGAGGGTGAGGTGCAAAACAGTCTCCTGACCCAGCAGATCCTCTCTGTGGGACTTGGTGACCAATCACACACCCTTCCTATCTCCTGGGGAGAAACTTCTATTATTCCCTGGACATCTCTTCCTCAGCCCTGTTTTCCATTTCATTAGCATCCTAATCACATGAGATGGAGATTATCTAATATAACTGTCCTGATTATTACCTGCATACTAACCATGGACAGGTATTAAGCTCTATACATAAGGTCTATTTAACCCTCCATAGCAACAAGTGAGATAGGAGCTAAATTATTCCATTCTATAGATGAGAAAACAGGGGCCTAGAAAAACTAAGTACCTTGCTCAGGGTCACACAGTTGGTAAGAGGCAACATTTGAACACAGGGCATTTGCCTTTAAAATAGATGCTCCTATCTCTTTTCTGGACTGCTGGCAACTGGATTCTGTAACAGAACTTGAGGTAGGCCTTCCCTGATTCTCCCCCTCCCCACGGCAACACACTTAACTTATTATGCTAAGAGTAAATCAGGGTCTTTATGACATCCACCTAACAAATGAACTCTATTTTTCAGAACACACTTCCCAGTTACTCACAATATCATTACATGTTTACTCATGGAATTACTATAACTGTTAGGCTTTAAGTTTTGTGAAATGAGTGGAGACTTTTTATACACAGCTGCCTGGCACAATTCTTATAGGTGAGTAGCAGATAAAACAGGCTCAGTTTGAATCTAGCATTGTCATTTACATGTCCTTACAGCAGGTCTACTTAACCTGGGAACCAGGTTATAAAGTGACATATAATAAATTCTGCTATTGCATAAAGTTGTCATGCATAGTCAATCAGCTATTATCTTTTCTTCAAATACTTGTTTAATAATTCTTACATCTAAATACCATGATAGGCAACAGATAAGTGTAAAAAAGTAAACACTCTGGGGAGAGATGACAAAGAAGGAAACAATACATTGACCAGCTAAGAGGACAATAAAACACTGATATAGCTTGACGGGGGGCATGGGGACTTTAGCTGGGCTGAGAGGGGTGACTTCATTAGGAAGATGATATTTACACTGAAACCTGAAGGATATGGAGATGGAAGATCTCAAGGGAAAACACTTCAGATGGCAGAAGCAGCAGATGTAAAGAGCCTGAGGCAGAAATAAACCTGCTTCTCGGGGAACAGCAAGAAAACCAGTGTGGCTACAATAGAGGGAAGGAGGAAGTGAATAGGAGCTCCCCAGAGGGTAGGAGTTTTAATAATTTCTAGTATAAGTTCAATAAACAGTGTTGACTGAACAAAGGTTAAAAGGTGGTAGGGAATGAGATATCTGGATCTGGTGGCAAACCATGGAGGGTTCTCCACCTCGTGGTAAAGAGGCATATCTGACTTGTGATTTTTTTTTTAAACTAATTAATACGGGCCTCCCCAATTCCCCGTGCCCGGCTCCCACCTTCCAGGTCCACCCCATGGCGCTGGGCCAGGTGGAGAACATTGTCCCCGACTCTGCCGCTCACCGGAATCCGCTGGCCTGACCGGTCTACGAATACCACGTTCACCCTAAGGACAGATGGGAGTGAGGATGCCCAAATGGAAGATGGGCCTAGGAGATAGATGGAATCTAGGGTTAGGAAGCCGGGTTTAGGGTTTGAAGGGCAGGCGAAGCAGAGGGACCCAGGGGTGAAGCAGCAGGACAAGGGCAGTGGGGGAATCTCGTGGGATGAGACAGACTTGGCCCCCACACTCACACGTCCCCGGGTCGCTCCGGGGCACTGGTTTCCTCCTCCCCCGCCTGGCGCGAGCCTGAAAAACACGGTTGGGTGAATGGCCGCGCCACACCCTGCGCTGTTCAATGGGTTAACACTGTCTGCCCGATATAACCAGGTACCTGGCCCCCAGAATCTCCTGGCTGTCGCCGCCGCCGCTGCCTCCCTTGACTCCCAAAAGCCTCCGGGTCTGTAACAGCAGGCGCCTTTAGCAGCCCTCAGCAGGAAACCAGCATTCACACCTCCGCGGGCCAAGGAGGCGGCCATGACAGGCATCACGTGACAGTGGTGAGCATGCGCCGTGATATTCACACGGGCAAAGAGCCCATAATCACCGTAATATAAGCGCCCATGTTCGCACTAGGCCTGGGAGGAGTCCAAGCTGATCACCATAGGAGGGCAGGGTCGGGACACCAGTAACTGCAGGACCCTCTCAGACCACCCATTCAGGCCCAATGTGTGTTCAAAGAACGAGCCAGCACTGTTTTCTTTAAAACCATTTACTTACAAACTTTAATTCAGCAAAGGTCTGTGTGAGAGGATTGGGGAGTGGACACCCTCCCACCTCCTGGAGTGGACAAGAATGCCCCAGAATCATAGGAGGGAAGCTGGTGACCCAGCTGGCTTGGCACAGGACCCAGGGTCACTACAGGTAGATAGGTCCTGCTGGTGGGCAGGGACAGAGCTGATCTGCCTCCAGTTGTTAGTTGCCAGCACTGGACCAAAGGGAGGCCAGCTCCATATGACATGGCCTAGGAATGATGAGGTGGAGATAATCTTCAACATGGGGTAAGAATAGAGGCTCAGTGAAATGCATGACTACCAGAGAAACAGCAAAGGGGCTGGTTTAAGCTGGCAGAGTAAAGCACCCAGACCTGGGGAGGTGAGGAGGACAAGGAAAAGTAGGGTTGCTGGACCTTCTGTCCCTAGGGTAGGGACGCTTGGGTAGAAAGGTCCTATTCCTAGGCCAGAGCTATTTGGTCCTGAGTCAAGCTACCAGAGCTTGGCATCCGAGGCTCTGGCCAGCAGGGCCTGAGGCCCAGCTTTAAGGCATCAGAAGGCCAGGGGACTGTGGCAGGGGAGCCAGGAACCTGCAGCTGGAGCACAATTTTAGAGTGGGCAGGCAGGAACTGGAGACAGCCATGCCTGCAGCAGACATGGGAGAACAGGGCTGAGCTGTTTCAAACTGGAAAGTGTGGAATGACAGACACACTGGGTCTTGAAGGATTCAGAGCTGGGGAATGTCCTGGATTATTAAAAAATAATAAAAATTAGAAAAGGAAACAAAAGTCAGCTGTCAAAGTTAAAAAAGAGGGACAGTTTCTGATCCTCACAGGAGGTCAGGGAACCCTCCAAGGCACTCAAAAGGCCAAGATACAGGAGTGATGAGGCAGGAGAGGACTCCCAAAGAGGTGGACAGAGGCAGACACAGGGAGGGGAGAGCAGGCAGGGCCTCTCTCTTAAGGCTGCAGGGTTTCCATGCCAGGAGCAAGCCAGAGGTGCAGAGAGGCCCCAGACTCCCCCACATGCCTTGGGCTCCGGCTGTTTGGTCAGCGAAGTCTTTCAGAGGTTTTTCTATTACCAAAAGGGGGGGGGGGATCCCATAAAACAAAACACCAGAAAACCCAAAAGCAATTTGATGTAGGCCCTTGGGAATCTCTGGCACTGGCCCTTTAGAAAATCCTCTTGCGCTTCAGGTAGGAGTCTGCGTAGTGGCCACCCAGGCCCTGTGAGTGCTGGCCCACGTAGCTGCCTTCTGGGCTGGGCTCAGGTGAGGGCAGTAGGTGGGCGAAGTTACGCTTCTGGCCACTCAGTGGGGTCTGGAGACAAAGGGGAGAGGATGGCAGGTCAGGGGCCACTCAGGGTCTACCACTCCCCAGCCCTGTGTTCCCAGCCCTTGGCTGTACCTTCAGCAGGTGGCTGTGGCCATTGGGCCCAGGGCTGAGGCCCAGGAGGCCTTCTCCAGAGCCCAGTGGGGAGGAGCCAACCACCTGGGAGAAATGAGAAAGGTGTGTAGAGAAGGGTTTCAGATATTTATTTTTTAGGGGGGGGGGAGTTCAGATTTAAATCCTGCTTCTGCCACTTACTAGCTATGAAATTAAGGGCAGATACCTTTTCTCAGTCTCAGTTTATTTATTTGTGAACTGGAGTGAATACCACCCACACTGTAGGCTCCTGGGGAAGAGGTGAGGGCACCCAGAAAGTTGGGCAGCATTGAGTGTTGTACACACATGGACAGGGAAGATGATCCACTTCAGCTTGATTCTAAATAAGTCTTACCCCTGCCATCCCAATCTTGGTCTAGGCACAAAGGGCCATGGGGGCCCCTGCAGACTTCTCTTTGGCCAGGGAGGTGCCTCACCTTGTTCAGGTGGCTCTGCTTGAGGCCAGCCTGTAGGCCACTGGTGAAGTAGGAAGTGGGTGAGCCCGAATAGAAGTGGGAGAGGGGCCCCCCACTGCCCCCGCCACTCCGCTCACTGAAGCCACTGGGTGGGGGGGACATCTGCAGAGAAGGGAACAGCTGAGTAAGGCAGATTACTTAAGTACTCACCTACCTTTGAAGACCCACCCCCATGTCTGGGCTTTGCCACACCACTAAGCTTTGGCCAATGAGAACAGCAAGATGACACAAGCAGAGCTGCCTGCCCCTGTCTGTCCTCTGGGGAGCTCTGGGACTAGCACCTTATTCATGGGCACCTGCTGGTCTGCGAGAGGATGAGCTCCATGTGGAGTGGAGACAACCATGGCAGTGAAGGTACCTCTACCAGTCTACTGACTGTAGAAAGCCAGCACCCCAACCCCCCCCCCACACACACAATATGAAGAAGTAAGTGACATTTGCTATTCTAAGCTACATTAGGTCTGTTGTTATGTAGCAAGAGTGAACTGATGCACCCAGAAGGGAGAACAGGCATCGCTCACTTTGTGTCGGCTAGGTCCATGAGGCCCGAGTGCTGGCTCTCGAGGGTGGGACAAGAGCCGCCGAGGTCCTACATCCTGAAGAAAAAAAGCAGTATGAGTTGGAATATATGGTTCTCACTCCTGGCTGAATTCACGGCACCGTTCTCTCAAGGAAGACGACAGTGCCATTACAGAAAAGCAGACACAGCCTGCAGGGTGGCCTGAGACAGAATGTGTACCTGACCCAGAGGGTAACCACACCAGGGCTTGGGAGACAGTTGCTGTGAAGGCGGGAGGCCCAGGGGGACAGGTGTTGAGTGGGGCATCCAGGTTCTGTGAACTCTCAGCAGTTTTCAGATGTTAGCAGTAGCATTTCAGTTGTTTTGTTTTGCTTTTTTAAAAAGAAAAAACCCAGCATGCACCAAACACAACCTGTGGGCAGCCTGTTTGCAATGTCTGACCCAGAAGAGGATGGAATCATATTAGCAATAGCTCCTCAGGGACAGAGACAAGCATCAAAGGGGAAAGACAGGCAGACAGGGTGCCAAGTCCTGTCTCCAAGGAGAGAAAGCATGGCCAAGGCCTGTAGGAGAGACACTGACACACAGAAACAGAGGCAGCTTCTAATATGCAGAGAGACTTAAAGGCAGGGGCCAAGTCCCACATTTTCCCACAGTCTCCCTCATGCCTGGTCTGGCATGGACAGGACTAGAGAATGACGTGTGTTCAGGGGACAAAGGCCACAGGACAGCCAGGTACTCACCGAGGGGTAATCGAAACCATAGCTGTCAGACAGCCCTGGGTCAGAGGGCAGGCGAGCACTGGTGAGGGGGCTGAGTAGGCGGGACTTGAGCTGGAAGGCTTTGCTGCTGCCACCACCTCCGGGGGCTGGAGGGTTAGGCAGGGGGCCCTCAGCTGGGCGGCGGCTTCTCCCAGCGCCTCCCCAGCCCCGGGCCTCCTTACCCGCCAGGTTGCTGGCTGGAAGCAGGCTGTGTAGGTTCAGGTAAGGATTAAGAGGGATCCGGAAGTCCTTGGGGGGCTCCCCTAGCAGTGAGACCTGTGGTGAAAGGGTTGGATTCATGAGGGCCCCTGGCAAGGGGATCCTCATGGGGCAGGAGACTGGAATGGAGCCAGGAACATGATGGTGGCTTACCCCAGGGGGTGTTGGTAGAGGTCCACTGTCTTTCTGGAGGCCTCTGAGGCCGGTGCCTCGGAGTCCCACAGGGGCCGGGGGTGGAGTGAGCTGGGCAGCTGGGGGACCCAGACCCATGGCTTCCCGGTCACCCCCAGAAGAGCCAAGCAGTGGTGGCAGCAAGGGTGGTGGTTTCCCGCGCCGGGGCGGCAACTCCGGGGGCAGTCCTCCGCCTGTAAAGAGAAGGAGGGGTCAACAGCCCATCCACACCACGACCTCTCTTCCTGGGGCTTCAGAACCTCCAACTGGACCAGGGTTAGCAGCTGAGGGGCAATTATGTGCTGGGTACTGAGAACCCAGCACCAACCCGCAGAAGGCTCATCTCACCGTGGGAACTAACAAGAACCTGAAACCCAGAGAGATTAGGTCGCTTGCCCAAGGCCACACAGCTGGGAATTTACACTCCCAGTGAGGAAAAGGGATTGGTAAGAGGAAGCAGGGAAGGGGGTGGGTGGGGTGCAGAGAGATGGGAAGTTACCTGCGGAAAGCTCCCCAAGGAGTGGGTTGGCTGGCTGGGCCCCAGGCTGGTGGGTGCCCAGGGGAGAGTCTCCCAGGATCCCAGGTTTCTAGGGACAGATTGGTCAGCTGAAGATGGGGTGGTGTAGCTTGGGCAGGTGTTGCCCAAGGTGTAGGCTATCACCATGTCTAGTATACCCAAACCAAGCCCATAGCCAATCACAGGCAGTGTCCCCCCAGTGTCTGCAACATCCTGGCTATCACCCATCCAACTGTGGGCATCCTGTTTGTCAGGGATCTTCAGACACCCCGGGTATGTGGACCATGCAGTCACCATGTCAGGCTTGTCTTCCAGTTACAAATACCCATACCAGCCCCCTTGCTGATTATCATGAAAGCAGTATCTACCACACACAGTGCTGGGCAGTCACAGGGAGGCTCCAGAGACACAGTCAAATGGCCCAAGAGCCTACTGACAGCAATTCACTGGCAGCCACCAGTGATATTTGAAACCAAAAAGACCAAGGCTATGGGAGAACACAGTGGGGAGTCTGGGTCTGAAGCACAGTTACCTTTTGGCTCTGGGTCTGCAGGGCAAGCTGCAGCAGTGCCGTGGACAGCGCGGGTCCACTGAGTATTGGCATGGTGGGGGGTGCGCCCAGGAGGCCTGGGGAGAGAATCATGAAATAGGTGGTAGGCCCACTTCCCAATTAAACACAATCTTGGGAAGTTGAAGCTTTGAGAAGACAACTAACATGCTCAAGGAAGGCTCCAGAAAGAGAATCCACCCCAGGGGAGGACAGTCCCTCTTTCCACCACCCAGCTTAGTTTCAGGCTGCAAAGCTCCTCCTCAGCTAGTTTTGCCAACCATAACTCTCATCCCAACCCCTGCTCATGGGTATCGACCATTCAAAGCTCAAATAAGCAAGTCTCAAGAGAGGTGCCCAGTTCTTAGGGGAGATCCGCCTTACCCTGCTTGCCTCCTGCATTGCCGTGGAGCAGGGGGTTAAGCAGCAGCTGGAGGGAGGCAGAGGACCCAAGGTTGGTGAGCAGCTGCAAGATGTTGGGCTCAGGCAGAAGCCCTTTGCCCCGATTGAGGGCCTGCAGAAAAGAGCAGAAGGGAGACTCAGCCTGTCTGCCAGGCCTCAGGCCTCAGTGCTCCCTGTCATCCCCAGAGCCGAGCTGGTGTCCCCGCAAGGGCCCTGATTTCTTGGGAGGAAGCCCTGACCCCTCCACCTCTATCCACCCCCCAGCCTTGCAGCCGCCTCCGCATACACTCACTGTGGCCTGGGCAGCAATGAGTGCAGCCAGCATGCTACGACCAGGGGGCCCTGGGGCACAGAAGGAGACACGCAGATGGCTGCCCCCCAGAGCCAAGCCATCCGCCCGCTGTTGTGCCTCTTCAGCCATCTCTGCAGTTTCATATTCCAACACTGCAAAGCCTTTCAGCTGTCCATGCTGACCATACGCCAGCTGCAGGGGAAAAGACAGGCAAGAAAACCGGAGATGAGGAGGGAAGAGCAACAGATGAGACAAGAATCCCAGCAGTGAGAGTAAGCCCCCTCCCCCAGAGGATGGATTCTGGAAGAGCACCATCCCAAGCCCGGGTCTGTGTTAACACATCAGCTATTCTCAATGGACTTAAGACTGCATCCTACCTACCTTTTAGAGAGGAAAACTGAGGCTCAGAGGGTCAACACCCAAGGTGGGGGGAGGGCACAGCAGGGATGCTGCTCACGCAAGTGAACTTCCCTGGTCTCATGCCAGTGCCATTTTGCCACTCTGATAAAGTATCCCAAGCACACCAAGGCACAGAGTCAAAAACAGTGTCCTCATGTGGTGTGGCTCAGAAAGGAGGGGCAGGCGAAGAGTGGCTCCACACCACCACCAGCCCCAGACTGGATGCTGCAGCTGGGGCCAGCAAGGGTACACAGCCTGGGGGTGAGGCAGGTGGCCTGAGCCTGGGTTCAGGGCTGGATGGTGAGGAGGAGGGCCATAGTCAGCGAGAAGCAGAAATAAGGCCAGAGGCCCCTCTGTCCCACTCTGACAGCAGTAATTCGGTATTTTAGGCCCAGAGCCCTCAGCTAGGCCCAGGGGCCAGATGTACCCCAGATTGAGAATTTTTCAGAGATGAGAAAGGGCAAGAGCTGCACATCCTTTATGCTGTCTATGAATCACCCCCAGGGGCCTATAAATCAAACCCATGAATAGCTCTGTGGTAAGACGCAAAGGCCACAGACATTCCCCTAGCAGTTCAGGTCAGACTCTGGTAACAGGTGAGCCCACACAAACTCAAGGAGTAAGCCTCTTGGTTTTCAGGGCACCCATGGTACTGGAACTGTGAGCAGGGCTGTCCCAGGGCAGCAGACATGGTGGGAAACCCTGTACTCCCTTGGGATGGTATCACAGGCACTGTTTCACTGGTTACAGAGGCAGGCGCTGTTACCATGCTTGTTTTGCACAAGCAAACTGAGGCCTGGAGAGGCTCTGCCCAGGCTGCAGAGCTGGAGCTGGGAGCCCAAGGCCAGGTTGATGCCTTGAAGGAACTGGCTACCTTGGTGTTAGAGGAGGGAGGAAGGAAGCAGTGACTGTCTTCATGTGAAGTGACAACAACAATCAAGAATACTGATTATGACAGCACCTCCCCCCGTCCCTGAGAGAGTGGACTCCAGCACTGTCCCAAGCCCAGTTCCCACTCTCCCTGGCCCTGAGATGCTCTCACAGCTATGGTGTGGTATGCAGTGTGCTCCAGCAGGGGTAATCTGGAGTTCATAAAGTAGGTACAGCACAGAAACAAAGGGAAGGCTAAAGCTCTTGTCCGAACATGGAAAGCTGTCCAAGACAAAATGGAAAAACTAATGGGCCTCCCTGGTGGTACAGGGGGTTAAGTCTCAGCACTATGAAGCTATCCACAGCCATTGCAGCATGAGTTTGATCCCCCACCAGGGAGCTGACCCACGGTGCAGCAGACCTCTCCTGTTACTCCCCTCAGCAGTGGTTTTCAGTGGCTCTGCCTGTTCTGCTCCCCACTCTGTCTCTGGGGAATCCTCTCATTTCCCCCCACCAGTTCTACCCAACCTTTAGCCGGTACCCAAGTTCTTGTATGCATAAATAAGTAAATTTTTAAAAAAATGGAAAAACAAAATGAATGCAGGCATGACAACACTTAGGTCAAAAAAAAAAAAAAAAAAGGCAAGTGCATAAGCACACGTGCACTGTTTGAAATGCATAATAAAACCTTGCTGGCCCTCCCTGGTGGTGCGGCGGGTTAAGCACAGCACTAAGAAGCTAAAGTCAATTTAGCATGAGTTTGATCCCCACCTGCCCAGGAAGTAACACACATGGCGTGGCAGACCTCTCCTGACCTGCCCGCTGCTCCCCTCAGCAGTGTTCTTCATTGATCTGCCTGTTCTGCTGTCTCTGGTGAATCCTCTCACCACCTCTGCACCTCTGGCCTGTACCCAGTTCTGTATGAATAAATAAATCTTTAAAATAAATAAATAAAACCTTGCTGGAGAAGACAAAATGACTTATGCAGAGACCACAGGCAAAGGTGCCGGAGTGCTGGAGGGATCCTTCATGCTGACCCTTCTGACATACTGACGTTTCAAATAAAACTTTTTTGACATTTTACAGCACCTGTGGTCTTAGGATACCTGCCTTACACATGACATGGCTATAGCACTAAAATATTTTTTTAAAGATCTACTTATGTGCACAAGAACTGCGGGCCATGCATTATGCATGTATTGTATGCATGTACTATACATATAAGAACTACAGGCCAGAGGCGCCAGCGGGTGTGTGTGAGAGGACTCACCAGAGACAGAATGGGGAGCAGAACAGGAAGATCTACTGAAATACACTGAGGGGCAGTGGGTGGGTCAGAAAAGATTAGCCACACCATGTGGGTCACCTCCCTGGTCGGGGATCAAACTTGTGCTGCTGTGGCTTCGAACAGCTTTATAGAGGTGCTGCTTTTAACTTGTTGCCCAGCACTAAAATATTTTAAAGTTACTATGTGATAAAGTAATGAAGATCGGTAAATTGGCCTGTAAGTAGCAGCTGAGTGGGTTGCTATAGGATTCCTCTGGTGTTCTCATTTAGATTATCTTGAAAATAAACACCTCCCCCCATGGACAGCAAACTCCCAGCTTGGCATCAGGCCTTCCTGGGAGATGAGGGCACTGAGTTAGGAGCCCAGGCCCAGGGAGAGCCACCTGACCCTGACTCCCAGACTTGGACAGGTGATGCACACACCCATATTCAGACCTCATTTTCCTCATCTGTAAGATGACTTGGCTAAAGGGACCACAGGGTGCCTACAGGGATTTAAGAGGATGCTCAGCAGGGGTGAGTAAAAGTCACTCCAGGGGCAGCAGTGGGAAGCTGCTGGCCTGGGCCATGGGCCCTGACTGCCCCCAAAAGAATAAGCTCTAGCCAGTAGCCCCTGAGTAAGAACTTCACCTCTAGCCAAGGTCCTGAAGCTGAGACTCAATACGCATCTTCCCACAATCACATCCATCTCACAGACGAACAGAGGTCTTCAGGGGTCAAAGGGCAGTTAAAGCTATAAATAGGGGGACAGGGGCCCAAACCTTAAGCTGCCTGACTCCTGGGTTTGGCTTCCATTTAACTGGGATGTGTGGTATCAGTAGTTACACAACAAACGTCTGATGAATTAAGAATAAAGGGGAGTTATTCCTAATAAGCAATCACAAAACACTTCCGATCAGCATGAAGAACTGCTGAGTGACTAAGGACAGACACCTGACTTCCCAGGCTGTAACATTATTTACATGAGGGGAGCAGGCCCTATCCAAGGCCACGGAGCTGTTGAGTCCCTGCATCACTCTCATCTAGGCTATTCACAGGCTCTAGAACCAGCTTGTCAGCTCTACTTTACCCTAGCTGAATGACCCTGGGAATGTTGTTCGACCTCCCCATGCTTTACAGTCCTAAAAAAGGGATAAGACCTACCTTCTGGGTTGTTACAGGATGGAATGCCTGCAGGTACCATACTCAGAACCCAGTTAAGTGCTGAAGGAATGGTCCCCGTAAGAATCTGTGAACAGGCCATCTGGGGGCTCTTAAAGAGCTGGGTTTGGCCTTTTTTCATCCTTCAGTACCTGTCACAAGGCTAAGTGCACACATACAGAAGTATTCAACAACAGGGATCTCTTTCCAATGTACAGGTACTGAATCCCTTTTTATGGCGGAGGAAACCAATGCTCAGGGAACCAGTGCTTTCCAGGGGCACAAAGCAGGACTGGGATCTGGCCAAGTTCGACTTCCTGACCTTAACGCTAAAATGGACAGCAGGCTCCTTTGAGCAGCCTCTCAACATCAGGCCTGGGGCCTGGAACCCAAACTATATGTGATGAGGCCTGGAACTCAAAATATATGTGATGAGTTTAGGGGTGAACGAGAAGGTGAGCAAGATTCACAACCAACTTCTACAAAAGCTACCTCACCTACATCTGTAGGGGTGATCCACTGCCCAAGTGGTCTCTCTTAACAAAAAAACCCTGTTACTGAAAAGGGAGATTAAACTGGGCAGGTGATCCTGACGCCTCAAAGGTGCTCTGGGCTGGAGATCTATTCCTCTAAATCCCATGTAGGGCACAAGGCTCACCTGGCAGAAGGTGGGAGTGTGGACAGCTGACAACGCCCGGCGCAGGGCATCCACATCACTGAAGCCGGGAGGCAGGCGATCAACACAGAGGCAGCGGGAATGGAGCAGGGCAGGGGTCAGCTGCCCAGCATCCGTCCAGTGCACATAGAGCGTGCGCAGACCCAGCGGCTTGCCCAGCAGGTCTGACTTGGCGCGGGCAGCCGAGTCCTTCTTCATGTACTCTGCAAAGCCATAGCCCTTAGAGTGGCCAGTGTGCTCGCTATAGACCAGGAAGCAGCGTTCCAGGCTGCCAAAGGGACGCACCAGCTCCTCAAACTGCTGCTGTGTGAAGCTGGGGGGCAGGTTGGCCACACACAACAGGGCATCCGTGGGTTGCAGCTGCACTGACAGCTCGCGGTCCCGTAAGCAGCTCTGGTGGAAGGCGCTGATGGCGGCCTCAGCCTGCTCCCCATTCAGCAGGGTCACAAAAGCTGCCACAGGAGGGGGAAAAGGGTCAGAGGGCCCCAAGGTCTGCCACCCCAACCCACAGCTGACTGTCCCCACCTCCTTCTATACTGGGGGTGCCCTCAGAAATATGGCTAACTCCTTAGGGACCAAGGCTGAGGAGATCTGTTCCCGTCCCTGATCATCCAATGAGGCAGGTGGGTGAGACATAACCCGCAGAATGCTCAGCACTGATTTAGGGATGGGGGTGGACAACCAGGGCTCCATGAGGAGCTACTTGACCCAGCCTAGGTGGGATCTGGATGGAAGAGACAGCCAGGAAATGTACCTGAGGAAATGGCAAGGCTGAGCCTGAGGTGAGTTTTAAGGAAACGACAGGCCAGGGTTAAAATCAAATTCAAAATCAGACTGGATCTGGACTCCAGGAACCAAACAGAAGCATGAAATCACGAAGGGAGACCAGAGGAAGGTAGAGATAGAGGAAGCATGTGCCAGGTAGAAGCAAAAGGCAAAGGAGGCACCACTCCTTAGGGGAGGCCTTAGAGAGAAGATCAGACAGGTGTTGGTGACTGGTTGGCTGTGGGGGGCAAGGGAAGGCGGCAGACCAGTGCCAAGGAATCTGGGTGGCCAGTCAGGAGAAACACACAGGATGAGGGACAGATTGGGACAACAGCATGACCTGTGCTGGCCTAGGGGATGCTGCTGGGCCCACAGTTCAGGAAAGGAGCCACTAGACCAGGACCTTAGCAGTTTCAGGGATGGCCACTCCCTACTGCCAGCCTACCCCACAACTCCACAAACCTGTCCCTTTGTATTTGTCCACAAAACAGTACTTGAGCTCAAAGTCGCTGAGCAGGTCATGCACTTCCTGCAGAGACAGAAACCAAAGGGCAGGCAGTTATCAGAAGCTGAATGCAGCAACCCAGTGCCACTTTCATGTAAACCAGCTACAAAAGCAGGTCAATTACCACCCTGTTTCATAAAGTAAGGTACTGGGGTTCCAAGTAGTTGCTTTCCTGAGGCCACTGGGCCATAGCTGCAGACACCATGCTGTTAGCCAACACAACTTGCTTGCTCTTGGAAAGGCAGGTGGGTCTGAATTGAAATCCATGGCATACTCACTCAGGAAAGTTCTTTAATCCACCTAAACCTTGCTTTACAAGAACAACTGTTTCACAACCCTACAAGTGAGGTATTAAATCCATTTTGGAGACAAGAAAACTAAGGCTCAGGAAGGTGTCAAAAGACCCTGCCCATCAGGGTAACAGCAGGAATGCTACCCAGGGGGACCTAACTGGGATTTACTTAATAAGCCCACATCATGTGGCTTGACATGCCTCCCATTCCACCCTCTAGACAGGATTGCATTCTTACAAATCAGTGGCAGGGGTGAGGTCCTGGGGCCTGCTTGTGCCAGATACATTGCACTCTAAGGAGAGACAGTTGTCCCCAGCTAGGAGATGGTGGGCACTGGGAGGACCGACTTTAAAAACAAATCATATAGCTTAGTGGCACTTGCCTCAGGTCTTTCTCCAAGTCACACCCCCCCACTCCCACTGCTGGGGCCCCAATGGTCATGTATCCTCACAGGGGCTAGGTGAGCCAGTGGAGGGCAAGTGTGCTGGTGGGGCAGAGAGCAGGAATTCTCAACAGCAGGAAGAATCCAATCCACCAAAGTAGGGCAGGGCAGGCTGGAAGCAATCTCCCTGGGTCCAAAGAGCACGGGAAGCCCTGTACAATATAAGCCCCAACAGAAGGACAGCCTTGGCCAGATCAATCAAGAGCGGCTTCACAGAACATTGACCCCCCCTTTTCCTGCAGGTGTATGAGCTGGAAGAAAGGGACTACATTTCTCCAAATTAATACTGGTGCTTTGTGGGGGCAGAACGACCGACCCCAGCTACAACTTCCGGAGGACTCTCTGGAAGTAGTTAAACCCGTACAATGTAAAGACAATTCTAGCCAACCCTAAAGCCTTTGGATATGAGGTCCCACCATCCGATAGTACAGGGGGTGGGTAAGGCCTAAAAAGAGAAGGGAGCAACTAGCTATTTCTGCAATCCCAGTGAAAATGCCCATTCACAATCGCCAAACGTGGTCCAATTTGCACGTACCCTTCCATTCTCCGCCCCACTCAATCACTTGGCCCAGTCCAAGCCTGTGGTCTCCCCTAGCAACATCTCCCTCCCATACAAAGTTGGTTCTTCCCTGCACCGCCCCCCCAAACTCGCTTTTGGTCTCTCCCGACCCTGCTTGGGCCGAGCGCTCAGACCCCCCGCCCCCCAGTCTCACGCCTGGGTTGGAGTCCTCCGGTTCCCCCCGCGCACGCGCACTGTGGTATTTCCCGCCACGCTCCTATCACACACACACCCCCCCCATACCTGGTTGGTCACGTCCCCCGGGAGGCCCCGGATCAGTATCTTGCGGCGGTTGCGGAACTGGCGCTCGGTGTGTTCCAGACGTTTCCGGATCTCTTCTGGATCTAGAGGAGGCAGTTCCTCTTCGGGAGCCCGGCGCTCCGTGGCATCATCCGTTTCAACCTCGGCCCCAGCCTCCGGGCTCAGCCGGGGCCGGTGAGTAACGGACACGTCGGCCGCCATCTTGGGAAGCCCGGCGCCTTCTGGGACTAGCGAGCCAAGGCGGAGCGGCATAGAGCGGCAACTAGGACGCGTCCGTCTATTGGTTGGGGGAGGCCCCGCCTTCTGCTAAATTCTCTCAGCCCATTGGCTAGCGCCCAGCCCGCCTCTCCGCGCTCTAGCCATTTCTGCAAGCAGTAGGTTCCGCCCTTCCCTCCCCGAGAGGTCACACTTGGATGCCCAAGGGAGAGAGGAGAATCCCTCAGCGCAGGTGGGATCAAGTCACTGACTCGTGATTTGAAGGCTTTATTGGTGCGACGTTACAGCCAGATTACGTCGGCGGCGTCCCAGTATCCCGGTGGCCAGAAGCACTGGATTGTGCCCCCTTCACAGATTTGTCGGGCTGTTAAGAAGTGAGGGACCGTCAAGTGCGCTCCTGCTTCACAAGGTAACTCTCCAAATCCACTTCTGCAACCTGAAGACGTAAACTGTGGCTGCTGCTGTAATCACCAGCCCCAAAATCACTAACATCATTTAGACGACGGTCATGGTAAGGGGGTCCCGAGCTGTACAAAGAAGTGGAAAGTAAATAAACACACTCCAGCCCCTTCTAAAATTTTCTCATCTTGACCCATGGCTCTGCCTGGACTTACACCACAGTCAGATTGTGTGTACCTCGAGGACTACTCACTTGACAGTAATAGGTACCTCTGTGGTTTAATCTGACAAGGAATGGGATCCTGATGGGCGCCTGTTGTCTGGAGCCTTGCCGCAAATACTTTAGTTGGGGATCCAGGTTGCTCTGGGCCTGGCACTGCAGGATATGGATAGTTCTCTCCACATCAAGCTCTTCAGACATTTTGCTGTGTCAGTCTTGGGACTATCTGTGGGACCATCAGATGATCAGATACATCTAACACATTCAAGGCATAGTGGAGGCAAAGGAGAATCAAGTCTTACCAGGTCAGGAGGATAAGGGATTAAATATCAAAGTCACCTACTCACACAGGATGCACAGCTGGATGCTCAGGTTCAAGAACTCCTCATCCACTTTCCAGGGTGGCACCACAGAAGAAACTGCCCCATCATCATTCTCTGTGGCGTTTAGCTGAAGCTGGACTGACTGCCTGGTGCTGTAGCCAAAACACCATCCAGTGTGCCCTGGACTTGGGTCCCAGCTGCACAAGTCATATCCACGATAGTCCCTTCAAGGATGCTGAGCTGGCTCATGAGTCAGGATAGGCCCTGGGAAGCCTAAAGACGGAACACTGTCCAGTATTTTGCTGACCATGCACCCCTGTTGATCAAGGCTCATCCTCTATCCATCTCTTCCCTGTAGGGTATCTGGCTTCTCCGACCTGACCCCCTGGCTGTTCACATTCTATTTCTGCTATTCACTCTTCCCATCCATGCTGTAACTCCTCTGGCCCATAAGGCTCCGCCCCTGTGCCTTAATCTCCACCCTATTTCTGCCCATTGGCCTCTCCTACAGCACCGACCCTCTTTACTGTAAAAGGTCAAACAACCTCCTCCACAGCCTCCTGCTCAGATCTCCCAATAGCTGTGGCCTGGAGGGTTTCCTTGTCAAGCCTTGAGACTGAGGCATTCAGCATTTGGCCCCCAGGGCCAGTTGGACCTGGGCCTTGGAGACTGGGAACAGCTCATCCAGAGAGCAGCCCACAGGCCACCACTTTCCCACTTCTAGGAACCAAGGAACGTGAGGTGCGGGGAGGTCACGGGCAGGACTGGAAAGAAGGGTGGCTATGAACTGGAGGAGGCCTCACAGTACTGGATGCAGCTCATCTCTTAGCATGCTCATTTCCAACCCCCAACTCCTACCAATCTGTATTCCTCTTTTCCAGGATACTTCGCTACCTGGGGCTCCTCCTTCCCTAGGACACAACCATACAGCCTTCTCAAAAGTTCCTCGGCCTCAGACCTCTCATATGTGGCCACTGCCCAATGGCCAGGGCATGTTTTCTCAGATACTTCGAGTTCTAGCTCTCCCCATTCAAAGAAACCCTACAGTCAGGACACCCCTGCTTAAACCCCTATCTGCAGTCCCTTCCTTCATCAAAAGTTTGGAGCTGCCTGGGGGCTGAGCTGTTCCCCAGTAGTCCCAGGCCGTGAGGACGCAGGTCCAGTTCCGTGAAGCAAGAGAGATTGGAGTCATGGTCCTCTCTGTCCACCAGCACGGTGAACGGGACCTCAGTGGTTTTCCCCACTGCTGGCTGCTGTTTTAGCTCCTTCTCCCCTGTCAGCAGCACCACCGTGTGGGCCTGGGCTGCCCCACCTACCACCTTGCAGTGCAGGCTGCCAGGGTTAGCCTGTCCTGCAAAAGCCATCTCAGGGTGTGGAAGCATGAACTTTGAGTTAATAAATCTAGAGAACGTAGAAGTGTGTCATTGTGTTTGCTATTGTCATTAGCATCATGATTAGTATTTCCTGTTCTGTTAGACACCTTGCCAGGCATGAAAATGAAAGTCAGATTATCTCAGGGCTGAGGGGAAAAGGGAGGTAAGAAGGGGAGTAGTGCTTGATGTTTATAGCAAACATTAGAGTTCCAGTTTTTTCAAGCTTTCCCTGGACTTTCCTGTGTCATTTATCTTCATTGACACCCCAGCTGAATGAAATACTTCTACTTATGCTTTCTTTATATGGATCAATAATAAAGGCCAGAAAGGGTAGAGGCAAAGTGACTTGCTCAAGGAAGCACAGCCAGGAAGGAGCAGAGCCAGAGTTAGTATCTGTTTCTAAATGGCACACCCATGGGCCCACATGCCAAGGGACTCCCATGGCCCCTCCTCCCAGCACTGGCCTGGACTCTGATCTTGGCATCTCCCAGATCTCGCCCAACTCTCCCAATCAGTCCCAGGCACTCAAGTCATGATCCACCTACCCTGGGCAACTTCTTGTGGCACTCTGACACAGTCCTAAGGAACATGAAGCCCTCAGGGTCCCCTTGCAGCTGCAGCTGCAGTGACCCTCCTTGGCTCACAAACCCCTGGTACCCTGTACCTCCTATGAAGACACCTCACTGTTCCCTCAAGAGCTAAAGCCTAAATCTCAATCTGTCTCACAGGACCACAGACTGTGCTACAAAAAAAAATTTAGCATATCAATAGTTACAATTTGGGAATATTTCACAAGGAAATATCTTAATCTTGGGTACCACCAGTCAGGGATAGTGGCTGGTGATGCTTACCAAGAGGGACCCTCCAGCAGGCACCACCTGGTCCTTATCTCCACCTGCAGCAGGACCTCCTGCCCCTGGGCACCTGTGGGGACAGAGGTTGTTCCAGTATCCACCAATCCACCTCTCTGTAAGCCCTACTGTTAAAACACCTCCTCCTGTAGAGAGATAATGGTCTCGCCTTATAGGCGCTTCCAGTCTAGTGGGGAGGCAAATGGTCAACCTGGATTGGGGAGAGCTAAAACAGAGGCCAGAATAGGTAGGCCTAAGGAGCCTGGAAAAGGAAATCAGTCAGGGAAGGCTTCCTGAGGAGGGGGTAACTATGGTCAGTTTTGAAGGATACATAGGCGTTAGAAAGAAATGTGTGACTCTGGCAGAGATAGGAGCATAGGCAGAGGGCTCATCCCCATGGAGCAGGGAGAGAGAGCATATTGGAGAGACCTTTGGGAGCCCTAGAGACTATTTCAAAGACATTGGTGAGCCCCTGCCATAGCTAAGTATAAGGAAGTGCTGGCAGCTGCCAAGGCAGCAAGAATTTTGCATTTTCCATTCCCCCTTCCCCACCAACCCCCCAGTTTCAACCCACCCTGGCTTGCCATGCCTCACCTGAGGGCAACCCATAACAGACCAGAAGCAGAGAGACCAGCAGAATCCAGCAGAGCCCAGACAGTGGCGCTGAGGCTACCATGGTGGCCAGCTTGCAGGCAGAAGGCTGTGGCCAAAGTAGAGGGAAGCAGGGAGGGTGACCCAGGGGAAGTTGCAGCAGTTAAGATTGCAAAAGTCAGATCTTTAAAGACAGAGCACCCAAAGCCACAATAGTGAAGGCAAAGATAAATAGATGGGACTACATCAAGTTAAAGAGCTTTTGTACAGCAAAAGAGACATTACAAAAAAACAAACAGCCCACTAAGTGAGAAAACATTTTCTCACACAAAAGTAATAATAAAGGACTGATCACAAAAATATACGGAGAACTGACGAAACTCAACAAAAATAAACAACCCCATCAAAAAAAATGGGCAGAAGAGCTAAAAAAGATACTTCTCCAAAGAGGAAATGCAGATGGCCAACAGGCATATGAAAAAATGTTCAACATCACTCGTAATAAGGGAGATGCAAATTAAAACCACAATGAGATACAACCTCACCCCAGTAAGAATGGCACATCTTCAAAAAACTAGCAACAACAAATGTTGGCGAGGATGTGGTGAAAAAAGAACTCTCCTGCACTGCTGGTGGGAATGCAAACTAGTACAACCACTATGGAAAACTGTTTGGAGGTTCCTCAAACTGCTAAACATGGAGCTTCCCTACGACCCAGCAATCCCACTCCTAGGTATCTACCCAAAGACACAAAAACACTGATTGAAAAAGATACCTGTACCACCATGTTTATTGCTGCTTTATTTACAATTGGAAAAACATGGAAGCAGCCCAAATGCCCAAAAGTAGATGAGTGGATAAAAAAGATGTGGTACATATATACAATGGAATATTACTCAGCAACCAAAAAAAGAGAAACACATGTCTTTTGCAGCAACTTGGATGGAGCTGGAAAAGATCATGCTTAGTGAGATAAGCCAGAAAGAGAAAGAAAAATACCGGATGGTTTCACTCATAGCAGGAGTATAATGGACCAGGCGAGAAAGTAACAAAAATAATGAACCATATATCAGAGACATTTTGCGGGGGTGGAGTGGGGAATGGGATCAAAAATGGGGGGGTGGGAAGGGAAGTGCACAGGATTATGGTGATGGCACACAGGTGACTTGGTGATGGGAAACCTGCAGGGATTACAATTGAGATGGGGGAAAAAATGTACAAAATGATGGAAAAATAAACTGTTATAAAATTTTTTAAAAAGTTAAAAAAAAAAAAGATTACAAAAGTCAGACTGCATCTTGCCCAGACCTGAGGAGGGACGGGGGTTCACTCTAGCTACATGGAAGACCCATGTAGGCCTCAGTAGGGCCAAGGGTGCCAGTGAGTCTCTCACAGGGCAGACCTCAGTTACCCTGCTGTCCCCCTCCTCCCACCAGCAATACCGCTGCCTGACGCAGGTATCTTCCTTTCTGCTCAACACTGGGTAGATTGGGGGGTGGAGGAAGATGAGCCACCTTCTTCCTCTAGAAATTAGATCAAGGGAAGTGTTTCATTTCCAGAGAAGAAGTTGATGGGGGCCCCAAAGGCACAGTAGTGACAAGGTGGGATTTTTCAAAGGGACAACAGGGAGGAAGATTCTCAGTAGGGCCTTAAGGGGTAAACATGAGATCTTTGACAGTCCTGGGGGGCAAATAAGAGATTTGGGGATGACAATGAGGGGCCCCTAAGATTAGTGAAGCCATAAGAATGTTAAGTCCATATATATTGGACTCGTGCCAGGCTTTGTGTTGACCACCACAGTACTCCCATGAGACTGAGAATCTTGGGGGAGCTACCGCTGGACGTGCGGGGGTGTCCCTCCATTCCTGGTGTACGCACTGGGTCAGGGAAGCTGGAGGAAGCTAAATCCTGAGCCACTGTCTGTCAAGGATACTGTAGCTGGATCCTCTCCTTTTTGCAACAACAACAAAAAATTGTCTCCTATACTGAAAATTAGGCCTACGTGAAAATAAACTGTGCCCACCCTTTGTTCTCTTCCTTCTCCCTGTCCTGGAGATTAAATAACTGGCTCCACTGCAGTCCTGGGAACTTGGAAAATGAATTGTGTTATGTCCCGTAAAATTTTCTGTCTCTCTGAGTTCCTAGTAGCATCAGTAACAAAAATCTCCTGGTTACTGAAAAAATATCCTGCTGGGAAAGTCAAACACCATGACTCAAGTCACTAGACACTCCCCTCACAATCCTCCTTATATAATCACAGCACTCCTGCCAATCGGGGAGCTGGGTTTTAATTTTTGGGATAGTGTCTGTCCCCAACTCCCTTGCTGGCCATCTCAAATAAACTCCAAGTAAAGACATTTCTTGTAGTTCAGAGTTTGGCTTTCTGGGCATGAGCTAGAGACCCAGATAGGCAGCTTACAATACTACTTGTAATTAATCCTCACTCCTTTCCTCTCTCCTCCTTGCTTACTCCAGGTATCAGCTCTCTTTGTCCCAAGGAAGGGCCCAAGGCCATGTGGGCATTCCCACCACCACTACTCAATATCCTGGGACTCCCTTGCTCCTTGTACCTCTGACCTGAGCTTTAAAGAGAGAACTTGTTGAGGGCTTTGAGGGCACCCAACACTGCTGCACTTTCCCCATCTCTGAGGTCAGACCCCTTTCTCTCCCTGCCACAAAGGGCTCGCCTCCACAGCCTTGCACACCTAGCAAAGAATCTATTTTCCACATGGAGCTGAAAGATCAAATAAAACCCAAATCAAAAGTATTTGTAAGAATACTTCATAATGGGTTATATCCAGATACTAAAGAAGTCCTACAGCTCACAACTAAGAAATCCAATTCAAAAGTGGGCTAAGCACTTAAAAAGACATCATGCCAAAGAAGCTATACAAATGGCCAATAAACACAAAAATTGTTCAGCACCATCAGCCATTAGGGAAATGTGAAAAACCACAATGAGATCCCACTTCATGTCTGTTCGGAAGGCTACTATTAAAGAAAGCAAATGAAACTGAAAATAGTAAATACTGGTGAGGATGTGGAGAATCTGGAACCCACATTATCTGTTAGTGGGAATATAAAATGGTACAGCTACCATGGCAAGGTTTAGTGGTTTCTCTAAAAACACTATGAATTATCCAGCAATTTGACCCCTAGGTATCTACCCAGAAAGACTGAAATCAAGACTCAGATGTTAGTATACCAATGTTCCCAAGAGCAAAATTCACAGCAGTCAAAATGATACAGGGTGGCAGAGGGCACTAAACTCACCAAGGTTACTGCCCACATAGTTTACCAGCAGGTTTTTTTTTTTTAAGATATATTTACTTATGCATACAGAACTGGGGTACAGGCCAGAGGTGCAGGGGCAGTGAGAAGCTTCACCAGAGGCAGAATGGGGAGCAGAACAGGCAGATCACCACAGTTCACTGCTGAGGGGAGCAGTAGGCAGGTCAGGAGAGGCCTGCCGCACCATGTGGGCCACCTCCCTGGCCAGGGATCAAACTCACAGTGAAGCAGCTGCAGCAAGCTTCTTGGTGCTGCACTTTAACCTGTTTCACCACCAGCGAGGTTGCTGTCTGAGTTCTTTACTCCTGTGCTCAATTGTAAGACTACTCAGCCTCAGGGAACAACAATGGGATTTATCTAGCATAACCAGGGAAAAACAAAGAGTTACTGAGGCCAAAAATGGCCTTTACCTCACCCAAATCTGTGTCCAGTGTTTTAAGTCCTAAACAAAAGCAGCTAAGATGGTGTCTTCCCACTGTTACAGGGCACCCCAGTGTGAACTGGGTTGCCTGTCTATGGGGCCTCACCCACGTACCTAAAATTCAGTTGTACTGCAGACACACACAAAAGGGTCAATAATGGGTTTATTTACAAAAGGGGAAAGGAAAAGGAAACAACCGAGGGAAAGAGAAAGAGAGATACAAGTTAACTAGACTATCTTCCCTGCTCACTGACTTGGAGCTCTAGTAACTAACTGCTAGACCCCAGTCGGACAATCCCGAGATCCGTTGCCCAAGTAAGAAAACCGTTGCCTCTCCTCCAGAGCCTTTGAAAATCACTCCCTGTTTACCGCGCAAAGTCCCAGAATGCTGCTTAGCTCCACCCTTGGGTCCTCGCAGTTCTCTCCCTGGTACTGCTGGGAGTTGTAGTTTCCATCACTGGAGTAGGGGGTGGAGTCCACAAAACTCTGCAGAGTTCCTTTAGGACATCCTTCCCCTTAACACCACCACTGAGGACATGGAGCTCCTCTCCCAAACAATAGGTCACATGTCCAAGATGGCGTCTTCCTGCCTCTGCCAACCTGGAGCACGTGGCAGCCTGACTATAGACCAGGTTCCAACTCACGAATACAACAGAAGGCACAACACAGATGTTCCCAGAGCTGTTAAGACACCCCAGCATGGCACCAAACAAGCAACACTCAAGACAGCAGCTGCAGGGGCTGCACGACCTGACAAATAGCCACACTCCCACAGCTCAGCGAAGCACCCGGCTCCAGTTCTTCATCTTTCCTGCCAGGCGGTAGCAGCAGCAAAACTGGGAACAATTTCAGTCGCTCTGCTAATCATATAGCCTCTGAAGTCATCCTCTCTGAGGCTGGCTGCTGGAGGTCTCCCCATTCAGAGGCCCACAACAGCCTTCTGGAAGATCAGCGCAGTGGGGGCCAAAAGCCACTAGCCCCAAATGCTTAAAGCCACTAGCCCCGGGACTATCCATCCTCACCAGCAACCTCCTCCAGGGGGCACCACCTGTGACAGTATTTTGGCTTCAGCCACTGGTTACAAAGGATGGAAGCAACCCAAGGGCCCTTTGACAAATGAATAAACAAAATGGTTTCTTTCTTTCTTAAAGAGAAAATTCTGACAATTTAAGCATATTTTAGTAGATCTGCCTGTGCTGCTCCCCATCCTGTCTCTGGTTAAGTGCAAGGTCATTACATCATCCTTCCTGGTTTTACATATGCTTAAATTGTCCATAACAAAAGTTTAAGTCATGACAACTTTAAAAAAAATAATAGTTTATTTTTACATCATTTGTGCCCTTTCCCATCTCAGTTGTAATTCCTGTGGGCCTCCCATGATCAAATCACCAGTGTGCCATAACCACAGTCCTGTTTACTACACCCCAACCCCCATTCCCCATTCCACCCCCATAAAATATCTCTGGTATATAGCTGCTCATTATTATTTTCTCGCCTGATCCATTATATTCCTGCTAAGTCATGACAATTTTTAAAAAATAAGACCACCCTGTCATTACTCTAGTGGCAAGGTCTTTTCTAGTTGCCAGACTCCAATCTCTTTGGGTATTTCTCTTACAGATACCCTTGAACTTGGCTGGCACCACATGCACACATGGTTACTTACTGTAGTAGCAACATGGGGATGGCAGTGGATTAGAAAGGACGACATGAATCCCAACAGGGAGCAAATTTGTTAATTAATTTATTTATTTGTGCAGACAGAACTGGGGTACAGGCCAGAGGCTCAGGGGCAGCGAGAGGCTTCACCAGAGACAGAGTGGGGAGCAGAACAGGCAGATCGACGAAGTACACTGCTGAGGGGAGCAGCGGGCAGGTCAGGAGAGGTCTGCCGCTCCATGTGGTCACCTCCGGGGCAGGCGGGGATCGAACTCATGAGGAAGTGCCTTTAGTTTCTCAGTGCTGTGCTTTAACCCGCTTCGCCACCAGGGAGGGCCAAATTTGTTAATTTTTAAATGATGGATTTCAACACCACCACAATATTGAAACAGAGACAATGTATGCTGCTAAGGGGAACTGTCTCCAAGATCTACTATCATGTTGTGGGGAACAGCAAGGTACAGACCACAGCTCTGTAGAGTAGCACATGCTACTATTTTTGGAAGAGATGGGAACATAATATGTGCACAGATTTCCTTGTATCTGAATAAAATGTTTTTGGAAGCAAAAATAGGAAACCAGTTGACATTAGCTGTCTCTAGGGAGATGATACTGGCAGCTGATGGACAGAGTATTTCGCTGCTTATGTCAATATTACCTATCTTAAAAAAATTCATAATTATAATGAATATTTTACTTTGAAAATTTATAAAAAGCAACTTATTAGGATAGTATGGCACTTTTTGGTTGGGAGAGCTATAATTTCTTAAATCCTATGGGAATGAAAATATTTAACAACCTCTCACAAAATGTGTGGCTATATAAATAATCTATATGGCTGGTATAAGAAGTAGAGGTACTTTGGCAAACGCCATCATCATCGAATGTTTATTAAGCCCTTGTTTATATATCTCTGCCGAAAGTTTGACATACATGATCTCATTAGGTCTTTATATTTTTCCTGCAAGGTAGCAAGTATGACCAGTCCCAGTTCACCGCTGAGAACTGAGGCCCAGGAAGCCACCTGCCTGTGGCCGCACAGAGAAGGTGAAATTGGCAGTCTTTGAGTACTTTCTGTATTCCCTGAAACTAGTCAGCTAGTTGGCTGTTTGAGGTGAGCAAAGGTTTAATAGTTTATTCTGGCTCAAAATGCAATTCCCCAGGACAGAAGACCCTGGCTGACGATTGATCCAAATCACATGTTCTGGCTGCAGAAATAGTGAGTTTATTATCAGCAAGTTGAGAAAGTGAGAGCTGGAAGGAGGTAAAAGATCAGATTCAAGAGCCTGGTTGGCTCCTTGCTTGTCTTGAGTCCCTCAGAGGCCTGGCTCAGGCTCACCCATGGAAGGTGTTATGGTCTGAATGTTTATGTCCCCTTGCAATTCATGTTGGATTTCTTCAGTGTAATATTAGAGGGTGGAGCCCTTTGAGAGGTGCTTAGGTTATGAGAGAGGAATCTGCACAAATGGGATTAACATCTTATACAAAAGTGACCCCAGTAAGAACTCTATCCTCCTCTTCCTTCTGAGAGCACAGGCAGGCATGAGTAGCTATGAACCAGCAGGAACCAGAAAGGGCACCTTCACTAGAATGCACTGATTTTGGACTCCCAGGCTTCAGAACTGGCAGAAATAAATGTCTGTTGTTTGTAAGCCACCCTGTCCATGGGCTTACAGCAGCTGAAGGGATTAAGTCAGCTCACAGCAAAGTCAGCTCACACAAGTGAGGCCTCCAACGGGAGTCAGGCGGTGTGAATGAGGCCATGCTCTCATATTGAGTTTCGCTTGTGTGGGCAGCGGGAGTCTCTCTCTGTGCGCACCATCTGTTCCCATCTCCCCAAGTAGAGCTGCCAGTGGGCTTCAGCATCCATTGAACACTGAGGGGGCCTGGCCTTGGTATTTCTCATGGACTGTCCTGAGAATGGGGATGAGGTTCTGGAAGGTCGGGCGAAACGAGGCCTCTGCCTCCCAGCAGTTCTTCATGAGGAGATAGATCTAGGGAAGGAAAACTGGAATCTGTGATTGATGTTCTCTCAAGCCCCAGGTGGTGGGGGAAGGGACCTGGGGGTGGTTCTCACCTCAGAGGGACACTTGTCTGGCTGAGGGAGCCGCTCTCCTCGTTCTAAGAGCTCAGTGAGCTTCAGCACTGTCCTCTGGCCCTGGTTGAGGCCTATGAGTTCACTGAATTTCTATAGAAGAAACAAAACAAATTCTTTTCAAGAGGGAGGGAGGTCTAGGTAGAGGTCAGAGGTTTGCAGCAGGACTAGGGGTGCTAGTCTCATTCCAGCACTCAGTTACATGGCTTTAGAATCATGACTTCACCTCTCTGGCCTCAGTTTTTTCATCTATCAAAGGCACCCCTTGGGGTTATTACAAAAGTTACATAAAATTAAAATGGAGAAAGTCTGTATCAGGGGTTTGCAGCTATTATTAGGCCTTCCAGCAGGTTGTTTTTGCCTCTGCAGAATCATTTCCCTCCTTCCCTTTGGGAACAACCCTTCCCACCAGCCCAGGCCTGGCCAATTACTGTGGCCTGTGGCTCGAGAGGTGATTACAGCCAAATATGACACAAGCTGAGCATTATGTTGGAAAGAGGACCACTGGTCCTCTGTGGAGGGGTGAAGGAGACACAGCTACTACAATAGAGGGAGTCCTTCCCTGCGGTACCACCAGGAAGAACAGCAGGTGAGGATGAGTTTCCCGATATCTAAGGGTCTAGAGCAAGCTATGCCCCCAGGCTTCTCTGGAGTTTACGAATGGCAGAATAATCTGGTCCTCCCTTCTCTAAGTCCCGCTGAGTGGGCTTTCTGTCTAATCAAAGCCCCTTGTGCTGGAAATTGCCCATTTTACAGACTGGGACTGTAAGGCTTAAGTGGGTTAAAAGCTTGGTTAGGTGGGGAGCTGAGAACTGAATGCATGACTTTTGAGATCCTGTAGCACGGGGAGGAAGGTAAACAGACTCTCACCGATGGAGGGCTCTGGCTGGACTCACAGTGGGTCAGCAGCTCATACATGGTGACCCCAAAGGACCAGACATCAGATGCATAGTAGAATTTGCATTCCTTCAGACACTCTAGGGCATACCTGCGAGAGGGGGCACTCAGTTCTTGGGGCCACACCAGGCTAAAGTTCTTACCTGGAGTGTAAGGACACCTCTGCACCCAGTGGCCCCACTCTTAAGGGGCAGGGCAGTTACACTGAGACCAGGCTTCTCATCTGGGGGGACCTTCGCATCATCTCCACCCTGTCTGTTCCAGGTGACCAAGACACCCCCCTTTCTGCTGGGTCCCGCCTGGTCACCAGAACACGGGGCTATCCCCATCCTCGTGGACGCGGTAGTATTCATGGCCTTCAGGTACAGCCTTGGCTAGGCCAAAGTCCCCAATCTTGACCATTCTGTCGTTGTCCAGCAGCACGTTGCGGGCAGCCAGGTCTCGGTGGATGTAGTGCTGCGAGTGCAGGTAGGCCATGCCCTGGGGTCCAGGGGGGCAAAGTCAGTGGGCGGGACAGAGCCTGAGGAGTGATTAGGATGCCTGGGGGACAGCAGGTCAGGCTTTGGAGGGCCACGCTGGGACTGAAGTGGCAGGATGGCAGGGGGCAGAGCCTGGAAAGCAAGGGTGGGACTACAAGGTGGCCCTGTCAGGGGAGGGGTGACAAGCAAGCAGAGTGTCAGGGTGGGCGGCAGGCCCAACAGCCCAGCAGTGGGATCAGGCCACAGCTGGGGTGGGGCCCTAAGAGCGGGCCAAAGAGGAGGGGAGCAGGTTCTAGGAGTAGGGAGGGAACGGCCTACCTCACAGATCTGCAGGGCGAAGAGCAACAACTGGGCCAGCCCAACACTGTGGTGGGGCAGGTAGTCTCGGAGGCTGCCCAGAGGCATGTACTCCATCACAAGCTGCACTGATTTCTCCCCTGCTGGGGGGAGGAGGGCATGCGGGCCACAGTGGCAAGGGCTGTCCACCCAGAACTCTGTAGCTCCCTCTCATCCTGCCCCAAGGTGGGAGTGGGCAAAGGCCCACCCACTCTAGGAAAAAATGCTCAGGTGAGGGGACCCACCCAGAATCCCTTAGTCAGGCAGGGGAGCAGAATGGGCCCGGCCCGTTCTGGCCCAGATGGTCGGTACACTTGCTGCAGTGCCTACAGGCTGTGTCCCTCAGTCTCACGGAGAGGCGCTCCCTGGCCAGGGCCTGTGCCCCGCCTGCAAAGCCACACCCAAGCCCCAGCCCTACCCCACCCACCTTGGTGGCTGCAGCAGCCCTTGTACGTGACGATGTGCTTGTGGTAGAGCTTGCGCAGTATGTCAATCTCTCGTATCCAGCCAGTGAGCAGCTGGGGGCTGCAACCAGTTTTGAGGGCCTTCACGGCCACCATCTCGCCAGTGCCATCGTTGTCCGGGTCATAGCAATACAGGCTGACTTTGCCAAAGTGACCCTGGCCACAGTGCACAGGGGTGAGCCCCAGCCCCGACTCCCCTGGCGCTGCCTCCAGGCTCACCAGTTAGGAAAGCTGGAGGTTCTCTTAGGGGGCCTAAGACCCCCTCCCTTGAAGGGGACAGATTTTACACTGCCCCCACCCACCTGCCAGGAGAGTCACCTGAGGTAGTGCACCCCTTAAGTCTCACCCTTTCTCCCACTAGGAAGTGCATATAACAGCCCAGGACCACCCGGTGGTTCTCACCTCGCCCAGGTCTCTAATCTTTTTCAAATAGCGCTTGTGGAAAACGGTGGAGTCTGACGTTGGTGAGTCCGGTTTCACAGCCAAAACATCAACAAGATCTAAGAGAGTCACAGTGGGTGAGGCTGAGCACCACCTTCTTCCCCCAAAAGGCCCATACTTGGGGATGTAGAAAGTGGCCACTGCTTCTCCCAGTATCTGATTCACAGATATGGGGGGAAAAATTATTTTTGCAACAGCTAAAAAAATCTTACTTCTTGCTAAAAAAGCAGAATTGGCTATATCAAAATTGACACTGGGGTACAAGCTTTTCTTCAAAAGGAACACAAAAAAGTTCATTCAAGAAGTTGTGGTGCTCCCCAAGCAAAGAGGAGATACCAGGGCATCCCCATACCCTGAACTGAGTTAGAAACTGTCACTGAGGGCCCTCCATGGTGGCGCATCGGGTTAAAGCACAGCACTACAAAGCAACCTGCAGCCACTGCAGCAGGAATTCGATCCCTAGCCAGGGAGTGACCCCACGATGCAGCAGACCTCTCCTGTCCTTCCCACTGCTCCCCTCAGCAGTGCATTTCAGTAGACATGCCTGTTCTGCTCCCCACTCTGTCTCTAGTGAGTCTTCTCATCCCCTACACCTCTGGCCTTTACCCCAGTTCTGTATGCATAAATAAATAAATCTTTAAAAAAAAAGAAAGAAACTGGCACTGAGCCACTATGCAGAGACCTTGCCAGCACTGCGCAGGAGTCCCAGCCCTGCTCCCTTCTCCCAGGGGCCCAGCACTAGGGTGCGGCTCACTTTGGGGCTGCAGTTGAGTGAGGTCACGCAGGATGGTGCGGAAGGATGGCCGCTGGCCTGGCTCATAATTCAGGCATTGGCTGGTAAGCACTGCCAGTTCTGGGGAGGAAGGCTGGGGCAGCGGGTGCTGCTTCTGGTAGAAGTGCTCTTTCTGTGGGAAAGAAAAGTCCACAGAAGTTAAGGGGACCCAGAGCCTGGCCCTTCCAGAAGGCAGAGTCAAAAACTCCCAGAGCTGCAGGGCTGGGCCAGCAAGGTCCTTGATCTTGTTCCTATTTTACACATAAGGCAAGTGAGGTTTGGCCAAGGAAGAGGCCCTGCCCAGGATACTGCTGCACTGGAGCATCCCACACTGGGCCCACCTGCCCTGACTCCACCAGCCCCTGCTCTCCACCAAAGGAGAGCAGCACTTGCAGAGTGCTGAAGATACCAAGGCCACAGGGCCTCTGCACACACCATGCCCTCTGCCTACACTGCCCATCCTAGCCCAGGTCACTCAGTATTTCTTCACTTAGATTAAAACCTCCCCTGGAGGCACCATGGGTTAAAGCATAGCACTAGGAAGCTATTCGCAGCCATCACAGCAGGAATTTAATGCCCGGCCAGGGAGGTGACCCATATGTCGCAGCAGACGTCTCCTGATCCACCCGCTGCTCCCCTCAGCAGTGTATCTCAGTACATCTGCTTGTTCTGCTCCCACTCTCTCTGGTGAATCCTCTTAGCCCTCTGCACCTCTGGCCTGTACCCCAGTTCTTGTATGCATAAATAAATCTTTAAAAAAACCTCCCCTGGAAAACCTTTGACCCCCTCATCTAGGTCAGAGGCTTGCTCCATCATTGTCCTGGTCTCTTCCGAAAATTGAGGCACATTACTTGTTTGCATTCTGCTGTGATGACCGTTTGAAAGCTATACTTAACCTCAACTGACAGATGAACTGACAACCTCCAAGAGAAGTGGCCACACGTGCAGCTGTACAGCCAGAGAAAAGGGAGGCAGCGCTGGACCTTGTGTGTGCCTTCCCTAGGAAGGGCCCAGGAGTCCCTCGCTCCTACCTCAGAGGGGCCAAGTCCATGCAGGGGGTTCTCCCCATCGAAGCAGATCTCCAGGAGGGTGGCACCAAAGCTCCATTTGTCAGCTGCAGTACTGAGGCTGTTGTCCGCACCAGACAAACATTCGGGGGCCATCCAGGGTATCCGTTCTATCCACTCTGGGAGCCAGGGTCAGAGGTCAGAGGAAAAAGGAATGGGGAAAGCCCATCCCCTATGCCCATCCCAGCCTGGGTCCTCACCCTCCCTGCAGAGGGCCCCCAGGCCCACACCAGGGTCACTCAGCTTGATGAAGGGACTGGTGCCCTCTGTCAGTCCCAGCCGCGCCAGAAGAATGTTCCGGCCACACACATTTCCATGGACTAGGCTCTTATCCTCCTGTAGGGGCCAGAGAGGAAAGAGGAGAAATGGGGTATGGTGACTGAAGGTTGGTGAACCCCACATATACCCTAGTCATGCAGCCCCACACAGGGAAAACTCATGTAACAAACCATCACTATGAGGTACCCCATGCACAGTCATGACTCAGTAGCATGTGCTAACTAGGTCCTTCCTATTCTTCCACAGCTGGTGTTTAAGGCTCCTGGTTAGGGACAGAGGCCAGAGGACCCCAGAGCTACCCTCAAACTCATGCCAAGCAGCGCCTCCCCTAAGGCCTTCAGATCAGCCGCGGCACATGTCCGGAATGCACTTCCCTGGCACCCCTTGGTTTCCTCCCTCACCTCCAGGTAACTTAAATAAGAGTTCTTCCCAACCCTCCTCTTTCAGCTTCAGCTCTTCCCCATCGTTCCTACTACTTTTAAACATATTATAGAATCTGTCCTCAAGGCCAGCTCCTCAAGGACAGACTATTGTCTGTCTTGTGTTCTCTCTGTCCCTGGGTCTAGGACAGGGCCTAGTACACAGGGGGTATCCAGTAAACCCTGAATGAAGGGGGAGTTCTGGAAACTGGGGTGAATGTACCATAAGGACCAGCAATAATGGCCACAAAGGACAGAGGTGGCTGAGGCCAAGCCCACAGGCCCCACAGTCCCAGTCAGAGGAGCTGGCTGTTCTCTCAGGGGAAGGGGACCCACAGGGTTATGTGAGCAGAGGAGGTTTACAGACAGAGCTCCTGGGGCCAGTGTGTAGACTGATGAATGTGAGCCCCTCCCCCCAGACCACGCACCAGGTAGCTGAGGGCTCTGGCTAGTTGCTGGGCCACCGCCACCTTCCAGGCCACGGGCACACAGCCCCTCCTCCGCCGTAGGCAAACATCCAAAGGCCCGTGCTCCACATACTCAGTCACCATGATGTCTGCAAAGACCCAGAGGACAGGGGTCACCCACCTGCTGCTACCTACCCCCTAGGGTGGAAAGGGCAGGGGAGTTTGGACTGTGGGAAGGAGGGTTTGGGGGAGCTGTGCAGAAGGGTGCTTGAAGTGGTTCTGATAAATGCTGGCTGAGGTGGGTGCAGAGTAAGGCAGAGGTCAAGGATGCGAATGGGGCACAGAGGAGGCTGACATGGAAGGGGCAAAGGTACAGATGGAACGGGGGTGGGGGGGTGGAAGCAGACAAAAGCTCCAGGTTGAGGCATCAGTGATAGGATCCCACAGGCCTTGGGCTCTTGGGCAAGTAGATATGCAGGTTTCAGGGCACAGACCATTTTGTGGGGAAGGAGAGATGGAAAGGTGTGTTCAGGTCAGCTGGAGGCTGGCTAGGGTTGCCCTGTACAGAGTTCTGAGGTACATACAGAGTAGGGGTTGAGGTTTGGGAAGTTTAGGTACCCTGCAGAGCATGGGTGTTGAATAATCACAGACTAGAGTGTAGAAAGGGATCAGCAGTGGCTCCAAGTATGCAATCAGGGTCAGAACTTAGGCTGACGGTCAGGGTGGAGCCCAAGGAGTGGATCTATCAGTGGAGTTCAAGAGGTGTGACAGCGCCTACTCACTCTCGGAGCCATGCACACAGACGCCATGCACGAAGGCCAGGTGCACGTGGGAGACCTGGCTCATGAGGCTGGCTGTCTCATAGAAGGCCTGTGGGGATGGCACAAGTCAGGGGAGGCTGTAGACGCTGGCCCACCTCACCCGCAGCTCACCACTCATGGCTGTGCTTACTCACCAGGGCAATGTTGTGGTGGCTAGAGTCCAGCACCTTGAGTATCACTCGCAGGTCCTGACCAAAGCCCCCGCCATCTGTCTTGTCCTCGTGGTCTCTGTCTGTGACTACTAAGAGGCCCTCATACACATTGGTCCTGGTGCCCTGGCCCAAGTGGGACAGCTGGTAGAATGTGGCACAGAACATCTCCATTGACAACAGCTCTTGGTTGCCCCTCCCAGTGCTCCCAGGTCCCTGGTGGGGGAGCGGGGGAGGTCCCCATTTGCACATACCCGGGTGATCTTGTCCCAGCTAATTCGATGGAAGCTGAGATGGCTGAGGTTGGGTGGTCTGGTGCTGGCCCGAGACCCCCTCAGGATAACAAGATTGGAGAACTCTGGGGGTAGAGACGAGGTTAAGGATTAGGGGGTGGGGGAGAAGATGTTATCCGCTTCCCCGACCCTGTGAGCCCCATTATACCTCCTGGCTGTGGCAGACAGCAGCGGCGCAGGGAGAAGCAGTCTTGGCCAGCTCGCAGTGAGCAGCCCTGTAGGGCAGCCCGCAGATCCCTCATGCTGGAGAAGGACCGGTCCCAGCCCTCCAGTGTAAAGGCCCCGGCCTGCAGCTCAATGGGGAACTTGCGTAGACGCCAACTCTGGGCACCGGGTGTCTGAGGTATGTGGCAGAGGTGGGAATGAGCAGGGGTCCAGGCAGGGAGTAGAGCCAGCCCCTACCCAAGACCTGTGCCCCGAGCCCACCTGGTCGCGCTGGGCCACCGTTAGGATGAGGCGGCTGAAGTGACTGGTGCTCCAGTGAATGAGGTACAGGCCATCCTCCACGCGCAGCTTGGCGAGCACGAATGGCTCCCTGAGGGGAACAAGGTCAGCACTGGGGTGCTGCTGGCAACTGGGACACAGAAACCTGCCTGAAGGGGCACTCCCATCTGGGACAGATGTCTACAGAGCTGCTTCTGCAATGACTCCGAGTCTAGACATAGACACACAGAAATATAAGACTGTCACATACCCAAAAAAAACATAGGGACAAGAACAGATACATGCTTATGTGTGACAACTGCTAGACACAGCTGCCAGCATGGTGACACACAGATAGGAGACAGCCATGAGATGCTGGATGGGTGCACTCCTGGTCAAGGGCACGGCTGTGCCAGAGTGGTGCATGGTGGGCTGTCCACTGCGTACCCAGCGAACAGCGACCGCACAGCCACTCACCCACTGCCATGAGGCAGCACAGGGCTCCTGACAGACTGGAGGTGACACACACCAGCACAGGTGTGCGCTGCAAGGTGATGGAGCCACAGGCCCAGACAGCTACATGTGGTGACTCATATGTTGCTGCAGACTGAATGTTGCCCTAAAAGTCACATGCTGAAACCTAACCCCCAATGTGACAGCCTCAGGAGAGGATTTAGGGGTGACTAGGTGATGACAGTGGAACCCATACAAGTGGGATGAGCACCCTTATAAAAAGGACCCTCAGAGATCAAAAACGGGGGTTGGGGGGGGAAGTGCACTGGACTATGGTGATGGCACACGGGTGATTTGGTGATGGAAAGCCCACGGGGATAACAACTGAGATGGAAAGAGGCACAAAAGGATGTAAAAATAAACTATTATAAAAAAAAAACCAACAATAAACGGGAAAAAAAAAAAGGACCCTCAGAGATCGTTCGCTACTCTCGCCATTTGTAGTCACAGGGAGAAGCTGCTGTCATCATCTGACACCACATGCTGGTCTACTTGGATGTGGGACTTCCCGCCTCCAGAAGTGCGAGACCAACTGCTGTTCCTAGCCCCTCCGTCTACAGGACTGTGACAGTCTACAGGACGTACAGGTGGCACGTGCTGGTCATGGCTCGGCCTAGCCACAGCCAGAGAGAGGGAAACAGCCATGTTGCCCCCCAGAGGGGAGAACAGGCTCAGAGCAGACAGACACCTCAGGCATACCCAGGGACAGTCCCAGTGTCACAGGTATGACAAGGGCACACCCAAGGCCAACGACCAGATGAAATGACACTCACAAACCTTGGCCTGCTGGCTTGGAGGATGGCCACATGCACAACCGACGTCCACATAAGCACGGACGCCTTACACTCCCAGCCTCGGAAGGGGAGACAGAATTGCTCAGTGACCTAAAATTACCAGGACAGACATGCCCCTGCAGGAGTGTAAGCACCAACACAGACCGCGGAACGGCACACAGCTCACACGGACTCACATGCCAAGACACAATATGCGAACACAGGTGAACACGTGTACACACACATGTACTTCTCAGATGCTGAGACAGAAGGCACACACCTTGCTCATGTCCCACTATCCCTCAAGAGTTCAAGGCCTAGTTGGCCCAAACCGCCTGCCTGCTTCCCAGACACTCACAGCAGGGGTCCATGGATACCCTCCTGGATGCTCATCACAAGCCGCGGGGGCGCCACTTCGTGGCACAGATAATGGCTGGAATCCGACGTCAGGCGGAAATAGCCATCTACCAGCGACACCAAGGACAGGGCGGCATCCCGGGAAGGCAGAGCCAGCTCCTGAGGGTCAGAGGGAAGTCAGGCAAGCCCTGCTGGCAAAAGGGCCCCTCAGTCAGGTCCTAGCCCTGGGGTCCCACCAAGAACTGGTCCTGGCAGTGGATGCTGACGTGGCACTCTTTCAGCACCATGTGGGTGATGTCGTGGAAGTCACAGAAGTAGGTCCACGGTGCCTCCCGTGGCTTGTCTGCTGGCTGCTTACTCCCTTCTTGGGCCTTAGCTTTCTTTCCAGTTCGACCAGCAGGGCGATTCCTGACACTACCGCTGGGCCCCTGGAAACACAGCACACTGAGCTGGTGGATGGAGCCGGGCTATGCCAGGTTAGTCCCCTCCTAGGAACAGACAGCAACTGGAGGGGCCAGACAGCTCCCTGTGCATCCCTTGTGCTGGTGTTATTGACAGGACAGAGGGCCCACCCCCAAGAGATACACAGGCCAGAAGTCAACACACCTTGGTGAGAACAGAGAAGAGAATCCTAACCTTCTCACCACCAGAAGCCAGAAAGTGCAGAGCCCAGAAATCAGATCCTCAGGTGGAAGGCTCCAGGAAACAGATGCCAGAGGACAAGCAGACACATGCCAGAGCACGGGGGTAGAGGGCTTACCAAGGCCACCCTCAGAGGCCAAGGCCGATGCTGGGCAGGAGCCCTCTACCCTTACCCTACCTGGACCCTCAGATGGATGCTCACCACTGCTGGGAATGGCCGCCACTGGATGCCACCAGTGCCAGTCACTAGCACCTCGTGGGTGGGGGGCCTGGCAGTGGGTGCTGGTGCAGGCTCTGGAAGGGCCTGACCACTGTCCGGAATGAAGCAGGGTGCTCCCGCGGCCTGGGTCAGTAGCTCCAGCTGGCACACTGGCATGCACTCTGTGCCGAAGCGGGGTGCCAAGCACTCCAGTGTGGCCAGATACTTGACCATGACCACCTGCTGGGAGAGGCAGCCTGGCTGGAAGTCCCGCAGGAACTGGTGGAAGAGGTTCCGCAGGCGCAGCCTTGTCAACACACTGTACTGCCGGATCTGCCGCCGGAAAGAGCATGGGATGCAGTCCTGGAAACTGTGGGGACAGAGGCATTGCAGGGGCTGTGTGGCAAGTCTGCCTCAGTGGCTGACCTCTGAACCCCTGCTGCCTTATCTAAAAAGCAGGCTCTTGGGGCCTCCCTTGTGGCGCAAAGGATTAAGTCTCAGCACTATGAAGCTCTCTGTAGCCACTGCAGCACAAGTTCGATCTCAGCCAGGGAGCTGACCCAATGGTGCAGCAGACCGCTCCTGTCTCTCCTGCTGCTCCCCTCAGCAGTGTATTTCGGTAGGTCTGCCTGTTCCGCTTCCCCATTCCATCTCTGGTGAATCCTCTCACCCCCTGTACCTCTGCTCTATATATGTTTCAATTAAAAAAATTTTTTTTAAACCCAATGTTTTGTGTTTTTTTTTGAAGATTTTATTTATTTATACATACAGAAATGGGGTACAGGCCAGAGGTACAGGAGCAGCAAGGGGATTCACCAGGAGCAGAGTGGAGAGCAGAACAGGTAGATCTACAAAGTAGACTGCTGAGGGGAGCAGCAGGCGAGAGAAGTCTGTTGCGCCATGTGGGTCACCTCTAGGGTGGGAATCGACCTCGCACTGAAGTGGCCATGACTTGGCTTAGCTTTGCAGTGCAGTGCTCCAACCTGCTGCACCACCTGGAAGAGCCCAAAATAAATCTTTTTTAAAAATTTAAAAATAGGCCCTCCCTGGTGGCGCAGCAGTTAAAGCACAGCACTGGGAAGCTAAAGCCACTTCAGCATGATTTCAATCACTGTCTGGCCTGGAGGTGACCACATGGCGTGGCAGACCTCTCCTGACCAGCCCGCTGCTCCCCTCAGCAGTGTACTTCGCCGATCTGCCTGTTATGCTCCCCACTCTGTCTCTGGTGAATCCTCCCACTACTCCTGTACCTCTGGCCCGTACCCCAGGTCTGTATGAACAAATAAATAAATCTTTAAAAAAAGGGAAGAAAATTAAAAATAGGATCTTGTGAAGGTGTAAAGAAGATGGTAAAGGAACAGCAGAAGGATGCCAGCTGGTGTTGGGTCCCAGGCATAGACCTCTGGAGACTCGGGGCTAAAATTCTAGCTCTAGGTAACTTCTTTATAGTCTAAAAAGCTGTATCATCCTCTGTAAAATGGGATCACACAGCAGCCCACAGTGCTGAGGAGAGAATCAAGACGACTAAGTGGCATGTAACAAGCACTATGAGTGTCAAGTACTACTGTTACGGGAGAAGTCATTTTGCTCTTTTTGTTTGCATAGAAGAAGTGGGATATAGACCCCAGGTGCAGGTGGCGGGAGGAGGGGGTTTGAGAGAATTCACCAGAGACAAAGTAGAGAGCAGAACAGTGGATCTATAAAAATACAATCTAAGGAGAGCAGTAGGCGACACAGGAGAGGTCTGTACGTGTGTCAGCTCCCTGGCTGGGGAGTGAACTCAGGCCATAGGGGTGATAAAACTAAGATTTAACCCCTAGGCCACCAAGGAGGCCCAAAATTATTTTGCTTTTATCATTAACATTATTATTAGCAATACAAGGCACAGATCTGGGAGGTCCCTTTGCTGATGACAAAGGCCCACCTACTATCCAATTGCCCCCCATCACCTGACCACCTAGATCATAATTTTACAAGTCCAGGTCTCCACATCCCACTCTGGGCCAGATGGATCCTAAAGTTGAGGTTCTAGCTGCCTCCTGTCCCCACTTGTCCAGTTAATTCCTATACTTGGGCAACTGCATTCCAAGTTCAGTTCTCCTTGAAACCAGCCTTTGCCACCTTCTCCCTCTGGACCTTTGTACAAACTGTTTTCCAGGCCTAAAATGCTTTGCCAATGCAAAATCTGTGTCTAGATAAAGTTGACTCAACCTTCATGTCTTATCAGAAATGTCACTGTTACAGACCTAGTTCTCCAGAGCGAAAAAAAAAAACAATGTTAGAAAAATGTGCTTTAAGAACAATCTCTACCCTGGAAAATCCAGCCCTTTTGCTACCTCCTCCAGGCAGTATGCCCCGATTACTCCAGCCCTCACTGCAGTAGAGGTGAACATAGCTTTTTGCTCTCAACAACCTGACTCCTGTCTTTTTCCTTCTCTTGAGTTCTAAGGGGCTCTTCAAGCCAATGAGCTTTGAGGAGCTGCTTCATCTCCACCATTCCATTTTAACCTTCTCCCCTATCACCTCTGGCTTACTCTGCTCCAGCCATACTCTCCCAAAGTATCAGGAATAGTCCAACCTCAGATCTTTTGCACCAACTGTTCCCTCTTATAAAATGCTCTTCTCCCAGATACCATTATGGTTTCCTCCTTCACATCTCTGAATTTGAATGTCACCTCAGGGAGCAGCTAACTACTCAACTACCCAGTTTTAAATTGTACAACCCTCAATCCCTGATGCTTCCTTTTTTCCTGCTTCACTTCCCCCCCACTCATCATAATTTAAATTTTCCTTTTGTATTTTGTTTATTGTCTCCTTCACTAGAAGTGAGCTTTAGGAGGGGTGGGGATTTTTGTGTAACTTGTTTACTGTTGGGTCCTCAATACCCAGAAGTAGTACCAGGATACAGTAAATGCTCAATCAATGTTTGGTGAAATCAAAGGACTGTGCAATGTCTACTTTGGTCCATAGGTGCCCAGGGGATTTCTACATGTGCATCTCAACTCCATTCCCAGATACCTGATCTTTTTCGCCACTTCCTCCAGGGGATCACCACTGCGGAGAGCAAGGTGGCAGAGATGCAGAAAGGCCATACCCAGACTCTCATTCTTAAAGTGGTGGATCGCTTCCTCATTTGACAGCTCCTCCAACGATGCCACATCATTCACAAAGTCATGCTTGCCCTGGGAAGGGGAATGTGGACAAAAAAAAGGCATAAGAATCTGCTCACTTCCCAGCTTTGGGCAGGGGAGGGACCCCTAAATTCTGGAAAGACCAAGTGGACAGCATGCATGACTATGACGATGACTATGGCAGACATGACTAATCAATAATGGCACTCTTTCCCATGTAACTCTAAGAGTACTAGAACTTTTGGTTCAGGTATGCAAAGGATACCACATGACACGAGCTGAAGCCTATTGGCCATTCTGAACTGGGGAGAGAAGTTGGGAGTCCTGAAATACCCATAAGCCCTCTAGAAATAATCCTTCTTTCTTGGCCCTGTTCTTACCTGCTCAAAGAGATATTCAAAGGAGGCTGGGTCCAGAAGTTGCACCCCATGCTCTGCCCGTTCTGAGGAAACCTCAGTCCCTGGGGGCCCACAACGGTACACAGTCGGCTCCTCAGGATTCATGCCATGCCAGTTCCGGAAATAAAACCTGTAGAAAGGGGAACAGGCACAGCTGGCACTTGGCAGGGACTCGGACCAACTCCAGGACAACTGGGAAGGAAAGGAGGCAGAGGCGGCCAGCACTAAAGGGGACAATGGGCCTTCACCTACCTCATACGGAAGTACAATATTAGGCTCTTATCTCTAGAGGCCTGCAGTGTGTGGTTTGGGGGCAACCAAACTTGGGCCTGGGCATCAAAGAGGGCGAAGAGATTAAAGCAGGGTGGAGTGATGCCTGGGGAGAGAAGAAACAGTCAGTAGTTCGCATCTGCTGCTATTCACCCTCTGGACCCCCAATACCTGCTATCTCCTTTCAGAGGGCCTCTGATGCTCTTTCCCTGCTAACAGAGAACAATGCAATATACTGACCGTGCCTCATAGGAAGACTACATTTCCTAGCCTGAGGTCACTGGATTAGTTTCTGGCCAACAGGATATTGGCAAAATGGATGTGCATTTTTCCTGGCCCAGAAACAAATCCTCTTGCCATCTGGTCCCAGAATTATTGGAGGCCACTTGTGCCAGTGCCAGTAGCAAAGCTACAAGATAACAGGGAACTATTAGACCAGCATTAAATTTCAGGTAAACCTTGATTGTTGACCCAAGAAAATTAGAGGAAGCTGCTTGTTACAACAGTAAAACCTATTCTAAACTAACACAACTCTACAAAGCGCTAGCCTTTTGCCTAGCTTTTCCCTGAGTTCCAGATCCAAACAAATATTCAATAGGCCCCTTAATGTGCCCAGTTCCAAACAGACCCCTGGACTTGTTCCTCTTTTACTATGTTCTTTAGGCCAGAAACTTGGCCTCTATCCTCAACTCCTCCCACCCCCTCCACATCATATTGGCCAGGATGTTTTTCTACATCTTCTGTATCTCTAGGATCTACCCACTTCTTTCAAACCTAAAGCCCAACCCTAATCCAGCATCAAGACTGACTGCCATTCCCCACAATGGCCAAGTAAGGAATTCCTTTTATATGCATGCATCATTTAAAAACGTTATCTAAAACATTCAATTCAGAATAATTCATAATCACCAAAATATCAGCTACCAAATAAAGAAATAAAACTGGGTATTACAATCGAATCCCCTGCCTACAGTCACCTACTTCCTCCTCCCACAAAAAAGTAACCAACAATACCCCTGAACTGGTGATTATCATTTTCACATCCTTTATGATCTAGTCTTGAATATTATAAACTCTAAATGCAGTGTTATTTTATGGGTGTTCTTCTGCAACTTGCTTTTTTCAAGCTACATTAGGTCTTAAAGCATCTCATGAGATGATGTATAATTTCAATTTCTTTTCCTAGCTGTATAGTATTCTAGTACTAGGCCATAGTAGAACTCATTTGTGTACTGTTTCGTAGAGGGACCTCGCGACAGTCTCCTACTTTTCTCTAAGAAAAGTGAGGCAGCACTGAATATTTTCATATGTATCTCCTGGAACACCTCAGCTATATATAGATGGTCTCCAACTTAAATTCAATATTATTGGAAAATTCCCAGCCTTTGTACTTGCCATCCCTCTGACTGGTACCATTCCTTCCCCCCCCCTCCCAGGTATCCCCATGGATCCTCCCTTCTATCAAGTTTTTCATTTCCTCCATCCTCCTGTTTTTTTTTTTTTTTAACTATGTTTCTTGTTGGTTTCCCAATGAGAATATTGGCTCAACAAAGAAGCAATTTGGGGACAGCACACAGTCGGTGTTCAGAAAGTGTTTTCTAAGTGAATGGCAGTGAAGTGATGGATGGGGTTCAGTGGCTGACAGCTCCTCCAACCCCACCAATGGACTCACCAACTTTGTTTGCGATGTGGATACAAATCTCCTCTGCCATCAGGGTGTCCTCGCTGAAGATGACCCAGGGGTCACCACCACTAGGGCCAGCCCAGTGCAGAAGCACTTTCAGGCCTCCACTGGTGGTGGCCAAGGGCTGAGCTCCATCCCTGTTTTGTTTGCTGGCCTTGCTGATGGCACCCCACTGGCACAGAGGCATGCTCTTATCAGCTGGCTTGACTGGGAAGAGACAGCATGCATGAGTCCCCAGGTTGCAGCTGGAGGTCCCATTTAACACCTTAATCCTCTACTAGTTCAGAGGCTTGAGGAGAAGATTCTGGATGCCTCTCGCTTTGCAATGTTACATACCCAATCCACCTCCCTAAACCTCAATGTCCACATCTGTTTGGTGGAGCTGAGGTATGCATTCTCATCTACTATATCTGCCATAATTACTACATTAAAAACCCCTTTTGTTATTGGACAAATTGACACCAAAATAAAAGTCTGCTCTGAACATACCTTTCCAAAATAATAAGGCAGAACGGTACCTGAGGACAGATCCTGTCCCCTGTGTCAACCCAGGCAAGTCACTTAGCCATGCTGAGCCTGTTTCCTCACTTGGAAAACAGGGATGCGGAGGGTATTGCTGTTGGAAGATGACTGGAACATTTCAAGGCAGCTCTGCATGTTGCAGGTTAGGCACTGATCTTGATACAGGCATTAAAAAATGATAAAAACAAGATTAAAACATTACTATTGAGTTCATAATCCTAATCATTTTTTTCCTTCAGACTAAAATACCTACCTCCCACATCCAACACCATGAGGGATCCCTAACTCTGCCAAACCCCTAGTCTAGAAAGGAATGTGTTCAGCTCTTCTCTTAAGTCCAGCTCCAGGACTTTTCAAAAGCCAAGTCCCCAGCTTCACCATCCAGATGTCTCCAATGTCTCCAAGGGAGGTCTGTCAGGGACTCCCAGATGTTACTGACTTAAAACAGAAAAAAGGAGTGTTGTAACAGCACAATACGGATTCCTCAGGAATCATTACTCTAAGTCTGCTCCTCATCTGGAAAATGGGGATAATTAAGTCTCGCCCTGTAAATGTATGTTGGGAGGATTTGATGATATGAGAAAGGAAAAGGGTCCAAGTAGACTGGCATGCAGGAAGCGTTTGGTAAGTAGTCGCTATTATTACCTATTTGTAAAAAAATATTTATTTATTTATGCTTTTAGAACCGACGTACAGGCCAGAGGTGCAGGGGCAGTGAGAGGATTCACCAGTCAGAGTGGGGAGGAGGGCAGGCAGATTGACTTAGTACCCTGCTGAGGGGAGCAGCGGGTGAGACAGGAGAGGGATAGACCTCACACTGAAGTGGCCACGCCAGCTTGCAGTGCTGCGCTGTAACCCGCTGCGCCACCAGGGAGGGCCTATTACTATCTATTAACCTCTGAGATAAGGGTATTGCAGTGTGTCTTTGAGTGTCCATTTCTTCCTTCCTTCGTTCCCATTAGGTCCAGACCCATCTGAAGATGAGGTCGAAGAAATCTGCACAAAGGAAGCCTGCACACACACACACACACACACACACACACACACCCCGAACCCTCAAACTGCCAAAGCCGCCCGGCAGCTGCAGGAACCGCAGAGTGCACACAGGGGTATAGGCCAGTCCCGAGGAAGCGGAAGGTTTCATCCACCTTCTGCCAAGCGTAGCTACTCTGGACGCCTCCAACCGGCCTCATTTTCGGAAGACCTCCCGGCCGAGCCCCTTCCGTTCCGGACTCCAGACTCACGCTTTCCGTGGCACTACCAGGCACTACCAGCCCAAGTCCGGAGCCAGGTCTTGGCGCGCGGAGCAGCAGCCTAGCGGCCGCCGCGAAACACCCTTCCTGCCTAGTAGCCTCCGAGTGCGCGCGCCCATTGGCCGCCTCCCTGCGGTGTCATTCGTTGCTCAACCGCGATTGGCTGAATCGGCTCCCGGATGCGCCACAGTTCAACGATTGGCTGCTATGAGGTGGGCGAAAACGCTAAGCCCTGCAGTCGGCGGGAGGAGGTGGTCTTGTGGGGCTGCGCAGGTCAGTCACCTAGCGCGCTGGTGGTGGGGCCAGTCAGGCTTCGGGACTCAGGCCCACAGCCCCAGATTCTGACCCCTTACATGCGACACCCCATTACATCTTGCCAATCTCGGCTCACTTCCGCCTGGACAACTCCACTTGGCTGGCTGAGACCCGCTCTTCTGCGGTGCCATTTCCAGCCCTCTCACATCTGTTTCCTGATCACCTGCAGCTCCGTCCTTAGAGCCCCTTTGCTGTCAATATAGCAGCCTGGACGTTCCACCTGATCTGAGTTTTAATCCCCACACAGCAAGTTGCTGCCTTTTACATAGAGGGCTATGTACTGAAAGTTTTACATGCATTAGCTCATTGACACTCTTATGTTCATAGCGGGGGGGGGGGGCAGTTTCCGAGTGAAATAGAGAAATGACAAATACCCTCCTTGACAAAACTTTAGTCCTCTAAACCCTCTTTTCTATTAGTCCTCAACTTTGACCAGGAAGGATCCGATCTTTGCCCAGTCACATCGTTGTGGTCCCTAGGAAAGGGGGAAGTTCCAGGTTCCCTGCCCCACCCAGAAGGAGGGTGGAGCTGAGCAGAAAAAAAGAAAAGAGAAGGAATCTGAGGAGGAAGGAAGCTGGATGGAGAGCCAGAAGGAGATCTGAGGAAGCCACATGGAGCAAAAGGAGACATGTGAAGAAACCCTGTTTATTGGCCCCGGACTGGTTGAAAGAGATGTGTGTGAGACACCCATAGGGAGGTTGACTATGGCAGTGTTTATATTGATTTTGATTTTGCTCTTTTCCTCGCAGACTTGTCTGGCCATTTCTGACCCTTTTCTATGGGTCCCAGCCAGAAGGTGCTTTAGTCTTGTCACAGGCTTACAGGCCTTGCTTTGGGCCAGTCCCTTTTGGGTGGACTTTTGCCCATGAGGGGATGAGTAACCTCAGTTGTTTGATTAAGAAATTATATTCTTTGTGTTCCGTATTGTATATTCACGGTATTAAAGTCCCTTTTCGTTAAAGTCTTATATGTTTTGCCTTGATGTGGTGGATGGCAGAACCTATTTAGAGCAGGCAGGTTTGGGGGTTCAGTGGTGCCCCTCTCTCCCTGTCCTGTAACAATGTATGCATACATTTTTTTT
>NW_004567126.1:1102507-1134301 GCF_000260355.1 Condylura cristata | reverse complement strand
ATAAGTTCAGTCTCACACCTGCCCAGACTGGACCTACACTGTCAGGTCCAGGCTCCTGAGCTGGAGGGCTCTGAGGAAACTCATAGGACCAAAGGCAAACTACCCGGTGCCCCTGAGGAGCAGTCAGTCAAGGGCTCCCCTTCACAACCAGTCAATAAGGAACCACCTGGTCAGTGCTAGTGAGGTAATCTGCCCGGTAGAACCTGAAAAAAAGTTACTTTGCTGTAACCAGTTTTTGCCTATTTAACTTCCTGCTTCCCGGTCCCTTCTGCAACTCCAAGCTCCTTTCTATTTATTTATTTATACATAAACTAGGGTACAGGCCAGAGGTACGAGGGGTGAAAGGATTCACTAGAGACAGGGAAGTGACCCACAAGGCATGGCAGACTTCTTTTGACCCACCCATGTTCCCCTCAGCAGAGTATTTCAGTCAGTCCACCTGTTCTGCTCCCCACTCTGTCTCTAATGAATCCTCACTCCTCGTACCTCCAGCCTATACCCCAGTTTATGTATAAATAAATAAATAAATAAATATGAAAAAAAGAAAGGAGTTTGGAATTGCAAAGGGGACCAGGAAGCAGGAAGTTAAATAGGCAAAAACTGGTTACAGCAAAGTAACTTTTTTTCAGGTTCTACCGGGCAGATTACCTCACTAGCACTGACCAAGTGGTTCCTTATTGACTGGTTGTGAAGGGGAGCCCTTGACTGACTGCTCCTCAGGGGCACCGGGTAGTTTGCCTTTGGTCCTATGAGTTTCCTCAGAGCCCTCCAGCTCAGGAGCCTGGACCTGACAGTGTAGGTCCAGTCTGGGCAGGTGTGAGACTGAACTTATGCTGCAGATAAGTTCATAGTGCTGCACTTTAACCCATTGCACCACTAGGGAGGGCCCCTCTAAGCTCCTTTCTGTTTGCTAGATGGGGTCTGTGCCCATCCCTGCAGCTGGGGAGCTGACCCACATGGCATGGCAGACCTCCTCTGACCCGCTGCTCCCCTCAGCAGTGTACTTTGTCCATCTGCCTGTTCTGCTCCCCACTGTCTCTGGTGAGTCCTCTCACTACCCCTGCACCTCTGGCCTGTACTCCATGGGTGCCAATCAACTAAAAGAACCAATCAAGTTTGAAAGGAGATTATTTAAGCCATAGTCCAGTGTGCTTGCTGTGGGGTGTGCCTATGGAGTTTGGAAGAGAACTTGAAGAGGAAGTTAAAGAGGCAGTCAGATTCATCCAGAAAACCTTCACTGAGCTGTACCACTGAACCCTGTCCTTCGCACCACCCCTTCACAGACCTGACCTTTGACTCTGCCTCTAAAATTCACTTGCTGAATGACACCGTTGGTCTTATGCTGGGTGTCCCTTAAAAAGCTGGTTGCTATTGGTTATACCCAGTATGTCAGAGTTATAACATAGGTCCCTGCCTCAGACACATCTGCCCGAACCCTGATGCTGTTGCCTTTGCTGTAGTCTGGTCCAGTGCTGCCTGGCCCAGATTTCACATTGCTGCTGCTGACTGCTGTGGTGCCACGTCTGCTGAGAACTTGTGACCTTCAAACCACTGCTACTGCCTCCAGACATGCCTCTCTGTCCTTTCTGCCAACTTTTTCTCTCTCCTTTGTAAATAAAGCCTGCTGTAGTTGAATCCTGAGCCTGAATGTCTTGCAATTGAGTACACAGATATGAGCCATAGACAATGACCTGCCCCCACCTTGGCCACTGTCCTTTGACCAGTTTGCACTGTCCAGCACTATTTCAATTGAAGATTGCCTTTATTGGAGAGGCCAAAACTTTAATTGGCTTAGTTTGCTTTCAGTTTAGTCACTCCATTATAAACCTGGAGTCTTGTTTTTAATAGAAGGAATTGGCCTTTCGATGTGTGATATTGTAATCTACAAAATATGTTTGTGTGGTAACATACATCTGAATAGGTGTGAATCTATATCTCTGATTCCTATAGTGTTGTATACCAACATTATCTCAATAAAAAAATACAATTAAAAAAACTTGTGTTGGTGAGGATGTGGAGAAAAAGGAACTCTCCTGCTGGTGGGAATGCAAATGAGTACAATCACTATTGAAAACTGTTTGGAGGTTCCTCAAACTGCTAAACATGAAGCTTCCATATGACCCAGCAATCCCACCCCTAGGTATCTACCCAAAAGACACAAAAACACTGATTCAAAAAGACACTTGTATTCCTATGTTTATTGCTGCTTTATTTACGATTGGAAAGACATGGAAACAGCCCAAATGCCCAAAAGTAAATGACTGGATTAAAAAGATGTGGTACATATACACAATGGAATATTACTCAGCAATCAAAAAAGATAAACATGTGCCTTTTGCAGCAACATGGTTGGAGCATATGCATAATGAAATAAGCCAGAAAGAAAAGGGAAAAATACTAGATGGTTTCACTCACAGCAGGAGTATAAAAGACCAGAGAAAAAATAACAAAAATAATGAACAACTATATACTGAAGACATTTTTACGGGGGTGGAGTGGGAAATGGCATCAAAAATGAGGGGGCCCAACGCCACAATAGTAAAGGCAAAGATAAATAGATGGGACTACATTAAGTTAAAGAGCTTCTGTACAGCAAAAGAGACATTACTAAAACAAACAGACAGATCACTATTGGGAAAACATTTTCTCACACAAAAGTAGCGATAAAGGACTGATCACAAAAATATATGGAGAACTGATGAAACTCAACAAAAATAAAGTAAACAACCCCATCAAAAAATGGGCAGTAGAGCTAAAAAGACACTTCTCCAAAGAGGAAATGCAGATGGCCAACAGGCATATGAAAAAATGTTCAACATCACTCATAATAAGGGAGATGCAAATTAAAACCACAGTGAGATACCACCTCACCCCAGTAAGAATGGCACATCTTCAAAAAACTAGCAACAACAAATGTTGGCGAGGATGTGGTGAAAAAAGAACTCTCCTGCACTGCTGGTGGGAATGCAAACTAGTACAACCACTATGGAAAACTGTTTGGAGGTTCCTCAAACTGCTAAACATGGAGCTTCCCTACGACCCAGCAATCCCACTCCTAGGTATCTACCCAAAAGACACAAAAATATTGATTGAAAAAGATACCTGTACCCCCATGTTTATTGCTGCTTTACTTACAATTGGAAAAACATGGAAGCAGCCCAGATGCCCAAAAGTAGATGACTGGGTAAAAAAGACGTGGTACATATATACAATGGAATATTACTCAGCAACCAAAAAAGAGAAACACATGTCTTTTGCAGCAACTTGGATGGAGCTGGAAAAGATCATGCTTAGTGAGATAAGCCAGAAAGAGAAAGAAAAATACCGGATGGTTTCACTCATAGCAGGAGTATAATGGACCAGGTGGAAAATAACAAAAATAATGAACAACCATATACCAGAGACATTTTGCGGGGGTGGAGTGGGGAATGGGATCAAAAACGGGGTGGGGGGAGGGAAATGCACAGGATTATGGTGATGGCACATAGGTGACTTGGTGATGGGAAACCCGCGGGGATTACAATTGAGATGGAAAAAAAAATGTACAAAATGATGTAAAAATAAACTTTTGTAATAAACAAAAAAAAAATGAGGGGGGAGGGAAATGCACTAGACTATTGTGATGGCACATGGGTGATTGGTGATGGGAAGCCCACAGGGATTACAACTGAGTTGGAAAAATGCACAAAATGATGTAAAAATAAACTATAATATATATTTTTAAAACAATTTGTCTTCACCCCAGATTCTTGATATGGTAAATAAAACCCTTGGAACTTCCTGAGTGAAAGAGGTGGTAGAAGAATGGTTTTGGTTTTTTTTTTGGGTTTAATCCCTGGTTCCTGAAATTTCTTTGTCCCTGGAATTTCCCCAGTGACGGGTTGCCAGGGAAATTAACACTGATTGCAGAGTTGGAACTTTCACCACAGCCCCTCACATCTGAGGAGGGGAGGGGAGAGAAGTTGAAGACTGAGTCCAGACACCAATAGCCAATGATTTATTCAGCTGTGCCAGCGTGATGGAGCCTCCAGAAAGACCCCAAAAATCAGGATTCAGAGAATTTTCAAGTTGGTGGGCTCCAGACTCTACAGGTACTTCTCCCTACATATTTATTTATCTGAATTTCAAATTCTGTATACTTATCATATCCATCACAATAAACTGGTAAAAGTAAATGTTTCTCTAAGTTTTGTCTTTATAGTAAAATAGTGAACCTGAGAAGATGGTTGTGAGAAACACTGATTTTATAGCAGGTCAGTCAGAAGTTCAGTGGACAACCTAGGAATTGTGATTGATGTCTGAAGTGAGGAGCCTTTGGTATGAGTCCTTAGCCTGTGAGATCTGTGCTAACTTGTGGGAACTTGTGTCAGAACTGAAGTGACAATTGTATGGTGAAGGATCGAGTTGGACTTTTAATGGTGACTTTAATATATATATAGACATATAGATATAGTATATAATATAAAGTAATATAATATTACTTCAGTTAAACAATTAAATCATGGAACACCTAGCTGCTATCCACAGAAACTTAGAGAATTGCTTGATGTGGAAATCTCACATACTGAGTGTAGAAGTCTTGTGGGTAGGGAACAGTTTCTCCTTATTATGCATGACATAGTTTGTGGCTGGGCTGCCTCAATTCTGAACCAGTAAACCCATCTCTGCTTCCTTCACTGCTGTATTTTTCGTTGCAGATTTTAGAACAAATTGAAACTTCACTTGATGTTTCTTTGAGCATTAATTGTATTACCAGACATTCTAGAATGTCAGCTCCAAGGAGTGGTCTGTTTGTCTCCTGTGTCCTCAGTTCCTGGAGTGGTGTGACTAGCACCCAGTAGGTACTGAAAAGCTGGTGGAGAGCATGACCTGTGGGGTTGTTTGGGCCTGGCCACCGTCCTGCCTGCTGTGAAAGGGCTGGCGGTGGCCTTGTCACCTCAGCTTCCTCTCTGCCGCCAAAGTGTGGCAGCAGGAAGCTGAGGGTGCCAGATTCTTCAACATTCAGGCCGGGGAGGTGGGGCAACCTCCGCTGGGCCTAGAGACTGAATCACAGTGTGTGGGATGGGCATGGTATCTGGTGTCTACTATTCCAGGGGGATCAACAGGAAGTGCCAGCTCAAATGAGTAATAATAGCAATTATGGAAATAAGCCCTGCTATAACAATAACTTATAATAGCTCATATTTTTTTCCAGTCTGAATACTCAACCAGGGACTCATTGCTAAGAATTCTCAGATTCTTTTAAAGTGAGATTGGCTTCCCACACTTGACAGTTCAAGGAAAAAAGAGACCATAGGGCTGATGGGAAGGTTTGTGAGCTTCCCCAGGGTCAAGAGGCCTCTTTCCTGAATTCCTCATTTAAGCAAGAAGTTTCCTTGTTATCCCCACCATCTTTTGGGATTTACCCAGGACTGCGGGGAATTTCCAGACAAGGAAGCTTCCGAATTAAAATTGGGACAGTCCTGGGCACACTGGGCCTGCTGGTCATCTTGCCCCATTGGGTTTTCAGGAAGAAGTAGAATTGGGGGTTTTCCAGATGCCATGAGGTCTGAAAGGAGAGGCCCTTTCCCGTGCTCCCACCAAATCAGGAAAAAGCCAAGAACTGGTAAATCAAAAACAAATTCCTTTTGTGTCATTTTGAATGGGAAAGTTCAGGGAACAGTCAGCCCCCTTTCCAAAAGAAATATGAGGTTGGTTGGGAATTTGCCCAAGGATGTAGCACCCTCATTGGGCATGTGTACAAACACATGGATTCTAAAAAATTCCCATGAGCAGTCTCAGGCAGGACATTCTGTGCTTCTTGGGAGTGGAACATCAGGAGCTACACACATAATGGCTGGAGCCAGAAGGTCTAATTCAGCCACTGAGATCTAGCGTTGTCCTTTAACCTGGTCATGTCTCAGTTTTGTCTTCTGTAAAATGGGATTTCTGGATATGTCAGGAGCATCCAGTGAGTTACAATGAGTAAAATGTTTAGAACAGAGTCACATGCAATGTGAATACTATTTTTGTTCTCAGTGAAAGATACGTGCAATCTTGGCACTCCCTCCTCTCCTTTCCAGATAGAGCTACTATGTGAAATTTGTCTTATGAAATATTTCAGGCATTCCAAAAGACCAGGAGATAAATAAGAACATCACCTAGACAAAAAATAGAACCAATCCAACTGCCAACTCAAGTGCCCATCAACAGAGGAAGGAACAAATACACTATAGTACTAAGGTGAAATATTTCCGTCAAAACCAGGAAGTTCTGGCACAGTGTGGATCCACAGTGTGGATGAGCTTTTCAGGGAGGCCCCCCCCAACAATTTTTTTAGAATCAGGGGTGGGCAAAAAAAAAAGTGAAGGGGTTCAAAAGATACCAATTCCCGGCCCTCCCTGGTGGAGCAGTGGGTTAAAGCACAGCACTGAGAAGCTAAAGCCACTTCCGCATGAGTTCAATTCCCACCTGCCCCGGAGGAGACCACATGGCGTGGCAGACCTCTCCTGACCCGCCCGCTGCTCCCCTCAGCAGTGTACTTCATTGATCTGCCTGTTCTGTTCCCCACTCTGTCTCTGGTGAGGCCTCTCGCCGCCCCTGAGCCTCTGGCCTGTACCCCAGTTCTGTATGCATAAATAAATAAATCTTTAAAAAAAAAAAAAGATACCAATTCCCAGTTGTACAACAAATAATCCCTAAAATTAAATCAAACCCTGGGTCCTCCCTGGTGGCACAACAGGTTAAAGCTCAGTACTGTGCAGCTTCAGCTAGAGCTCACTCGTGGACAGGGAGGTGATGCACATGCCAGGGCAGACTTCCCTGACCCGCCATGGATTTCAATGGATCTGCCTTTTCTGCTCCTCCCTCTGTCTCTGGGGAATCCTTTCACCCTCTGCACCACTGATTTGTACCCCAGTTCTGTATGCATAAATAAGTTAAAAAAAAAAAAAGTCCCTCCCTGGTGGCACAATGGGTTAAGACGCAGCACTGCAAGCTAGCCATGGCACTGCAAGCTAACCGTGGTGCAAGTTAGATCCCTGGCCCGGAGGTGATCTACTTGGCACAGCAGACCTCTCCTGACCCGGCGGCTACTCCCTTCAGCAGTGTACTTCATTGATCTGCCTGGTCTGCAACTCGCTTTGTTTTTGGTGAAGCCCCTCGCTGCCCCTGCACCTCTGGCCTGTGCCACAGTTCTGTATGAATAAATAACTAAATCTTTTAAATAAATAAATGAATAAACAAACAAATAAATAAATACCAAGTCCTGAAGTGAATGATAATGTATGGTAGAGCTGACATTAGCTAAGAGAGTAGATCTTAAAAATCCTCATCACATGATATAAATGTTTGTAACTATGTGGGGATGACAAATATTAACTAGAATTGTTATTCTTTCATAGTCTAAATAAAAATCCAATATATACATGATAATATATATTATATATGTATTATATGCATGATATAAATAAATAAATCCAATGTACATGTTAAAATATATATTTTTGAGCTGTAATTAACAGCCATATGCTATCCATTCAGGTAAAGAACAAAGGAGAATGAATCCCATGGAGGACTTCTGCCTCCCATTCCACACTGTTACTCCCCAGACAGGGAAAACCTATCTGGAAGGGAGGTAATTCATTCCCACACCCTAAAAGACAAGGAAAGTGGTTTTCATTTAGCCTCTAAACATCTTGATATTTGACCCTGTTTTAGGTCCTGGGAACACAACAGAGAGTGGATCAAATTTTCTCCCTTTGTCTTGTGGGCATTTAGATAGGAAGACAGTAGACAAAAATATGTTTCACTTATTCAGGTGAATGTATCGTATGGCAGATGGTGACATGACATGGAAAAAGCAAAATGGGGGATAAAATGCCTTTTGCTTGCGATCTGGTCACTTGGTAAGAGGGAGCTAATGAAATATCCAGGGCAAGTCACAGGAAGGGTGTGCCAGGCAGGGGGAAAGCCAAGGCAAAGCCAGGAAGGGAAACTGTCCTTGAACTTGGTGTAATTTCTGTTGCTGTGCTGAACCCTGTTACTTGCTTGCTGTCTGTGTTTGCGTTTATGAATGTCATCCGTGTAGACGTAAGTCATTCTTGCTGCTTCAGCATGGAGACTTAAACATTTATAGTCTGTCCCTTCTCCCATGGACAGACTTTCTGGTTTCGATGGTGCCAAGAAACAACCTTATCCCACTATTCTGCTCTTTTTAATGACTGCCCCCATTTTTCTTTTTTTTGTTAACTCTTTTTTAATGCTTTATTTTAATATAAGTAACTCATTTACATGGTTTCTTTCTAATTGAAAAGGCACAAAAGAGTTTTAAGGGCAATCCCACACTCTACTTTTGAGCTCATGACTAAATTCAAAGCATATTTATGGCTTGATAGTTCCTTGAAGTTAACCATAGAGCTCACATCTGACCCAACAATTCCACTTGTGGGTATACATACACAGGAAGGCAGAGCTCAGAGATATTTATACATTCACATTCACAGAAGTATTATTCACAATAACCAAGAGTTAGAAGCCACTCGAGTGTTCACTAGATGAATGAATGGATATGTCACATATGGTTGATTCAAACAATATTATTCAGTTTTGACCACATTCTGACATGTGGGCCATCGTGGCTAAACCTTGAAAACATTCTGAATGAATTCAGTCACAAAATTACAAAATATTTTATGAATGAGAAGTTACATGTTTTAATGGGTTCAAGATTTCTTATACTTTGTGCCACTGACTCAAACACCTAAAAGTAGTCCATTTTATGATTATGTACATTTTGGTTGTCTTTAATGGGTGGTTGGTTTTAATGGGTGAAGAGGATCAAGACAATCCATAAGTCCTAAGTTAACTGTGATGACGGAAAGTAACTAGAATTATGTTCATCTCACAGTCTGCAAATACTGAGTTATTACATTGTACAGACAAAACCAGTTGACAAACCAGGTAAATACTAATAAGTGATTTTGAGGTTATGTTGGAAGTTGCTAAGAGCCAGGGAGGAAGTAGAGGGTTGAGCAGATAAGGCTGTTGGGTGTTAGTGTCTCACTTGTTGAAGTTCTGTCCCTAACATCTAGAACCATCCCAGGTTCCCAGTAAAGGCCCCAAATGTTTATTGCCTGTGAGCAGCTATAGATTAAGCTTCCTCCTATGCCTATAAAGAAAGCGAATTGCATTACCCAACTTTCATGTCCCTGGCTCCTGGTAGGTTCTGCAAATGAGGAAGCTTGGAAATGGGAGATAAGCAAAGAAGTATTTGTGACACCACTCCATCCCTGGTGGGCCACCACTCAGGCAATGGCTGTTTCTCTAGTTCATACATCCTGCAAGGAGCATCTTCTTTGCGGCTCCACTTCTCAGCAAGTTCTGCTCCGTCACCATGTTCCTAAGCTCTGGGTGTGTTAACAGCTTCCTACGGCTGTTACTAAAAACACCTCCCCGCCAAGATGACCATGTCTTAATCCCTGGAACCTGTAACTATTTTGCTACATGATCAAGGGAAAAACTAAGAAGAGGGAATTGAGGATGATAATCAACTGATTTTACATTTAGGGAAGTTATCCTGTTGAGTTCAAGTTAATCATAGAGGACTTATAAAGGAGGAGGGGAGGAGAAAGATTGAAAGATTGAGAAAGATTGATGCAACCACTCATCTGTGCTATCTTGAAGGTGGAGGAAGGGACCTTGAGCCAATGGAGGAGGACCACCTATAGAAGCTAGAGAAGGAAAGGAGATGGGACCTACCCAGAGCCTTGCTTTCAGCCTGGTGAGATGTGTCAGACTTCTGACCTGCACAGCTGTTAATACGTGGATGTGGAAGTTACTAGTTTATGATGGTTGGTTACAGCAGCCAAGAAAATGAATGCATTTCGTTGGTTCTCCATCATGGAGTTTGTCCAGTTAAACCCTTTTGAGTGAATTGTTGTACACACCCAGCAATTCCACGTGAGGGAATTTATCCTATAGGTAGAAGCCTGTACTTGTGGCTGAGGGTACACAAAAGTATTTCTCCAGCATTGCTTGTTAAAGTAGAGTCAGAGAAACCCCAAAAGGGAATGGTGGATAAATGCTGACTAGTGCATTCTTCTGTGGCTTTCTATGCAGAGGAGAAAGAATGAGGAAATACTGATTAACTGATAAGGATCTACCAGCCACATTCAGTGAAAAAAGCAAATTTGTTACAAATTATAGTGTGCTGTCTTATGTAAAAAGGAAGACAAAAAATATACTGGGCTGTTGGAAAGTCATGACGCGTTTTTGACTGAAAAAAAAATGTCATGGCTTTTCCAACAACACCAATATTCAGGGGGCAGGGGCGGGGAAGAACACACTTGATTTTGCCAGAAGAAACCATGAAAAAAATACATCATAACTTTTCTGACAACCCCAATATTTGGGGGTGGGGGGGGACAGGAAGAACATAATTTTACCAAAAGAAACCATGACGTTACAAGAAACAATAGAGTGGGCTCCCGGAGTTGAGGCAGGTAGCTGGCTGGGTGGAAGACGAGTGAAGAGCGAACGCTCAACAGTCTCTCTTAATAGCATTTAATTCTTCCAGGGCCAGCTCTAGAGGTTGAGCAAGTGAGGTGGGAAAGAAAAAGAGAGCACCAAACACCTCAGTAACCAAGATAAATATTTTAATGTAATATTTCTCAAAACCCACAATTAATGTGGAAAAAGTCCATGATGAACAAAATAGCGAAATTTTTAAGAATAAGTAACAGTGTTATATTGGAGTCTGAAGTGAAGGGTAAAATTAATATGGATTCTATATTTGAAAGTTTTCACAGTAAAGAATTAAGAATTAATGATCCCAAATGGATCCTACATGGGCAAGATTTATCCAGGGCCTTAGGATGTTCTCCTTCCCCTTGAACACCCTCCAAATCCCCCACCTGCCATCCTACCCTTATAAAAAAGGCTAGGTAACCTACTCTTTTGCAGCTCACTTCTGCCCCCTGATGCTGAGATTGGGCACAACCACATCCTGGAGCCCTCCTCTTTGGAAAGGTTTTAAGTGGCTGGGACAGAACTGCTTGGGGTATTGCGACTATCTCAGGACCAGGAGACCAGGCTTAGTGCCCTAGTGGCACGCACAGCCCTTTAAAGGAGATGCCAAAACTCAGGTTGGTTAAACGGGCATATGGGCAGGTGAGGCAAGCTGTGGCTGGGTGGAAGGGGAGGCTGGGGAGATCTCCAGGAGGGCGCAACACTGAGTTCTGAGACAAGCAGTCCAGAGGGAGATGTCCCTATGGACGGGTAGGGAAGGGGCTTCACTGGACTATTATTTCGTATTTTAGGCTGCTGTGTCTTTGTTTTATTGTCCTTTAAGCCTTTTCTGCAGTCCAAAGATTTCATTCCTTTTTAAAGGCACCCCACTTGGCTGTGAGGATTTTCAGGCAGAGGGAGACAACACACCAAGGCCTACACGAGTATTGACTACATTGAGTACTGACTTGCCAGGCCTCCCTCTTGTCACTTAGCCTGGGAGGGTACTAATGCTAGTGTCACTGATGCAGAGAGGGCATGATGAGGCTGAGTAGATGTCCGAGGTCACATTGCCTGGGCAAGGAGGTAGGAGGGAGTCGGAAACTGATGGAGCAGACGGTACAAGGCCACGTGAGATGCTGAAGTATTGGCTTCTACGGTGGGTGTGGCATGTGCCTCCACTCACATTCATGGCTGCTGCCTCTTAGGGTCCTGTGAAGAAGGGATGGGCAGGGAGGAAGCTAAGGAAGATGTCCAGGCCAGAGGTGATGTGGGCTCGCACCAGGACTGTGGGAGTAAAGGGCAGCAGTCAAACCCAGGCCTATTTCGAAGGGAGATCTGGTCGTGTAGGGGGTGACTCATAGGATGAGGCTCCTGAGCAGACACTGGTAGGGGCAAGCTAAGCCAAGAACTGGAGGGTCTGAGGAGGGAACTCTGAGGTAAAGGTGTCCTGAGGAAGTGTGTTCTGGGCAGTGGAACAGCATGTGCTGGAGTCTGATGTGAGGATGGAGTCACACAGACAGCTGGAGGGTCACAGGGCACAGCTGCCACTCCAGGTTTCCTTCCCATCCCCAAGAGAAGAGCTGTTTGAACAGCCCTCACTACGCCCCTGTGGAACATCTGAAATCCTTTATTGGAAGAGCTTTGCTGTTTACCATATAGAAGACTCAGCAGTGGACAAACAGTGAAAACAGCCCAGTGTTTGGAGCAGACCCCTTAGCTGGGAACCCTCCCCTTACCCTGTGGGCCAGACTGGCAACCTCTGCCCCTCCCTGGGCCCCCCGCGAGCCTTTTCCTGGACCCCCAGGCCTTTGGCATAATGCTGATTGGGGGGGGGGCTGCAGGCAGTGAAGCCCCTTGACTCAAAGCAGAGACTTAAATGAGAGCTGGGGGGAGAGCAGGGTGAGGGGGCAGGCTCCCCTGAACTGGGAGAGGAGCAGCGAAAGTGGAGAAAGCCAGGAGCTGGGGAGATGGCATCTATTTTTCTTGTTTTTTTCTGAAAAGGGGTGCACAGGAGCCTGCAGGCAGGCGGTGATGGCGAGTCACGCGCTGCCATCCTTTTCATCGCCTGTCTTGGTGACGGCTTCCAGCAAGGGATCCCCAGGGCCTGCCTCCTCCCCCTCCTTGGCCTCGTTGGACTTGGAGTTGGGGACCCAGAGGCCGGAGTCGATGCAGCGCTGCATGTGGTACTTCGCGTCCTGCAAGGAGAAGGGCAGGCAGGTGAGGCTGGGCCACCATGTTTGGTGGCCTACTGTCCCAGCATAACCTTAACCTCCACCAATGCAGGTTAACAGTTGGAAAACTGAACTCAAATTTAAATAGTGTAAGTCTTGGACAATAGTGTAAGTCAGCAAACTCTTCCTAAAGGGAGAGGTAGTAAAGATTTTTGGCTTGTGACTCATATGGTCTGCCACATGCAGCCTCTCCACTCATCCCATCTCAGCCTTAAGGTATACAGCATCTTAGTCACAGCTAATGTGTGGCCACTGCATTCCATTAAATTTGGCTTATAATGATAGACAGTGAGCCTGCAAGACATAGTTTGAAAACCCTTGGTCTAGAAGCTCATTCTCATAGAAATTTCTAGACACCCCTGTCAGATTCTATGACTAGACCCATTTTACAGATGAAGAAACCAATGTGGCCAGTAAGCCAATGGGAGAGATGGGTAAAGCCAAAGTTTATTAAAATTCAGAGTTCTGGCAACTCTCCTCCCTCCTCACCTGATAATACTCTTGCTTTCTCCTTTTTCTAATAAACCTGTCCTTCTAAAATGTAATAAATAAAAAGATAAAACTCAACGTCCCTGGTCTACTGACACTATTACTTAATAATAATGGTAACAGGGCCTCCCTGAATGCCCAGGGTTCTCAGCGCTGTCACCATGATGACTCTCCCGCTAGCTGGGTGGGCTGGGGCTGTTACTCACGGCGGGATCCATCTTGCTGATGGCATCTTGGAGCATCTGCACATCCTTCACATCAAAGCACTTCTGGAGTTCCTGCAGATGCAGATGCAGGGCCTGAGTCACTGCTACCCTGGGGGTCCTGATAGCCACCCTCGTCACCCACAGGGGTTGGGGAGTCAAACCTCAGGGAGGGACTCGTAGACCTCAACGGGGTCCAGGCCTCCAGGGCCCAGTCGCTTCTTGCGCTCCTCTTCCTCATATTCCTTCATGGCCTTCTCAATGCGCAGCTTGGCTCGGCCCCGAACGCGCTCCTTGAAGGCCTCCAGCTCATCGTTGAAACCCTCCATGTACTGACGGTCAGCTGTCTGGGGGGGAACGGGGGGTGGGGGCCGGAAGGAGGTCAGAAGGGAGGAGGGTATTCACTGGCAGGACTGGGAGACCTGAGACCCTCCTCTCTTCTGCCAGTCTCCCTGCGGACTGGGGCCTCCTCGAAGCTCAACTTTACAACCTATTTGCTAATGATCATGCTCCCCGAAATCCAGATCCTTGACCCCTACCTTCCTCAAGGTCCCTATGAGGACTCTGACAGGCACTTCAAGACAGCCACACTGGAGTTCTGGATTGTCCCCTCAACCTTCCTTAGTTTAGCAAGGAGTAGTTCTATTTTCCAGGTGCTCAGGTATAAAACCCAGGAGTTCTGGGTGTTTTTAAAAAGATTTATTTATTTATACATATAAGAACTGGGGTACAAGCCAGAGGTGAAGAGGGTGACAGGATTTACCAGAGGCAGAGCGGGGGGAAGAATAGACAGACTGACTGAAATACACTACTGAGGGGAGCCAAGGGTAGGTTAAGAGAAGTCTGCGCTTCCATATGGGTCACCTCCCTGGCCAGGGATCAAACGTGCTGTAGTGGCTGCAAACAGCTGCACAGTGCTGTGCTTTAACCTGCTGCACCACCAGGGAGGGCCCAAAAACCAGGAGTTTTAACCCCTGTCTGTCCAGCTCTGCTTTCAAAGTCAGTCTGGGAGGGACCACTTCTCACCTCCACTTTGGCTCAGCTGTCTCCAAAGGGATGAGGTTCTGACCACAGGGACTTGTGGACACACGTCCACTGCAAGCTGGTTCTCTGAAAATGGCCACCCCTACTGCCACCTGGGACTGCTCAGATCCCCACCTTGATTTTAGTGAAGAACTGCCGGAAGCAGGCACGGGGATCCACCTTCAGGCTTTTGGCCAGCTCCAGGATGAACTGCATGACGATGGTCTGGTGGGCCACCTGCTCCATGAGTGCACATTTCTGCCAAGGGAGAATCAGCAAAGCTTCACCAAGCGGCAGCCTCAGGACAGAGCCTCTCTCTAGCCCTGGGGCAGGCCCCACTCACCTCCTCCACCTCCAGGTCAATACACCAGATGACCAGGTAGTTGGCTGTCTCCTCGCACACCAGGTGAACATTGTCTGACAGGTACTTCTGGCTGTCATCCCAGCGGCGGAGCATGCCTGCGACAATGTATTGGCAAGGTGCTGGGAGGGCTCTGGAGAGGGAGAGCCAGTCTGTCACATGCACCCTCCACCCCCACCAGTGGTCTCATGCCCGACTCACCAAAGTGTTTGATCTGTTTCTCATACTTTTCTACGAAGGTTTTGTGTTTCTGCTCCCTCACCTCCTCTGACTCCTCCTCTGCCTGCTCGGGCTTGGTATTGACCATGCTCTGTGGTGGGGCAAGAGGGGGAGTGGGCTGGGGCAAGGCCGCAGAGTGCCTTGAACATGGCCGGGCTGGCCGTGGCCGCAGCGCCCATCCCATGTACGGTGAAGGTGATGACGGCGCCGTGAACATCAATGTGGCGGGAGCGTGGGCGTGGCAGGTGTGGCCTCGGACTAGGGCCTTGGAGCAGATCAGAGGGGGTAGACCGGTGGGGTGCTTCATCCATCCAGCCCCTTCACCTGGTTCCCAACCCCACCCGCCCTGTGTGCCTCCCGTGCCCTGAGCGGTCCTCCCCGTGGGGAAGCATACGCACCTTACTGAAGCCATCTTTGCTCAGCGTGTCCACGTTCCAGGGCATGCTCTTCTCCTTCTTGCGCATCTCCTCCAACTTCTGCTCCCAGCTCCGCTCCTCCTTGCGCAGCTGCTGTGCCTCGGCCTGCAGCCGCTCCAGCTCTGCCTTGCCTCCGTCACCCTCGGCCACCTCCAGCTCCTTTAGCTTCCGCTGGCACTCGGCTACCTTGCGCTTGCACTCCCGACAGCCCCTGTCCAGCTCCTCCTTCTCCTTCTGGAACTGCTCCATGCGCTCCACCCGGGCCTACAGGCAGGGACAGTCCGGGCCCTTCACTCTGGAGAAGTCTGTTTCTTGGTTCAGTCCCAGCCTGCATCTAGGGTTCCCAACCACTGAACCTGGGGTCGACCTGGGGAATGTCTGCACCAACTCCCACCCTTACTCCCAAGGGACCTGCACACATCTGAGGCAGGCTAGGTCCCTGCCTACTTGGCTCCCACCTCACTCAGCCCACGTCCTCCCTGCAGCTGACAAGCTCCTGTGAGATATGCCTTATCGCCTTCCCCTGCTGCGCATTTGGCCCCTTGCTCCAGCCACTGACTGCCTCACCTTTTCCTGAACCCACTTCAAATCTCAGAACCTTTGCACTGGCTGTTTCTTAGGACTGACAGGCTCTCTCCAAGGGTCCCTCCACACCCCCCCCTTGAACCTTATTATCTTGGTTCAAGCACCACCTTACAGACAAGGCCTGCCCCAACCATCCTCCTAAAGACAGAAAACTCCCCCCATTCTCACTATGGTTTATCTTCCTCTCTAGTACCTGTCATCTGCTAATAGCCCATGACAACTATTTATCACATGCTGGGCACTGTCACCTTTCAAGGACACTGGGTTCCAAGAAGGTGAGGACCTGTCCACAGTTGTTATTCTAGCACCAAGAAAATAAATCTAACAGATGCTAGAGAGGCCTCAGCCTCCCCCTCCTCTCTGGAGTCATCTTCAGCAACACCCAGGTACCCACACTGCCCACAACTCCCTGAAGCCCCCGTGGCTAAAGCGTCCCACAAATACCTCCAATTCTGTGTCCAAAACTGAATTCACTATCTTAACTCCCCACAAACCTGGTTTTCTGTTTTGTCCTTCCTCAGACAAGCACTGCTCCCACTCTGCCTCCTGCCCCTAGCCTCTGGCCCTCAACCTCTTGTCCTCTCTGCCATGGAGTCCTCAGTTTCCACCTCTAGATGTTCTTCCATTCATTCCATCCCTGGATAACTGCTGAGAGCCCCTAAGCTGTCTCCAGGCAAGCGGGTCCTCCTCAGCCAGGCTTGGTATCCATTCTATCTAGATGTCACTCCCCAGATCTCTTCTCCCACTATACCCCAAGATTAGGAATGTTGCTCGGCTCAACCATCACCTTCCCCAGCACCCAACAGTGCCACTGACTGAACCCTGAGAGGTGTCAACTCCTTCATGTACTATCCCAATCCAGGCTACCAGAGGAGTTGTTGACCACAAGCATCTCTACTACCCAACCTAGGGTTTCTGGGTTCAAATGCAACCCCAGTCCAAGCTGCCCAGATGTCACCAAGATGCCCGAGGTGATTGGATCCCACTCTCTTCCCCCAACTCTGGTTTCTAGACAGATGGTGGCTCTGGCAGTGCCCTGAAAGTCCCAGGCCTCACCTGTTTCTTGGCTTCTGCAGATGCTGTTCCTTCTACCTGCAATTCTGTTCTCTTTATATCACCTGCCTGTCCTCAAATCTTTGACAGGACTTTCCCCAAGTGCCCATCCCAGTGCCACTGAATCCCAAAGACCCCTCCATGATCATCAGATGTGATAAGATGCTGGGACAACCTTGAGGCCCCAGGCTTGTGGACATATCCCACATTCACTTGGGAACCCACAGGCTCCCCAAGGCTAACCCCTTAATCTCTGGGAACCTATTTCCCCGAATGCAGGTAACAATGCCAATTTCACTGGTTGTGCTGGGAAATGCGAAGTAGGTTATATATTAGATGGTCCAGAACTATGCTGGATACTCAGCAAGCACCACACCCCTTCTGGTGCCTGTCATCACTGTCCAAGAAGACCATCTCTCTCTGGTGGACAGCTCTTGGATTCAAGCAAAAATGTGTGTGTGAAGCAGTGAGCTGGATTTCTGGTCCACAGTAAAAGCTCAATAGCTGAGAATGGTCTGTTAAACTGCTTCTGGGTCTTATTCAAAGCCATAGTTCTAGGTTCTACCATAGGAACAGGCACATGTTGAGCAAGAAGCAAGAGGTCTGGGCCCCTCTCTAAAGTCCATGGGACTGACAAGGCCAATCCTGAGCCTCGCTCTCCCCATGTGGACAAGGGGTCAAAATAAGCCTCTGCCACTCCCCTTTTCTAGACAGGACTGTGTCACTGGCGTTTTCCTGCTGCCTTGCAAGGGGCTCTCCTGGGTCAGCAGCATAGCTAGCCTCAGAGAACAGCAGGTGCCTGCTATGCTTATTTCTTCTAGGTAGCCATCAGTTTCTTCTTGGTATACTCTGCCTGGCCACCAGGGAGGCTAAAGCTAAATAAAGGTCTCTTAGAACTGGTGGTGGCAGCAACCTGCCTGTTCTGGGCTGGATACCTCTGGGCGGGGCTGGAGCAAGCTGGGCAGGGCATGAAACTTGGGCAGTGAGAAGGGCCCATAGCTGTCGCTTACAGAGAGGGAAACTGAGGCTTAGAGAACTGGATGTTGCTTGGTCTACTGTCAGGAACCACAAAACATAGTCCTGACAGCTGTCTCTGGGTCAAAGAGCTAGGAAGCTAGCGGTTGTTGGCTTCTAGAATTTTATTTTAATCACAACTGTAATTACCTAAACAATACCAGTAATAGTGGCTTAAGTTTGGAGAGCTTGTTAAAACATTAGATTCTGTCCCAAGAACATCACAGATGTTAAATAAACAAGGTGACCCTCACAATAACTCCATAGGGTAGTTACTGTTAATATTTCCAGCTGGGGAAAAAAACAGAAAAAGATAAAAAAAAAAAACTCACTGTAAGTAATGTGACAAGTCAGAGATTCAGAAGGAGTCTGCAGTTGAACCAAGTGAAGTGGGAGGGGACAAGTACAGAAGCCCACCTGCCTATCTTTTTACTAATACCTTCTTCTAGTCCCCCTACAAACACTCCCTTTCCTCCCTCCTCCCAGGTCAAAGTCATTTTGGACCTTATGTAATCTCATTCAAGTAAGGTCCTGTGGAGGAAGGGGTCTCAGGCCTAGGATTAGACCTTGCACTTACTGGTCGCTGAACCAGGTACTTTGAGGTGCTGAGGCCCCCTGCCTCCATCCCTCTCTACAAGGGCTCTTTGTAGCAGGACTCAAAAACACTCCGGGTTAGGAGGGAGGAAGATGTGGTAGAGGATGCTGTAGGAGAGGGGGTACTGGCCTCAGCAGAGTCAAAATGTCCTCTACACAACGGTTTAGATGAACCTCTTAATGTGACAGAAATAGGTAATGTCAAGAATGATCTTTAGATCTCTACAGAGAACTTAAATATTCCAAAATAAAAGGTTACACACAGCAAAGAATATAAGTATTATAACTTTTTTCTTAAATGCAATGGTATGTTGGCAGGTATACTATCCAAGAGTGCTGCAGCCTTAAGGAATGGATTGGAAATGGGCCTGGGAACCAGCTGTAGGAATTAATGCTATGTCTTGGCAAGACAAAGAAAGGTTCCTTCTGGGAGTTTCTGGGTAAATGAGCTGCCTTGTGAGAGTGTAAAGTGTGGTTATTTCCACCTGGCAGTTTTTGGACGTATATGCCCTCAAATTTATTACAATATTACAGACACTGATATGTAGTGCAAGAGTTCTGATCTAGGGAAGCAAGAGATTAGAATATCTAAGAGCCATGCTTTTGGGTTATGACCACAGCTGGCGAAGGGAAGGGGGGAAAAGAACACAGATTTGGATTCTGGGGCCTGAATTTGGGGGCAAATTGATAAGAGTGAGGCAGTGCATATGGAATCACACTGGGAAGATGCCTAGTGAGAACAAGGACAATTTGCGGTTGGAGAACAAATATGTCTGGGATCAGGAAGATGGTGGAGTGGGTTTGGATGAGTTGTTTCACTGTGGCAGAGGTTGATACAGGTAGCCTGTTTTGGGGTGGTGTCTGGGTCTGCCATAAGAGCACAGGCTCTGGCAGGGCCCCAAACCTGCCAGGCCCCAACCCTGTAGGGTTTCCTAGCAGAATGGAAAACGGGGTCTACAATAGGCTAGTCAAAGGAGCGGGACTAGCATCTGAGATTAAATCAGGATGGATCTGTTGATTTGGTTTGGAAGTGAATAGAATTTTAAAACTCTAGTACTAGAAGGGGCTTAAGGGCCTAAAGGAGAATGAGGAAAGGATCCCAAGACCAGGGACAGAAATCTTAGGGGGATAAGAGAGTTCTTTGTTATGTGTGGGTAAGGAAGAAGATCTCTGAATCTGAACAGGAATCCCTACCAAGGCTCACGGGAGCATATTCCAGAATAGGATGAAGGTACTAGCGGTCCAGATTCTAGGGACCTGGGAAGAGCCCGTGGGAAATCTAAGATCAGAAGTGGGCACAACAGGAAAAGGTATAGACACTGACGGAGAGTTTTGGATGCAAACAGAATTCCCAGGTAGTTCTGTGGGCACCCCCAAAGTTTGTCTTGGAAGTCTATCCGCTTAAGAAGGTGCCCTAGGAAAATCAACTGGGAGTTTTAAGCAGAAATCCGGGGTGGGGGGGGGGCGGCGATGTAGGCCTGGATCGCAGGCAGGGAGTTAGGGTCCTGGCAGTTATTTGGTCCTGGAGTTGAATCGAGGAACCCCGGGAGATGCTGAAAGTCCAGATTGTAAAGCAGGAATCCCAGGAGTTTATGGCGAGGTCCCTGGCAGTATCGGGGGTCAGAACTCTGTAGCAGAGTCCCGGGATTGGGGGAAGGGGATGGACGCACGCGCTTACCTGGTGCCTCCAGCGGAAGAGGCTGGCCGTGTCGATGTTGGGGTGCGTCTCATCTTCATCGTCAGACACCTCGATGTGGTCCCACACACTATAGTCCACCATCTTGCCTAGGCGGCCCAGCCCGCTCCCGCTCAGACGGCAGCGGCGGCGGTAACAGCGCTGAGACTTGGCCCGCGGAGCCCCGCCCCTTCCGCTTCCGTCCCGGTACACCCGCCCCGCCCTCACGTAACGTCACATCCCTAGTAACCACGGCGGCGGCACTGGCGACCTTAAAGGGCCCTGCGCACGTGTCCCGGGTCTCCGGAATCCTACCCATAGCCCCACAACCTGTCCCCAGCCAAGACCCACCTCATCGCGCGCGGAGTCTCCGCTAGACACCTCCAAGGTTTATATAGTTGGACACTCCAATCTTGAGCACCTCTCATCTCCCGCTATCCCACAGTGGCCATTTGAAGCACCGGGACTGAAAGCAGTTGGCTAGACTGAGGGAAAGGATTGTTCCCTTAGCCACGCCGCAGTGACGTCACCCGAATACACTGCAGGGGTGGGGCCTCAGCGAGAAGACTTGCCCCTGCCCCTTGGGAAGAGGGACCTAACTCTACACTGGGAGGGCTGTCTGCTCTGGGGGAATCTTTCCAGAGTGGAAGCTTGAGAGAGTCTCCCTGCTCCCTGCTCTGCGGAGGGTCTAAACGGGTAATGGACCTGCCTCCGGGGGGTTGGAAGTTGGGCGGTGTGGCCCTGCCTTGAAGGCTAGTGTTTCTCCAGTTCCGACCATAGCCTCACCCTCCCGCCCCTATCTTCGGTCTCTGCTGCCTCTCCCGAACCGGGATTGGCGCACAACCGCCCCACTTGGATGGCCAAAACCTCCTTCTACCGGTGTCCGACGCCCTTTGAGGCGCCTCCCTGGGCGGCCGCTGGGTGTCGCTAATGTCTAGCCGGCAGCCACTAGTGGTCCCGCGCAGTTTGGTAGTGAATGGAGAGCAGCAATGCGGAGGGTCGCGGAGGTGAGAACGGGGGTTTTCCCCAGTCGATTTACTCTAGGACTTCTTGCAGACCCTCCCTTTTAGCCTAGGGGCTCCTTCCTCCGCCAGGGCTCTAAGACACCTTTACTTGGAATTTGGGAGACCCCAGATGTCCACTTTGATACATCCCCCACGCTTTGCTTCAGGAATAAAAGGCAGTGTTGCAGCCTAAAGCCAGAATTATCTCAGATCACTGGGCGCTTTTGTGGGGTGGGGGGGACGGGCAGGAGAAGCTTCAGTCATTTCGGTGAGGGACGCCTCTTTTTCGGCTCCCCCAGAGCGGGTGCTCGCGGGAAATGGCTGGAGGGAAGTGAGTAAAGGTCTCCAGATGCCAGGGGAAGGAGGGAAATTCCCCGGCCCGGGGAGTGGGCGGAGCCATCTAGACAAAAGCGCCCGCCCGCTGCTGCCCCTCCCCCCGCCCTTCCATTCAAACCGGCGAGTGGGCGGGTGGAGGCGGAGGACTCCCTCTCTCTTCCCCCTCCCCCTCCAGCCCGGGCTGTCCGGCTTTTCAGTGGCCGTCACGGCCTGGGCGAGCGCGCGCAGGATCCACACCCCAGCGGGTCTCTCAATCGCGCAAACACACATACACACACACGAGCAAACAAAGGGTTTGGACTCCCCTCTGCCCTCCAGCCCTCTAGGCTGGAGAGGGCGGGGCACCCCCTCCCCAGCCCCTCTGCAAGGTAAGATTCGGGAGGTGAGCGGCGTTGGGGAGGAGACCCGGCACCCGGGAGGGAGGGTGCCCGAATGTTAGGGGCTTCCCCCGCTCCCCAAGAAAGCCGAGTCCCCCCCATTCGCCCTTTGAGGGTTTCAGACCCGACTTTGGTTGGGGGGCCGTGTGGGGAGGAACCGGAATGCCGGGGATTCCCAGATAAACTCGGGGGTCTCTCTTCCTGCATTCGGAGACTGCCGCTGCCTGGTCACAGCCAAAAGGGGTCTCAAGAACCCCAGTTCCCAGAATTGGGCACGGGACGCCGGAAGCTCCCCAGCAACACCAGGCATTTTCTAATCTGCCAGCGTAGCGGCTCCAGCTCAGGGCACCGAGACGGAGAGACCCCTGAGTTGCTTTGCGCTTGTCCCTCTGTCTCTCACCGCCCACCTCCCTATCTGCCTCAGCAGCTCATCCCTCGCCGTTCCAGTGAGGTGGGGGTGGGGAGTTGGAACCGCTTCTCTGGACTACCTGAGCATCCTCTGCTGCATCCCACAGCTACACACTCACTGTTTAGCTGCGGTGGGACCCAGTCACGACTTTGCCTTCCTGAGCCTTAATTTCCCCATCTGCAAAGTGGGTAATGACACACTGAGGATTTCAAGAGGTTTTGCATGTGAGCCTGCCTTTGCTCCATCGTTTCTTTCCTAGCTCATTTAACATGTACTTCCCAAGTGCTTACAGTATGTAAGTCGGGCATTGACCAGGCTGTAGGGCTGCAGTAAACAACGAGACCAGCCTGGTACCTGCTTTGCTGCCATTAGACACAGGCAAAGGAGCAATATCAGCGTGTAAATGGATAAATACCTATGGTGATTTCAGACTGAAAACTAAAATTTCACCAGGCATAAAGAGCGAGAAGGGGAGGCACTCAAGATAATTGAGCTTTCTGGTGTTTATTTGCATCATGAGGGTATAACCAGGTCTAGAACAATGCTCAGCACACTGTAGGTACTCAATAGATGTTGAATGAATTAAAGAGAGGATTATATTAAGGCTATTTTCATAGCACTTAAGATTGTGAAGGAGAGTCCCAGGAACCAATCCTTCCCCTCTCCCATTTTACAGATGAGGCAAGTGAGAGTCTCAAGAAGGGGAAAGATGTCAGCAGCCACAGAGAGAACCAATGAGGTGTCATTGTAACCATAAAAGTGGGAATGGCGGAAGGAATGGTTGTGAGCAGAGAGAGAAATGGAAGGGAATAGATACCAGATCAGACTTGAGCACAGGACCTTCCCGGAGCCTGTGACACCCAGCTAGCATCCATCTCTCCCTCCATAGAACAGACACAGCCCTGACTCATGCATCCAACAAGTATTTATCAGATAGCTACTATATATAAGGTGCTGGAGACACAACAGTGAATAGAACAAAAGCTGGCCCTGATGGAACTGACATGTAGTCAGAAAAGAAACAACATAAGCAAATAAGTTAATATATAACAACAAACTGTGATGAGGATGTGATAGAAATAGCTTGTGATGACAGAAAAATGGAAGGGTACACTCCAGCTTGTGTATCCAGGAAGACTTCCCAGAGGAGTTGAATTCTTTTCAAACTCATACACTTAAATCCAGACAAATGGAATCATACAAACACCTAGCTAGTCCAAGACTACATAACTAGTGAGTTACTGAGCAGAGATCTGAATCTGGAATCTTCATTTCTAACCACTGAGAAGTATTTCCCGCTCTCTCCATCTTCATGGATACCTCTCCCAACATACACACTCATTAAAATCACATGGAGGCTCATCCAACTTGACGCCCATATAGACTGAGGTGGGGTCACCCTATCACATATACTCTTGCAGGCATAGTCTGGTCTCAGCTAACAGACTCACAGAAAGTTGCACTGTCCAGTTGCTCATCCACACATATATACAAAGTCTTCTGCTCATATATTCATGCAGTGCACAGGTGTGTGGCCCCTCACAGTTCTTCCCAGCCTTCCTCATCACTGGGCATAAAGCTTGTCTGTATTCTCAGGTCAAAATGTGATAAAGGATGTGTATCCTTCTTCCTTCCCTCTTGTTGTCCACCTGTCCCCATATTCTTCTGAGGGAGGTGGGGGATGGGCAGGATGTTATACTGGATGAAGCCAGCACAAGCACACCTCTGTCAAACTGGACCAGGGGCTCCCAGGCTGGGCTGACAGCCAATCACAGTGACATACTGGATGAAGGAAAAGGCCTCTCAGTCTGAGCTTGGTGCCAGCTGTCCAGAGTGCCTGCTCAACCATCTGGACCTCTCTCCCCAGCCAGCCTGTGGCCCAGGGGAGGGGAAGGCAAAAGCTTAGCAGCACCTCTCCACCTGGGCACTCAGACCAGTTCCTGAGACCTTGCCTCCTATGGTTGGTTTCTGCCAGGAGGATTTCTGCAAATGTGCATGAATGTTCAAATAGTGGAGATTTCCCCACTGATCTGTGGCGCTTTGCTGGTCATTCACACCTCGTCCTTCTTTCATTCCATAAATCCTTGAATACCTACTGTGCTATTCCAGACCCTCAAGATATAATCAGAACTGACTACAGAATTTGTGGAGCTCACACCAAGAAGAAAATGCAATTCCTTTGTTCAAAATTATGAATATTGTCACAATGGTACAAGTCAAAAATAAACAAAAGGAAAGCAGAATCCAGGAAATCATAGCAACAGGTAGAGAAAGAAGCACAGGATATGTGAGGTTTATTTTCTGAGTTGTGGGAACATCAAGTACAAAAGCCTTGAAGTATGATGTGCTGGAAATATTTCAAAAACATCCAGGAGGATAGTGGGGCAAGGTAGAGGGTCAAAGTAATTGAGGCCCATGTGAATATGTTACTATAATTCTAAATAAGCCAGCAACAAGAGGAATAAGACTGATATTATTAGTAGTAAGATAGTGTCAACTGTTCTGTGAGCACTTACAATGTGCCAGGCACTGTGCTTAGAACTTCACATCATTGCTCCACTTCATCCTTATAACAAACCCCTCAGGTAGGAATGAATATTATCCCCATTTTACTGATAAGAAAACAGACTTTGAGAATCTAGGCAACTTGCCCAAGATTACACGCAGGACCAGCATTTGATGCAGGCCTGTCAAGTAATTATGGAACCTGAACTTGTCCCTGACTAGAAGGGCCTTCTCTGCCTGTGTGTATACACAGAGAGAAGGTGCTTCTCTCTTCTGGCATCTCTCATATTCACTGTGTCTATGTGTGGTAGATTATAATGAATGGGTATCATTTTTTACCCTCACTGAGCTCTGTGTAATGGGGAACACAGGTAATTCTCCTCAGACTGATGTGATGAGTTCTTTAATGAAGGCTGAGTAAGCAGCAGTGGGAACCCAGATCATGGACTGATTCAAACTGGTTGAGAAGGGGAGCTGATTTCTTTTTTAAGACTTATTTATTTATGCATACAGAACTGGGGAATAGGCCAGAGGTGTAGGGGGCTGAGAGGATTCACCAGACAGAGTGGGGAGCAGAATAAGCACATTGAGAAAGTACACTGCTGAGGGGAGCAGTGGACAAGACAGGAGAGGTCAGCTGTGCCATGTGGGTCTTGTCTCTGGCTGGGGATTGAACTTGTGCTGAAATGGCTGCTGCTAGCTTCCTAGTGCTTTACTTTAACCTGTTGCACCACCAAGGAGGGCCCTTGGGGGAAGAGGGGAGGAAGAGTTGATTTTTAGGCTATCTTTATATATTCATTAGTTTGTTTAAAAATTCTGTCTTGAACTCACCTGGTGATAAATACTAGGTTGTTGAGATGGTGTTGTTATTGAGCTGATATAACAAGTACTAGCTTATGTAACAAGGCAAGAAAAAGGAATAAGCCAAAGTAGGAGGAGTAAAGCTGGTGAACTATAGTAATTCTGCTTGGAACTTTATCTTTTATTTTATTATTTTTTTAAAATTTATTTTCTTACATCATTGTTTGTTTTTGTACAATATTTTATTTCTCCTCTCAGGTGCAGTCCCTATACTTCTCCCACTACCATAACACCAGTGCTCTTCCTTTACCCATCCTGACTCTCCCCTTCTCCTCCCCCTGCTAAATGCCTCAAATCTATGGTCAGCTTGCTAGTTTTGTCTTTTCCTTTATATTTTGTTTGGTTTTCCTACATACCATCTATAAGTGGAACTATCAGATATTTCGTTCTCCTTCTGACTTATTTCACTAAGCATAATCCCATTCAGCTGCTTCCACGTTACTGTAAATGGCATGAGTTTACCTGTTTTGATCGCTGTATTCCATTGTGTATATAGATCACATCTTCTTGATCCATTCATCTGCTTGGGGGCAGTGAGGTTGTTTTCATATCTTACCTGTTGTAATTAGCACTGCAGTAAACATACAGTTGCAGATTTCCTTTCAAATGAGTGTTTTTGTGTACTTTGGTAGACTCCTAAAAGTGCAACACTGAATCATATGATAAATCCATTTTTAGTGTTTTGAGGAATCCACACAGCTTTCCATAGTGGCTGGTCTAGTTTGCATTTGCACAGGACCTCCATATCTTCACCAGCATTTTTGTTGCCAGTTTTATATATATATATATGTGCCATTCTCACTGGTGTGAGGTGGTATCTCACTGTTGTTTTGATTTGCATTTCCCTGATTATGATGTTGAACACTTTTTCATATGCCTGTTAGCCATTTGCATTTCTTCTTTGAAGAAGTGTCTTTCTAGCTCTTCTCATTTTTGGACTGACTGGGTTGTTTGCTTTGTTTTTATTGAATTGTGTGAGCTCTCTATAGATCATTGATACCAGTCCATTATTGATTGTATGGTGCACAAACATTTTTCTCCCATTCAGTAGGATGCCTCTTTATTTTAGTTATGCTTTGCTCTACAGAAGGTATTTAGTTTCATTTAGTCCCAGTTGTTTATCTTCTCCTTTGTTTTCTTTGCTTCTGGCATCTGCTCGGAAACATAAATATGCTACTGAGTCCTCAAAAATAGCATATTTTGCTCTGGGGTCATGCTAGGCACTGGAACTATGGTAATGAATAAAATTTTCTTGCCCTCTTGAAGTGATATTCTAATGTGGGAATAAACAGGTAGTAAATGTATTATGGGAGAGATAAAGATGTAAAGGACCTGTGGATGTTTGAAGAGTTCCAACATAGGGAACAGCAGATGCAAAGGCCCTGAGACTGGTGCCTTCCTGGTGTATTCAAAACAGCCAACAGGTCAGTGTAGCAGGAACTGAATGAATCCAGGGAAGAGTAGGAGGAAGGGGGGGCGGGGCCTAGCGTGCTGGGCACATGGTTGAGAACTTTTGACTTTTCCTTGTGTGAGTTGAGAGCCACTGCAGACTCTGAGCAGAGCAGACATGATCTCATATGGGTTCTAATAGGCTCCCACATGTCCAGATGTTAGTAGCATTTATTAAGCACTTACTGAGTGCCAGACATTTTTCCATGAGCTTGCAATATGGTCTGATCTCATGTCATTCTCACAGGAATCCTGTAGGGATTATCATTCCATTTCACAGAGGAGAAACTGAGGCTCAGAAATTTTAAGTGACAGAGATGGTCACACAGCAATAATTTGCAGCGCTTGGCTGTGAAGGTGAAGGAAACCACCCCTTCCCCCAAGCTTTTAGAGGAGGATCTCCCGCAGCAAGCACACTCATCATCCGGAGCTGCGTCTGTGTCCCTGTCTGTCTGTTTCTATTTCCACGCGTCCCTGTCTGTCTCCGCGCGCCTCTACCAGTGCGTCCCCCATCTGTGCCCAAGTCGCCGTCTCTCTGCGTCCGGCCCCCGCACACAGGAGCTATTTCGGGTTTAGGAATGAAAGCCCAACAACTCGGAGGAGACGCTTCCTGCGGCCCCCGGTTCGGACCACGCGCCACATGTGGCCGGCGTGGGGAGATCCCTGTCTTCTCCGAGGAATCCCCAGGCCGGGGAAGCCCACGCGGGAGGGCGGCGGTAACGAGGGGAAAGGGGGGCTGGGGAGACCCAGGCCCTCAGGCTCCTGGCCCTCCAGTGGCCAACTCCGGGACTGACGCTCTCTAGAGCCCAATCATGCGTCAGCTGTCGCTCTGGCAACGCACGGACGACGTCACCAACAGGCAGTGCGTCAAACGCCTGCTGACGTCACGCTCTGGGAGAGGCAATTGGTGAGGGGGGGTGGTTTCGGGTCCAGGCTGTAGGGGGAGCCCCTGGGCACTAATGGTGGATGACTTCGGCCTGGCCCTGCAGAAGGTGCTGGCACAGGCCAAAAGGTACCCGCAGCTTCCCAGGCACACCAGGTTGGCAGGATGAAGAGGAGTCGCAGTGTCCTGTCTGTGGCCGGTACTGGGGACGAGGTGCGAGGGGCGGGGCCCGGGCTGAGGACCAGGCTTGAGCCACTGGGCAATGATCGCCCTCTAGTGACCACAGCTGTTCACTGAGCGTGGCTGCTCTTCGAAGCCATGAGGAGTCTGGGCTCTCCCCTCCCCCCCAGGTCTGTTTACTTTCTTGACTTTTTGCCTTGCTACCTGATCCAGAGGCAGAAGACAAAGCCTTCCAAAGGGTTTTGCTAGTGGATTAAGGATTTGGAGTTAGAGGGGTACTGGGGTGAGATTTTGATTCTCATATATGAGGAATATGGGGGGGGGCATACCACTGAGAGAGAGTACTATACCTGAACTCTTGTGCATTGCTGGTGGATGGATGCTCTGTATCTGCAAACTGCACCCAGCTGGTGCACCCAGATCCAGAAGCGGCTTCTTGGAAATGTAGGGAGAAAGACATTCGAAAAGATGTATTTCAGGGGCTTCATAATGGACAATGTACAGGCATGAAGGCCCATAGTCCCAGGACTGGGACACCCAAAGGGAGCCCACAAAAGTTATGGCTGAGAAGGGACACTCTTCATATGTAACAGGTGGGAAGGCACTTTCTGTGGGAGGAATCAGTGGGTGGCTTAGATGTGAGGGGAACACTATCTCAGGTGGCTAGGGAGAGGTGTTACTGGAGGGGAAGGACTCAGAACTGTTTGCCTAGCCAGGCCACCCTGTTGCATCCCAGCCCTGTCCTTCCTCAGAGGCCACAGGAGAAACTGGAGCCCAGCAGTACCAATATGCTGGGGGCTGAACTCCATCGCCCTCAACGTCGCCTCTCCACCGGCCCTGGGCTGGGCTGGGCTGACCCTGAACCCTCCGGTCCTGGGGTCCCTCTGCCAGCACGGCCCACCACGCTGCCACTGCTGATCCCTCCTCGGATTTCCATCACCAGAGCCCACAGGTAGGCAGTAGGGAGAACAAGGCTGGGAGGTGGGAAAGAGGAACAGGGCCAGCTGGACCGGGTCCAACCACCAGCCAGTTCCGTGTTCCAGGCTGCAAGTGTTTTGCAAAACCTGCTGAAATTTCTTTTTGAGTCTGGATGGCCAGACTATGTGACATCCCTCCCCCAAGACATCCCCCTTGCAGCTTCTAGGAACCCCTTCTTCATTTTGCAAATACCTGAGTCAGTAAGAGGCAGAGTTGTGAAAAGGGGTTACAGCCCTCCAGCCCCCAACCACAGCACTACAATCAGAGTTAGAACACCCTAGGCCTCTGATGTGTCTGCTATATACATCTTTCTTCTGGGAGGATTCCACTTCTCCCAAACCTTAAAGGGGATGGTGAACTCCTGGAGGGGCACCTTTCTTGCTCCTGGGAGGAAGTGAGAGTTATCAATCAGCCCCAGCTTCACAATGGATGTCCTTGGTTTTCCTCATCTGGGATATTCCGAGGGCACTGTAACCTTCATCGTGGCTCAGTGATGAGTTCAAAGGCCAGACAGCTCAGCTGGTCCTGGATGCAGGACTGTACCTGCCCCTATTTCCTTCCCCTTTATAGTCACAGTCTCCTAACCACCTTATCTACTCATTTGGAGGGCTCCAGGGCCTCTTTTTGGGTGTTGGTTCAATGGTTCATTTCCAGATCAGGGATAGGAGCTGACTGTCATTTCTCCATTTGGTGATCTAATATTAACTCCCCCCCCCAAAAAAAAATTCTTCTGACCTCTCCCAGGTTCAGGCTCAGCGTAATCCATCCCAGCCTCAGGCCATAGCTCCAATTACCAGCCTTGGCTCACTGCCTGTCCTTCTGCAACCCCAACTGTGGTCTGATTCCCCCATCTTGTATTACCACTCCCCATCTTGTATTACCCATCTAGAGTGCTTTGACAAATGCTGTGCCCCACTCCCAGAATTTGGCCTAGCCCAATCCTCAGGTGACTTGTGGAGACTGACCCTTACCAGTTTCCTAGGAGCAGGTTAGTGTATACTTGTGGGGAGCCCCCCCCCCCAGCAAAAGTAAGGGACACAGATCTGGTCTCTGGTATACCATGGGGCTGCAGACAGGGTGTGGGTTCTTGCTCTGCATTTTTCCAACTCGTGTCCCCTCAGGCAGGGAGAAAAGGAACTGGGGGTTGGAGTTGGGCATTATATGTATATTATACATGGAGAACAATGCAGTTGGGTGGAGTGGTGGCGGACAGCGCAACCAGGCCAGGGTAACTTGAGAAGGGGATGCTTGGGGTGGGGGTGGGGGTGGGAGGTCTGGTTCTGGGGATGCGGCCTCGAGCCGTTGGAGTCCTATACGTTTCGGCCTCGGGAGCTGAGGCACCCAGCTCCTTGCACTCCCCCTGCCCAGCCATCACTGGGGTTTGGCCCGGGCGGGAAAGGGGATGGGGGGTAGGGCGGAGGAGGAGGCGCGCGAATCCCGCTAGCTCTCGGCTCCTTAGCTCGGCGCGGCGCTGGGGGAGGCGGGAGTGTGAGTCACGGCGACTCCCGATTTAGGTGCCGGAAGGGGGGCTTTGCTGGAGGGGACCGCGGGGAGGAGGCGCGACTGTTTACTCTCCTGAAAAGGGCAAGGAGGTGCGTTCTAAGGTTGCTGGGACCGGCAAATGCGCTGTAGGAGATGGCAGCGATAACTAAAGCGTGAGCAGGTAGCCCGGTTATCTAGCATGGGGTGCCCTCCTGGAGTCACGAGGGAACCAAAGGGACACACCCCAGAAACACACCATAGCGGCCCCAGGGCCACCACATCACATTAACACACGGACTCCCTCAGAACCCTAGGCAGAATCGCGTCCACCGCTCTGCAAGTAGTTACCAATATACACCCAAAGGTGCAGAAACGCACACACAGTCCCTGTTCCACCCGGACAGACCCCATAAAGGCGCGCACCCTCTAAACAGGCAGCACACGTGCGTACACATTCTTCACAGACACGCACATACAGAAAGCGAAATTCAGAGAAACGGGCAGTTCGCAGCCAAAAACCACGTGCGCGCACACACTTCCAAACCGACACTGAAAACACAGACAAGCCTGGGAAGGGGCCACGTGCACCCACATTCCGCCCAGGACACACACAACCACCATCCTGGGACCCACCAATGGGCGATCACCCGTATACCGCCTCTGCCCTCCACGGGAACCGCCTCGGTGGTACCGAGACCACTCCCCAAAGCTTCTCAGGGCCAGGGGTAGCGGCGAGGACACGCCGGCACTGGGCTCCGCCCCGCCTTGATGGACAGACTGACTGACATACCGGCAACCAGTCGGGTGTCTTCTCCGCGATCGGGTTAACCGCTTAACTCCTTCAGGCCCGTGCACTCTGCAACTAGGCTGGGCGCTCAGGAAAGAGTGGAGTTCCGGCGCCCCCTCCCCGCCGGGAGCGGGGCTCGGCGTGGGCGGGGAGGGCCCCCCCTCCTTGGGTGGCTGCCCCCCACTGGCCGGG
>NW_004567126.1:1095122-1102343 GCF_000260355.1 Condylura cristata | reverse complement strand
GAGAGCCAGGCGCCGGCAGGAAGCCTCGGCGCTCGGCCCGGGGGCGATCGGCCGGTAGCGCCCCCGGGTCTGTCCCCGGGACGCAATGGCCCCACCGAGGCCCGGCGCGCCTGCGGGGACTGGGGCGCGTCGGCTGGCTCACCGCTGAGCGGGGTGCAGCTTGGAGAGGCCGGGGTCTCCCTGGGCTCTGGTGGGGGCCGGCGTCATGGAGCCCCCGGCCTTCCCCTCGGAGAGGAGCCTATCTCTGTCTCTGCCCGGGCCCCGGGAGGGTCAGGCCACACTGAAGCCGCCACCCCAGCACCTGTGGCGGCAGCCGCGGACCCCTATCCGTATCCAGCAGCGCGGCTACTCGGACAGCGCGGAGCGCGCCGAACCCGAGCGGTCGCCACACCGGCCCATAGAGCGCGCCGATGCCGTGGACACCGGCGACCGGCCTGGCCTGCGCACGTCCCGCATGTCTTGGCCCTCGTCCTTCCATGGCAGCGGCGGCGCGGGCGGAGGCAGCTGCAGGCGGTAAGACTGCTGGCGGTGGACGCGCGCGGAGAGGATAGGCGCGCTGGGAGGATGCCACTCGCCCTGCTAACTGCAGGGGGCGCTGTGATGCGGGTGGGGTCAGTGTGACTGGCGGGGGTGGGGGTTGGGGGGAATTCGACCGCGGGGGCGTCCGGGACGGGCTGCTTGCGGTGCACAGTACCAGAAGCTTCCTACTGGAGCTGATTCTTGGGTCAATTTAGGGGGCGCCATGGTGCGTGTGTAGATTGGGTTGAGGGCTGCAGCGTCGGGGTATATATCCTTAGTTGGTGGCAGGGTAGGACAATGGCTAAGCTGGGTTTCACTTAGGGGACTTTGCTGGTAGCATTGTACTGGGGGCTAGATTCACTGTGTTTGGGAATGTCTAGGGGGCCATCTGCTGGGATCACATTGTTTTGTGGTTCTCTGGTCTTTCTAGGGGTTGGAGGACTCCTCCTGCAGCAGCTGTTGTCAGAAATCCAGAGGGAGCTCTTGGAGGAACACTGTGTTAGGGGCTTTTGTTTTGGATTGGAGTCCCCCACTCTGGGTAGGAGTGTTAGGGGTTTAGTCGTTGCCGGGAGAGAGAGATGTGCCAATCCCAGTGCAAGGTGAGGGAGTCCCTGCTCTTCTGAGGTGACAGTCTTCAGTGTATCAGGCCACTGGGATGGTGTCAGGCCACTGGGATATCTTCTGGACCTGAATTCACTTCAGCTGTGCCTTGCTTATGTACTCTACTCTCTGTTGATTTCAGGGGACCTGATTGTGACAGTAGGACTGTGTGTGCCCAGAACAGTGTAGTTGTGATGTGGTGACTGTATGCTCCCAGAACAGTGGCTGTGGCATTACTACTGTGTTTGCTCCTGAAATGCTGTGACTGTGACACTAGGGCTTTCTGTCAGGACATTGTGCTTGTGTTACTATGTGTGCTTGATTGTGACAGTGACTGGGTGTGTTCCAAGAACAGTGATTATGGCAGGGTAAACTCCTTGTGTTCCTAGAACAGCGACTGTGACAGTGTGCATTCTTGGCATGCATGCAGTGATTGTTGCACTGTGATGTGTACACTCCTGAGCACAGTGTGATTGTGTCTACAGAAATGTGCTCCTTAGGACACTGACTGAGACCCTATGACATGCTCTCAGCTGCCTGTGTGCCTTGTGTCCCAGAGTTAATGCTGTGACTTTTAAGATGTGCTTCTGCCAGCCCGGTATGCTTTCTTCTAACCACCTGGCGTTCCCATGGTGCTCAAGGGCCTGACTAGGTGTACTCTGGTGATATGTGACAGTTTTGACTGTGTGCTTTGCCTTACACCCATGGGTGCCCCTGTGCTTGGGACATCACTAAGATAATTGGATTCCAGCCTCTCCTGGAGTCCCCAAGAGAGCCTCTTGGGAGCCTTAAGGTCACAGTAGGCTGTCACCTTTCCATTCTAGGTCTCTGGCACTTCAAGCAGAGCAGACACAATAGCCGCCCAGACCACCTTCACCTCAGTTTAGGGTACAGCCAGCCTTAGTACCCCTTCCTCCACCAGGAAGCTAGTGTCATGAGCTCAGCATACACACTCTACTATTTCCCAAAGGGAATTGGAGAGAAGCTAAAGGAAAACAAAGCTGGAATCAACAGGAAATGCCAAGACCTGGGGCAGCTTGCCAAACTAGCTCAAGTCACTGTCCTGAGAGACTGAGATGGGGGTGGGGTACAGTAGAAAATGGATCTTATTCCCTTTTAGGGCCCCCAACGAATCCACCTACCTGAGGCTCTGTGTTTTGGGAGACAGTGGCCGAGTGGTTGTCATTATTGTTATTTTAGTGGTATCTATCTTATAGGGGCTCATCATGGACTCTAGGCTGAGGATCTTTCCATACATCCTCATCTCCAGTGTCCCATAAGGTATTTCTTTGGACAGATAAAAATGTTGAGGTCCACAGTGGCAAACTCCCTTCTTGCCCAAGCTCACACAACCAAGAAATGGCAAAGCTGAGATTCCAACCCAGGACTCTGTCTGATGCCGGGGTGTCCTTACACATGTGTCTTAACCCCTCTGAGCGTCCATTTACCCATCTGTGAAGTGAGACTGTTGTTGGGACTGCCCTGTGGGGTCTTTGAGAGCTTCGTAAGATTGGGAGTGTGTGTAAGGACTTAATACAGTGAGAGCTCACTAGCTATATCACTGAGGGCCCAGACTAGGGAGAGGAGCTCCTGGGTAGGAAGAGAAAACAGGAAGTTCAGCCACATCTTCGCAAGGACTCAAGTTTCTGTTTCACTGTGGGCCAGTGTAGCCTCCTGTGGCTGTGGTGTTAGTGCCAGTGTCCCTCTCCAACCCCCAGGAAGAAGGAGGAAGAGGGAAATGAGATGCCTCCGTGGGGACCTTGCTCCTTAGAATGAGCATTCTGCCAGCTCTGTTCCCCCAACTGGCACTTCTACTAGTGTGCACATGGTGCATTCCAGTGCTCCCCTATGTTGGAGTTCATCCAGCAACCAAAAAGGGGATCCAGAGAACCCTCCAGACTCAAGTCACAAGAACCTCAAGAAAGAGGGTACTGCTCCCATCCAAAATAGGACTCACAGCCCTGAAGACCTAGGAATGCACGAGCTGGTGCTTCTGATGCCTGGCAGGGCTGAGTCATAGCACCTCTAAGACAGAGCCACAAAGTGGAATGTAAAAAGGACTCTGGTGTGAGTTGGGGAGCTTACCTGAATTGGGGGTGGGCAGTGTATCAATCCCTCTCCGTTTGGTTCCCCAAACTTTTCACTGCATGGCCCCAGGAGAGAGAAAGTGGGGGTCTCTCCCTGGTGGGTGGTCTGGTCTCTACTTGGGTCCTCACCTCCGGATGTCTCTTGCGCTCTCTTATCCTGGGTGTGCTTGGAAGCGAGTCTCAGTGCGCGCCCCTGGTTCCACACGCCCTCTGCTGGGTGACTAGAAAGGCAACCGTGGAGTGCGCGCTGAGTCCCGACCTCCTGCTGGGATTCTAGTCCCCAAGCCAAAGTCGCTGCCGCCGCCACTGCCGCGGCGCCCGGTATTATTATTTCATGCTTATTGAGCGCTCCGGAGAGCGGGCGCCGGGCCGGCCGACCGCAGGCTGAGGGTGAGGCCCCCGCCCTCCCTGGGCCGGGACCAGGTTGCTACTACCCCCATCCTCCACCCCGGGTCGGTCGAGCGGTGGAGACGGCCGCTGGGTGGAGGGAGAGGAACTTGGCGTCAAAGTTGCGGACGCAGATTTCCCGGCTTGCCTCCGCTCTTTTGCCCATGCCGATGCCCAGCAAGACAGAGCTTCCCAACATCAAGCTGCCTTTTAACACCCAGCGTCTCTGACTTTCCACTTTCTATTCCTGCCGAGGAAACGGAGATAGTTGACTTGTCCAAGGTCACACAGTGAGGAAGGTCAGCACTGGGGTTGGATGCCAGATTTACTCAGACCTGTGGGGGAGATTCAGATTGTAGCCCAGCCAGCTCTCTGGCTGTGTGACCTGTGGCCAGCCATCTTTTCCTTGCACCTCACTTTCTTCTTGGTAATCCAGGCTGAATAAGTACAAATCACCCCAACTCTGTGGTAAAGCTGCTGGTGGTGCTGGGCCGCCCAGAGCTAGTGTTTAGAGATATGCACTTCCTCAAAATTACCTCAGCAGAGAAAAAGAGGGCCTCCCCCAAAACTCAAACCCTGCCAGGCTGCGCAGTATGCCCTCTTTTATCAATAACAGATTGATTGTAAGCCCCCGGAAACTGCACAAAATTAGGACTTTGGGTCTGGTGGACCTGCAGAATGGCAGGTGAGGACAGAAGTTGGGTGTTTTCTGCTTTTGGAGCAGTACCTCTGAGCCCACCATTTTCACTCCTGAGAGCTCAAATCCAGCCTTTGCCCTTCATTTACTATGTGACCTTGAGAATGAATTTCACTTCTTATCCTCAGTTTCCCTGTCTATAACAGGGCCATTGGTTCCACAAACATTGATCAGGGCTCTGGTTTAGAATGAGATAGACCAGTCCTCACCATCCTGGAGGTCCCAGACTAGTGGATGAGTGTGTGGTGATTCCAGATGGGACACATGGGATATAAAGAACAGAGAATCTGGTGTCAGGGAAGCCCTCTCTGAGAAGGTGACATCTGAGCAGAGACCCAAGTGAAGCAAGAAAGGAGGTTTTGTAGCTGTCTGAGGGTGTGTGTGCAGATGGAATAGGCTGTGCGAAAGTCCTGTGGTCAGAGTGTGTCCAGTATGCTTGAGGAAAAGTGGAGAGGCAAGTGTGACAGGAGCAGAGTGAGCAAGGGGTGAATGGCAGGAAACGAAGCAGGGCTGGCCGTAACAGGCTGTTCCTATAGGTCCTCACAGGCCTCATAGGTCCTATAGGTCATGGTCAGCATTAAGGCCTCAGTTTACATATGACTTCTAAGACGAGAGGAAGGTTGCTGGGCTGGAAGGTAACTAAACTTGTGTAGCCTAGTGGCTAAATCTCAGTCTCTAGAGCCAGACAACTGCCCTCATAATCCAGCTCTGCTCCTTTTGAGCTGGATGACCCTGACCAAGTCCCTTCCCCTTTCTGGGCCTCAACTTCCCCATCTCTGAAATGGGCCAGAGAGAAAGCTGTTTTCAAAGTCTTATTCTGAGGAGTCTGAGGAATAATGCAAGGAAGGCTGAGCATAGGTAAACCTGAATGTCCTTCATGTTTGGACCATGGGGTGCTGGTGGCTTGTGCAAGGATACTAGTGGGTTTAGAGCAGAAGTCCTCACCTGGGGACTCTTTCCTGTCTGCCTCCATCCCATCAGGGGCATGTGGCAGTGACTGAAGACATTTAGTTGTCAGGAGAGAGTTGCCCTGTCATGCTACTGGTATCTAGTGGCTAGAGGCCAGGTCTTCTGCAATTGCTGTTATCTAGGACTGCCACCTAGGACAAAGGATTATCTAGCCCCCAATATCAGTAATGCCAAAATTGGGACACCCCATGTTCCCAATGAAGTGATACATCCCTATGTGGTGAACATTGGCTCTTGGCGCAGGTGTGTGAGGATTACCTTGATTTGTATAAATCCCTGTATACACACAGTACAAAAACAGATGTATAGTATGTCTGCAGTCTTCACATTTTGTGGAGGAGGTGGGGAGAAAGTACTTGAAAAAGCTATTTCTTGGGGAGGTGATAATGAGCCTGGGTTAGCTACTCATTGGTTGTGTGACCTTGAGCTAGTTGTTTTTCTCCAAGACTCAGTTTTCCTGTATGTCAAGTGGAGACAATATCTTGTGGGTGTTTGATGAGGAATAAATGAAATCATTACTAGAGACAGTGGAGTGCATAGCAAACATTCTAATGGTTAGCTGCCATCATCATCAACAGCAGCAGCATCTTTATCCACTCTTGGTACAGTGACTTGCATGTTAAAAACTCATAAATGTTTTATCAATAATAATAATAACTAACATTCAATGAGTGCTTACTATATCTGACACTTTTCTAAGCCTTTTATGTGTCTTTTGGTTAGTAGTGTTGTACCCATTTGACAGTTGGGAAAACTGAGTGAAATGAACTGAAACTCAGTGAAATGCAGTGACTGACCCAAGGTCAAATGACTAAGAAGTGTTAGATGTCAGACTCAACCCAAGCTATCTAACTTTGAGTCCCATGACATTGGAAGGGATTTTATAGAGGCAGGGCCCTAAACTAGAGATTTGTCTCACTTTTCTTAGGTAAAACAAGCTTTTCCCACTTCTTAAATTTAGAGGCTGTGAGCACAGTTGGAGCTTCTCGGGGTGTTTATAAGTTGTGAGGCACATCTCAGAAGCTGTGGGAGTGTTCTGGGGGTGTCCCCAAGGACTAGCTTTTGGATGCTGGAGCTAGCCTAGGGCTATGGTACTGTCTTAGGGGACTGTGGAGTTGCTCCAGGATTTAGGATGCGTCTCCATGTACCTCTGAATCTAAAAACACCCCTGAGGTTATATTGAGGTTTCTGTATTTGTGGGGACATCTCAGGGATGCTATGGGGAATATTTCAGGGATTGAGAGATTTCCAAGAGACTGCGGAAGCATTTCTAGTGTCTCTAAGGGACCTTAGGGCTTTGGGGTACTCTTAGTGGTTTTGGGGAATGGCTCTGTCTTTGGGGGGGATTCTGAAGATCTCTGCTTGAGGTGGAGTTACTCTAGGGCATATTAGGGACATCTTAGGAACCCTGGTGGTGGTCCTGGGACCTGAAGAATTTCAAATGGATTCTCAGCACCACTTGCATTTGTTAGTACACCCTGGGATTCCTGGGGTATCCGTTAGGTTTGTGAAGCTATCTTTGTGTGTGTGTGTGTGTGTGTGTGTGTGTGTGTGTGTGTGTGTGTGTGAAGCTATCTTAGTAACAACGAGGACACTACTAAGATATCTGGGGAACTACAAAGTATCTTCATGACTGTGGGAGCTGCTCAGTACCTCTGGGTTTTGGGAGGAGTTCAGAGATTGGGAGCACCCTTAGAGTGTGGAATAGCTCTGGAGCAATGGGAATACACTGAGATTGTGGGCTCCTCTGAGAGATTTGGGGGATATCCCTGAGGTCTCCCAACACCACAAGAGGTTTGTGAGAGTCCTAGGTGTTGGTAGAGACCCTTCCACTTATTGTGAGGAAGCCTGAGAGACTGCGGGAAAGTGTGTGTGGGGGGGGAGGCTGGGGTCTCTAGTGTCCATGCGGCTGCCTCGTGGGCACCCTAGGCCCGCCCCGCCCCTGGGGCGGCCCCAGCGCCA
>NW_004567126.1:1089519-1093577 GCF_000260355.1 Condylura cristata | reverse complement strand
TAAGCCCGCCCCGCCACGCGGGGTGCCTCAGCGCCTAGGGCTGTCCCTGGGGGGGTCACCAGGAGGCTGGGTGTGGAGGCGGCACCGCAGCTGCCACAGACATCTCAGGCCTGACGAACAGTGCAAGCCACACCATCGTGCAGCCGTCCCCATGCTCGCCCTGACGGCAATTGGCACCCATGCGCTCCACGACAGCGCCCAGGCCCCGGGTCCGGCCCCCTGCCCTGGCACTGCCCCCAGCGGGCCCTGAGTCCCTGGTCCACTTCTCCTTCAGCGACGAGGACACCTATTGGCACCCTCCAGGCAGATCTGTCAGGTGGGTGGCCTGTGGCCAGTCCCCTCCTTTGCCATCTGAGGGCTCTGGCTACATTGGGGGTGGGGGTGGGGGAGGGACACTATACTGCTTTGGGAGGAGTCCTCAAAGAGGCTTCCAGGGTCTGCCTGGAACCCTACCCACTTCTCTGGCCCTAACTTTCTGGGTGCTGTGGAGGACTTCCTGCAGGTGGTGACCCCAAAGTAGATGCTGGGTCCAGTCTCTTTATTGCCTATCCCAGACAGATTCCCTTACCCTCCCTTACCCCTTTTTTTTTTTTTTTGCCCCTAAACCTGGGCCTCTGACACTCACCCTGGCAGCAAATACGGGTGTCCAGCGTCACCTGGGCTCCCTTCCCAAGCCACCGGCTTGGGGCCAGGTCCTTCTGGCCCAGCTCTGCTCAGTGCCTCAGGCTTATCGTAGCTGGAGTTGCCAGGCTGAAAAGCAAGCTGGGGTGAGGGTGGGGAGGGGACTTTCCTGCTAGAATCCTGGAGGGTATTTAGAATCATCTGAACAATGTTGGGGCAGAGAAGTTGTCTTCAGGTTGTCAGAAATCTCAGGGTTGTTCAGACTTGTCCTTGCTCCCCTGCACGAGCCCCTTTATATATCTGGACACACATGCTCTTTAACATGGACACACGTGCTCCACACAGACTACTACACATAGAATAATCAGGGTCTGTTAGTATTTACTGTGTTCGGTGTGAATTTTGTGGGGCCACAAAGAGAACCCCGCCATGGACTTGGTGACATACAGACCACAGAAACCCTGGTCCATCCCCACAAACACTTGTATACACTGCACTAACCCACAGAAACACCGTAACACACACCCAGGTCTGATTCCCACCTCCACATCATTATAGGAGAACAACTCATTTCCATTCGAGAGTCAAGTATAGTCATAGCACATTTGCAACACAGGTACACAGAGTCACAAGGTCACACAGACACTCATATTTACACAGGCCCAACCCCCTCCCAACACACACACAGATGCAGAAATCCACACAGAAAGCTACATGCCCACAGGTGTCTCCAGGGCTCAGAGACCCCCTGACTCACACATCCATGGACCCTTCTCATGTAGCCAGTCCCACAAACAATCGTGTCACCTGGCACCACGCGCCTGCCTGCCAGACACACACCAGTGCCCGCCCTCAACCTCTGTGTGACCTTCACAAAGCAAATGCCAGGCCTTTCCATAAAGGCTGCTGGCACCTCCTACGAGGGCATCAGGTGGAGTGGGGCGGGAACTCAGAGAGAGGCCAGGCTTGCCAGCGGGGAGACCGACATCCAGTCACTTGGAGTGCTGCTTTGTATCCTGACTGCTCAAGTTCAAATCGTTTTTCTACCACTAGCCAGTTCTTCATTCTGTCTGTGTCTTAGTTTCTTCTTTTCTGGAAAATGAAGCATTTGTGTGTATTAGGACAAGTACAGTAGCCAGCTCGGGGCATTCAACAGCAGGTGACAACTTCACAGCGACTAGGAGGTCCTCCTTTCCTGCCACTCTCCTCCCCTGCCCCCAGCCCTCAACTTTGTTTGTTTCCCATCAGCCTCTGAAGCAGAGCTCCCTTGGGACTGGATCTGCGCCTGGGCTATATAGTCCTCCAGAGGCCCAATTTGATGCTGGGAAGCCCAGGTAGACAAGGTTGTGGTAGAAGCACGGAGCAGCTTCCCCTGACTATGTGGTCAGCCTGTCCTGGGGTGACATCATGGGCAAGCCATTTTACCTCTGATCTAGTGTCCAGTGTGTAGGTTGCCTTTGATTTCTGATTGGTAGCTTTGGGTCTCATTGGGACATAACTGGAACAGTCTCCAGCCTGATTCTTCTTGGCAAGCCAGAAGAGATGACTCCCCACGGCCTAAGGGGTAGCTGAGACCCCCACTCCCAGGCCCTAATTCCCTCCCCTCTGCCCTACTTCAGCCCATGGGACTGTTTGGAAGCACAAACATCAGGACCCCAGGGGCCCCTCTTCCCATCCAGGCCTTTGGGCTTCTGCTTACGTGAGCTGAGTCTCCTGGGGCTGCAGTATCTGCCGGCCTGTGCTAGAAGGTGCCCTCTGGGACCTGAGTTTCACTGCTCTGAAGTGTGCTTCAGTTCCTGGGGCAGGGTAGGATCCTTAGTGTATAGGCATGTTCCTTAGCAGAGCACCACTAAGGAGGCTAGGCATTAGGACACAGAACATGGTTCTTAGACAGTGAGGCCACCAGTCTCTCAATACCCCTTTGAGCCTCAGTCTCCTTAGTGAACATGGATGTTAACAGAACCCAACTCAGAGAGTTGGTGGGAGACGCAAATGGGTTCATGTGTATAAAGCATTTTGATAGTTCCAGGCACACAGCAAGTACTCAACAGTGTCCTGCAGTTAATACTGTATACTTAAAAGAATCTAGCATGGCACCCAGCACCCAGTACCCATAAGTGGGCATGATCAGTACTTAGGATCTATGGGTATTCCTTCTTAAGAGGTTTTTTAACTTTAACAGTTAGCATATAGTAAAATTTACTCTTTTTAGTGTCTAGTGTGAGTTTTGTTCATTGTGGCAAAAAATGTACAAATAAAAATTCCTTTTTTAACCAAGTTTAAGAGTACAATTCAGTGAGATTAAATAAACTCACTGCCATGCAGCCATCACTCCCACCTACTTCCCCATACTGAAACGCAGTAGTCATTAAACACTAGCTCCGTGTCTCCCTACCCCTGGGCACCTAGCAAGTAACCGCTATTTCACTTTCTCCATGAATTTAACTCCTCTAGGCATCTTGCATAAGTGGAATTGTACAATATTTGTCTTTTAGGGTCTGGCTTATTTCATGTAACATGGTGTTTACAAGATTCATTCAAGTTGTAGCATGTACTGGAATTCCATCCCTTTTTAAGGCTAAATAATAACATTCCAGGGCACAGATATACCACATGTTCTCCATTTGTTCACCTAGTGGACACTTTTGTTTCCAATAATATAGTGGAAGTGCTGCTATGAACATTGGGATGCAAGTATCTGTTTTAGTCCCTGCTTTCAATTCTTTACAGTATGTACACCTAGAAGTGGAATTGCTGAGTCATATAGTAATTCCATATTTAAGTCTTTTTGTTTTTTTTTTAGAAAAAGATTTATTTTTATTTATGCATACAAGAACTGGGGTACAGGCCAGAGGTGTGGGAGTGAGAGGATTCATCAGAGACAGAGTGAGGAGCAGACCAGGCAGATGTACTGAAGTACACTGCTGAGAGGAGCAGCGGGCGGGTCAGGAGAGGTCTGCTGCGCCATGTGGGCCACCTCCCTGGCAGAGGATCGAGCTCATGCTGCAGCGGCTGCGCATAGCTTCATAGTGCTGTGCTCTAACCCATTGTGCCACCAGGATGGGCCCAATTCCATATTTAAGTTCTAATGGTGCTGCCAAATTGCACCATTTTTTGTACCATTTTATACGCATACCAGCAATGCACAGATTCCAGTTTTTCCACATCTTCACCAACATTTTGTTATGTTCCTTCTTCTTGTTGTTGTTTTGTTTTTTTTTTTAAGCTAACCTTCTTAATGAGTTTTCAGTAGTATCTCATTGTGGCTTTGATTTGCATTTCCCTGATGACTAATGGTGTTGATCATCTTCTTGTGTGCTTATTGAATATCTGTGTATCTTCTTCTGGGCATTGTCTCGGAGAATTTCCTCACTTTTTACTTGGGTTGTTTGGAGATTTTTATTGTTGCTGAGTTTTAGGTACTCTTTATATCTATC
>NW_004567126.1:1041186-1089419 GCF_000260355.1 Condylura cristata | reverse complement strand
ATATATATCTTTGTATATGACAAAGGATGTTAATTCTTTATCAGCTACATGATTTGCAAAGATTTTCTCCCATACTGTGGATTGCCTTTTCACATTCTGAATGAAAAGATACAGGCCCTCCCTGGTGGCTCAGTGGGTTGGAGCGCTACACTGTGAAGCTAAGCTGTGGATGCTTCTGTGCAAGTTCAGTCCTGGCCCAGAGGTGATCCACTTGGCACAGCAGACCTCTCCTGTGTCGCCCCCTGCTCCCCTCAGCAGTGTACTTTGTCTACCCTCCTGTTCTGCTCCCTATTCTGTTTCTGGTGAATCCTCTGGCCTATACTCCATTTCTGTATGCATTAATAAATAAAATCTTAAAAAAAATAAGGCTGCTATGAATATTCATAATCAAGTTATTAAAAGAAGATACACAGAAGTTTTTGACTTTGATGAAATCTAACTTATTCATTTTTTCTTTTGTTCTCTGTGCTTTTAGTACCCTATCCAGTGTCATGAAGCTTATAAAAGTTTTATAAGCTTTTTTAAGAGTTTTTTAAGAGTTTTATAATTCTCACATTTAGGATTTGACCTGTTTGAGTTAGTGTGAGTTAAGGGTCCAAATTCATTCTTTTGTGTGTTGATATCCAGTTTTTTATTGAAAAGATGGTCTTTTACCTATTGAGTGATCGTGACACCCTTGTTGAAAATCACTTGGCTAGATCTACAAGGATTTATTTTTCAACATTTATTGAATTCCATTAGTCTATATGTCTCTCTTTATGCCAGTACCACACAATTTTGATTACTGTTGTTTTGTAGTAATTTTTAAAAATGTGACTTATTTGTTTGGATTTATTTGTTTGGATTTATTTGTTTGTTTGTTTATAAGAGCTGGGGTGTTGGCCAGAGGTACAGGGGGTGATAGCATTCACCAGAGATAGAATGGGGGGCAGAACAGGCAAATCTACTGAAATATACTGCTGAGGGGAGCAGCAGGTGAGACAATAGAGATTTGCTGTGCCATATAAGGGTTAGCTCCCTGGCTAGTGATTGAACTCATGCCACAATAGCATGACAGTGCTGAGACTAAGCCCTGTGCTACTGGTGAGGTCCTGTAGTAAATTCTGAAGTTAGGAAGTGAGTCCTCCCAACTTTGTTTTTCTTAAGATTTTTTAGCCATTCAGCATCTGTCAAGATTTCATATGTAGGCTAGACAAGTTTTTAAAATTTCTTCAAAGAATATCATTTGGATTTTGATAAGAATGGCATTGCATCTGTAGATCACCTTGGGTAGTATTGAAATCTTAACATTATTAAATCTTCCAAATCTTCTTAACATTATTAAATGGGATGTCTCTCCATTTATTTGTGTCTTCTTTAAATTACTTTGGCAACAAAATTGTACTTTTTAATGTGCAAGGCTTTTGCCTCCTTGGTTAAGTTTATTGCTAAGTATCATTCATTTTAATGTATTGTAAATGGAATTTATTGGGATAAGATTCTTTTCAGGTTATTAATTGTTAGTGTTTACAAAATCAGCTGGTCTTGTGTATTGATTTTGTGTCCTCAACTTTGCTAAATTCTTTTATTAGGCAGTACTCTGAGTTTTGAGACATGTAAACCCCACCACTGGCTTATTTTGGCAAAGTTTAAAATTCTTCCAGTTGGTTCATATAACAGTAATTAAAAAGGAAACTTGTGTTACTCTTTATTATGGTGTAACACCTCTGACAACAAATGTGGAGGTTTTTCCAGCTCTGACCAAGCTCCAGCTCTCTGAAGACACCAACCGGGTATCCTATAGTTTAATTCCACTTGGACACTAACTGGCCATAGTTAATGCAGTTTTCGCAGATTAGTTGGTCATGGTCAGTCCCAGTCCCACAAGGTTGTCCCCACTTCAGTTGTCAGTTTCAAGTCTAGTACCCGTGCTTCTAATAGAATATCAATCAGAGACTCCTACAGCTTCCTCCTTGGGTTTGATAATTTGCTAGAACAGGTCACAGAACTCAGGGAACAGTATACAGTCATGCCTAGCTTAACAAGGGGGATACATTGTGAGAAAAGAATCATTAGGCGAATTCATCTTTGTGTGAGTGGCAAAGTGTAATTACATAATGATGGCACTGCCTGCTGCACACCCAAGCTCCATGTTATAGTTTTGGGACTACCATCATATATGGGTTTTATCATTGACTGAAACACCATTAAACATTGCATGACTGTACTTATTGGATTACTGGTTTATTACAAGATGCAACTTAGGACATCCAGGTGGAAGAGGTACATTAAGGTGACTCTTCCATGCCTTCTTCAGGTGTGCCTATGGTGTGCTCCAAACCCTGTCGTTTAGGGGGTTTACTCGAGGTCTTGTTATGTGGACAGATTGATTGAATCTTGTCAATCCACTGTGATTAGCTCAACCTCCAGCCCCTCTCCCCTGCCTGCAGAAAAGTTCCAACCCTCTAGTCACCTGGTTGGTTTCCCTGACAACCAGCCTCCTCCTTTGGCTGTCCAGGAGCCCTTCCAGGAGTCAGTTCATTAATGTACAAAAGGTCTCTTATGCTGAGATTCCCAGAGTTTTAGGAACCTTGTTAGAGACAAAATGTATATTCCCTATTAAATCATAATAGTTCATTTGTTCTAATGGCTGAAGGAGTGTCCCATGGAATGGATTTGCCATCAGCTTCCCAGTCGATGCATAGTGGTTGGTTGTTTCCATTTTGCGGTGACTATGAACACGATTGCCATAGACATATGCCTGCAGGCTTTTGAGTAGACATATGTTTTCATTTATCTTGGGCAAATAGATAGGAGTGAATTTGTTGAATCTTACAGTAAGTGTATGTTTAATTTCCTAAGAAACTGCCACGCTGTCTTCCAAAGTAGTTGAACCACTATGCCTTCTCGCCAGCAACCAGTGAAGGCTCCAGTGCTCTAAATTCTTATCATCAGTTAGTATTAATGTCCACTTTTATTTGCTTGTATGTTTTATTCATCCCAATGGTGTGATATAGTAGTTCATTTCCCTGGGAATGATAGTGATGTGTTTTGTTTCTTCTTGCCATGTGGATACCTTCTTTGGTCAACTGTCTGAACCCTTGCTCATTCATTTTTTTATTGAGTTGTTTTATTAAGTTTTGAGTTGGGAGTTCATGACATAGTTTGGATACAAGTCCTTTGTCATATACTTTCTCCTAAACTATACTTTTTATTCTCTTGACAGTATCTTTTGCAAAACAGTTTTTACCATATGTTTTTTTAAAGGTTTATTTATTTATGCATACAGAACTGGGAATAGGCCAGAGGTGCAGGGGGTGAGAGGACTCAACAGAGACAGAGTGGGGAGCAGAACAGGCAGATCTACTGAAACACACTGTTGAGGGGAGCAGTGGTCGGGTCAGGTGGGGTCTGCTGCACCATGTGGGTCACCTCCCTGGCCAGGGATCAAACTTGTGCTACAGTAGCTTTGATAGCTTCACAGTGCTGTGCTTTAACCCATTGTAACATCAGGGAGGGCCCTTCATCATATTTTTAAAATATTCTTGAGGTTCATCTCTAAATGCAGTTTGAATTTTTCACTCTTTAAAATGCCTGGATTTTCCCCTTAAATTGGAATATCTGATTGCTCAGCGCTGTCATTCCACTCTGTTTTTTATGTCAGTTGCCTGGGCCCTGGAAACATTTGCGCTAAGCGGGGTAGAATAGGCAAAGGATAGTAGTTAACATCTTCTGAAGATCACAAGATTTGGGTTTGAATTCTCACCCTACTCTTTCTGTGTTACCCAGAACTAATTATTCTTTCCACTGAAGCTCAGTTTGTTCCTCTTAAAACAGAGTCAGTAAAATCTCTCCCTCCTGCCTTACCCCAACCCAGGACTGGCCCAAGAAATAAAGCTCAGTGTATGAAAACTGGCTTTGCTGTCTGGTCTGGAAGATTTCAAACTTACTTATTAGCAGAGGGACCATTAAAATTGAATCTTATGCTGATTCTCAGGAGGTAGTACAAGAAAGGGAAGGCTTTCATTTCCTCCTTCTAACCTATTATACCCACCTATTAGATCCTGCAGTCTGCTCATCAGTCTAATCCCCTCATATTAAAAACGACAAGGGGGAACAGACTGGAGAGAGCACATGTGCTCACTCTTCTCAACTCTCCACATCTACTGCCTTGCTAACTCTACTCCCCAGATGTTGAGAGGCGATCACCACGTATTTTAGGTTCTGTGCCAGGCACCTTTCTGAGTATTTCACCTGTGTCAATGCTGGTCACCTGGCCAGTGGTAGTTGTCCCCATTTTATGGGTGAGGAAACTGAAATCCAGTAATTTCCCTCAACTCGTGCCGCTGGGAAGTGGCACAGTCAGCCTGTAGACCCACCTCAGCCTCTATTTTGCTCTCCCCTCTTTCTTCTGCTGCCTCTGTCATAGCTTGTCTGTCTCTCTCCACTCCAGACATACCACCACCCTGTGTGCTTGCTGTTTCCACACCTGGAGTGCTTTCTACCACCTCCAGATCTGCTACTTCTCATCTTTCATGTCCTATTCAGACAGCAGCTAAAGTTACCTTTCCAGTAACTTGCTATCACCCATCTAGTTTTAATTTTCTGCAGGACACAATCCAGTTCAATTTAGAATTCGTCCATTCATTCTTAAGTCTTGTGATTCATTTACTAGTTTTTTATTGATGATCCATATGTGCGAGGCCGTATTCTTGGCCCAAAGGGTAGAGCAATGAACAAAGCAGACCAAAACCAAAATGCTGCTTCCAGAACTTAGTTCTAGAAGGGGAGGCAAACACAATAAAGAAGATAAGCAAAATATATCCTATGTCAGGTAAGTATTATCTTTGGGTTTAATTTTGTAAGGAAGGGAAATAGGAAATATTCCATCAGAGACTTAGATTGTAGATAGGTTGGTCAGGGGAGGCTACCCAAGAAGCTGACATTTAAGCTAATGCTTAAAGGACACGAAGAAGGAGCCACTGGAGATCTGAGAGGGGAAACAGCCTGTGCAAAGGCCCTGAGCCAGGGATGTGTCTGGAACGTTTGAGGACTAGCAAGGAGGCCACTGTGGCTAGAACAGAGTGAGGTGCCGGGAAAAGCAGCAGGTGGTGGGGCAGCCGGGCACTTGGCTTGTGTGCTCAGTGAAGTGGGAGCCATGAGTTTTCAGCAAAGAGCTAAGGAGAGACAGGACCTGACTTGTGTGTTCACAGGCTCCCTCTGGCTGCCCTGGAGAGAACTGACTGGAGGGTGAAGGCAGGAGTGGGGGCCCAAAGCAGGGGCAAATGCACTGTCCCAGGCATGTGATGGGGGTAGGGAGACTGGCCAGGGAGAGAAAGTGGATGCAGTCTGGATAGATTTGGGTGGTGAGGCTGATTTGAGTAGAGCCAAGGACTACTGCACCACTTTTGGTGTGTGTGTTTCCACTAGGTCAACCTGCCTCTGGTCTGGCTGTCCCCCGTGTCATTTCTGAGGGATGAATCATGGTCACTGCTGTGTCCCAGTGCCAGCAACAGGGCTGGCACACCGAGGCACTCAATGGCCAATTGATCTCTGCAATTTTGCTTCCCTTCTCTCTGGAGTATCTGTCTTTAATGTCCTTTGTCTGTACACCTACCCCCATCTGCGCCAGGAATTTCCTTGATGTCCTCTTTCCTTTGACCTCTTCAAGACCATTTCAGCTCCTGACCCCTGTTCCTCCCCATCTGCTTCCTGCAGCTTCGAAGCAGAGAATGGACCCACATCATCACCTGGCCGCAGCCCCCTGGACTCGCAGGCGAGCCCAGGCCTCGTGCTGCATGCTGGGGCAGCCACCAGCCAGCGCCGTGAATCCTTTCTCTACCGCTCGGACAGCGACTATGACATGTCACCCAAGACTATGTCCCGGAACTCATCGGTCACCAGCGAGGCGTGAGCACCTATCCCCTCTCCCTACCTGTCAACCCTTCCAGGCCTGGCCTTATCACAGGCTGCCCTCCCCACAAGGATCGGGTAGGCCCCCATCTCTCCTCGCCAGTGAAGGGTAGCCACTCCTATACCCCTAGCAAGGAGAGTCCCTTTCAGCTTATCTACCCAGTGAGGGGTGAGAACCCACCATATCTCTGCTCGCCACCCAGACACACTTGGCCCTCCTCAGGCCAGCACCCTTCCATGTCCATGTCCATACCCTGCTTGGTCCTGTCCCTGCCAACAACCTTCCCAGAGTGTCCACCTCATCTGAGCCCCCCCTTCCCCAGCAGGCTTCCATAATCTACCCCCTTTATGATGACCGCCTAGGGAGGCATGAGCACCCCCAGACCTACTCGTCCCCTCCCTTCTAATGGGATTCTCTAGGTCTGCCCTCACCCATCTCCTGTCCCCTCCACTGCCCTCCCACACTTCTCTCACCCAGCCCAGTCACTGTAGTGTGTCACTGTGCCTCTCTGTCATGTTCCTTTAGGATCAGCCTTCAGCATGTCTCCACTGGTGAGGTACAAGAGCCCCATTCTTTCATGCTATGGAGCCTCACCCTGCCCACCAGCCTCCCCAGGCCCAGGCCCATCCCCCACAGTATTCACTCTAGAAGCTATTTGTAGGGCATCCCAGTTACAATGCCTCTTCATCTGGAGGCTTGTGGGGGCATCCCACTGTGAGGACCTCTGAACTGGCCCTGTCATTGATTGTAGGCACGCTGAGGACCTCATCGTGACGCCATTTGCCCAGGTGAGGTTCCCTTACCTAAGGAGGAAAAGGCCTCCAACTCTGAAACACACTTGGGGATGGAGGTGCTCTGGGCAGAGCCCTGTCCTCACTGCTGCTCCATATCCCAGGTGCTGGCCAGCCTCCGGAGCGTTCGCAGCAACTTCTCTCTGCTGACCAATGTGCCCATTCCCAGTAACAAGTAAGTCGAGGCTGGGCCCCTATGCCCACAATCATGCGGCACACTTGTATTCAGCTTTCAGTCCTGCTGTGTGACTTCAGATAGCCACTACCTCTCTGAGCCTCTGTTTCGGTGGCTCCTTGAGCCAGTAAGTCATTGAGATTTGAAAGCCTAAGACACAGAAATGCTTATAAAGACTATTCAGGGGTCAGGACACATGGTGGTAAGCCACTCAGCCCTTGGCCCTAATGCCAACTTGCTGGGCAAACAGCGTTCCTGTGGCACCTCTGTTAGAGAGCTGTCATGGGGAGTCCAGGAGATGTCATATAGAAAAGTGCTAGAACATTATCCAGTGCACAGTAGGCACTTACTAAATAGGAACCGTTATTTGGGGCAATGGTGTGGCTAAGAGCTGTTGGTCTCTCTGGGCAAAGCTATTTTTAGAAGGTTCAAGGAATGGGAAGGAGAGCAAAGATGGTCAAGGAAACAGACTTTGGCGAGACAGGACTTTACCATACAGCTGACCAGCTGTGTAATCTCGAATTCACCTCCTTGAGCTTGTTTCCTGATCTGTGAAATGGGTTCTTGAGGGGTTCTGTGAGAGGTCGCAAGCAGACTACATGGCAGTGTGCCTGGGATACAGTGAGTAAGTACTCAGGAAGAGGAAAATTGCCACTATACATGGAGAGGGGGAGACAGATATGTGGGGGACCCAGGCTGACGCTGGAGACCCATTTCTTTGCAGGCGGTCCCCGCTGGGCGGCCCAACCTCTGTCTGCAAGGCCACGCTGTCAGGTAGCTAAGCCCAGGGAGGGCCCTTCTTACTGCCCCAGTGGGGGTCCCTTACCCAGGGTCACTGTCTCACCCCCTTCCCCAGCACCCCACTCACCTGGTGGACCCCCATGACCATGGGTGGGGGGGTTCTGGGGGTCTGCCTGTGGACCCTCTCAGTCATAGCTCGGCTATCCCTTCTTCAGAGGAGACGTGCCAGCAGTTGGCTCGAGAGACACTGGAAGAGCTGGACTGGTGTCTGGAGCAGCTGGAGACCATGCAGACCTACCGCTCAGTTAGCGAGATGGCGTCCCACAAGGTGTGCAGGGGTTGGGGCCTTTGGGGCAGTGCCAGCACCTGTGCAGGGCTGGCGGGGTGGGGCCAGCCAGGGTCAACATGTGGATGCTTATGGACTGGGCCAGTAGAGAATGGGGCAAGTCCATGCATAGGACCCATGTGGCTAGGGGCCAGCCCCTGGGGTGGGCCAACCCTGGGTGCTAGCTTCAGAATGTGTCGTTCCTATAGATTCTTGCAGGGCTGGAGAAGACTGGCATGTGTGTGTGAGCATGTGTGTCCGCTTGTATGTCTGCCTTAGGGACCATTTTTCTTGCGAGGGTTGAGGGGATATGATACGCTTGTGTAGTCTGCAGGTGTATCTGTGGCTTATGCATCTGTGTGGCTATCAATTGTCACCCACACATTTGCAGAATGGGGTGTGGAATCTGAGGGGATCTCTAAGGAATAATGTGCAGATGTTGAACCTGTAGAGCTCGTGTGTGGGTGTGTGCTGTGCATTTGCAGCCACTGATCCAGATGCCAGTCTGTGAGGCCCTGTGTATTTGAGTGACTGTGAGTGCTCACAGGGCTGCAGGAGAGGACGCAGCCCTTACACTGCACAACTGCAGGGGGCGTCATTCAGAGAGCAGGCAGTGCGCACGACACTTCCTTGGGTTGTGCAGCTTGGTGTCAGTCCTTGTGGGGGGATGCTCATCAGGAAATGAGTGTGCAGGTGGAGGTGTGTGCTGGAGGTGCAGGCACCTGTGGATGGAGACTGGTCTGGAAACATGGACATATGGGAGCTATTGTGTCCGAGGGTGCACTGAGCACCTAAGAATGTGACTGTGTCTTGGGGTGTGGATCCACAGTGTGTGTATGTCTGTGCATCTGTGCATCGGAGTGAGCATTCCCTGTGTCCAGAGTCATGTGGGTTTGTGTTTGAAAGTATGTCTATGGGTGTGTGTCTGTAAGTGTATCTAACATCTGGGTGTTGCTCTGTGCTCTAAGAAGGGGTGTGTCTGAAAACATTTGTAACTCTCTATACTCAACTGTTTACCCGTAAATGTGTTGGACATAAGTTTCAGTTGTGACTGTGTGTGAGAGAGAGATTGAGTGTAGCGTTTAGATGTCCGTGTGTTAAGAGCCTAAGCGCATGTCAAGTCTCTGTGTCGATGCCTGTGGGAAGTGTCTCGGGGTGTTTGTGTGTCTGTGGGTGTCTCTTCTCTGTCCATGGAGGGGACATGTCCTCTTGGGGGGTGCCTCCATTCTTATTCCTGGTAGCCCCACTTGGGTCCTGGCTGAGGTCCATGTGCTCTGATGCCCCTTTAACGCCCCCCCACCCCAGCACCACCTGACATCGCATGCAGCCTGCCAGTGCTGCAGTGAGCACGCACACACGCGCACACAGGCACACAGAGCCCGGTGCCTCCTCCCGGGACCCTCACCCTGTCTGCCCACCCATGGGCAGGGGCCCCTGGCCACCTCCAGCCATTGCCGAGGGGGGGCCCCTGAGGGCCAGGGACTGGTGGACCATGTAACCAGCGCTGCTGCCGGGGGCGCGGAGGGGAAGGGAGCCCCCAGCCCTGCTGGGCCGGCCCAGGCCCCTCCGCGGCTCCCCCTTCCACTGCCCACCTGCCCAGCACACACCACCCCCTGCCCCCCCCCCCGCACCCCCAGTGGCTGTTAACCCTAGGAATTCCCAGCTCAGGCTTTGTGTGCAGCAGCCCCGAGCAGGGCTAAGGCTTCAAGATGCCCTTGGTGGATTTCTTCTGCGAGACCTGCTCCAAGCCGTGGCTGGTGGGCTGGTGGGACCAGGTAGGGTAACTTGGGGTAGAGAATGGGCAGGAGACCCAGTGCTGGCCCTCCCACCTTGGACCCTCTAGTCTCTGGTCTGGGCTTGTGCACGTGTGTGGCCTGAAGATGAAGCCATATCGCTGAATCTCTGTGTGGCCCTGGGTTGGGCGTGGAGGCAGCAAGCTGGGAGCGTGTGGCTTTCCCTGGGGTGTGGGTCTCAGTGCATGTACCCCTCAGTGCACACATATGTGTGCAGAGTATGGGCTTAACTAACCGTGTGTTTGTTTGGCTGGGTCATGGTGTGGCCCTGTCTGATTGTGTTGTTGTGTGTTGAACCATGTTTGGGGACCCAGAGCTATGTGATTTTTCTTGGACATGTGACCTCAGTGCCTGTCTTGTTGTGTATGCCTCTTGGTTTGTGTGTCTGAGGCTGCGAGGGCTGTGTACCATGGGAGTCTGTGACTCTGTGGTCCATCTTGTGTGTATATCTCTCTGCACCCAGGGGCTCTGGGCAGCACCGTCAGGAGTGAGTGCCCCGTCCCTCTGTGGGCCACATGGGGTCACCCTCTCTTCTAGTGTCCCTCCTGCCTCTCTAGACAGAGGCTGCTCTTGTTTTGAGGGGCCTTTGGCAGAACTTGGGTGTGGGGAGCTGATGCCCTTTCTCCTCTATGCACAATGTCACAGCAGACGCCTGTGCAAAGTGACATGGGTGGGCCGGGCCAGGCCCCCAAGCCCAGTTTTGGGCATACTTCTTTCACCAGTGCATCTCTCCATCTCTCTGAGGTTGTGGAGAAGGGGACTATGATGAGAACCCCCTCCCCTGGGTGAAGGAACTAGCCTTTCCCACTGCATGTTCTCCCCTGCCCCAGCAAAACCTCTTCTTCACCCAGAGCTTGGATACCATTTCCCTTCCAACCCAGGCTGGGGGTTGGGGGCCAGGACCCTCAGGGAGTAGGGTCTGTGTCCACCAAACCCTGGGTTAGGGGTAGCCCTGGGAAGGCAAGGGTTAAGAGACCTGCTGCCTGCCCCCCTTTCCCCCAGCTCAGCAGCTGGTTGGAGGGGGAGTTGCTAAGGAGACTCCCATCTCCATGGCTACGGGATTCTCCTGATACCCCATTGGCTCCCTGTTAAGCAAGAGCCCCTCCCTTCCACAGGTGCCCCTCTGACTCCTCCTTTGTGGGGAGAAGGAAAGAGCCTGGGGAGGGGAGCCCCTCTTTCCTCAGGCTGGGAGGGGGATGCTGGGTCCCGAGTTCCCAAGCCTACCCCCCCAAAACACACACACACACACATTCTCAGAGCTGGAGGGGGAGGGGCCAATCTCTCCCCTCTAGCAGCCTGCTGGGGCCTCTGTTTATTGACTGCACAGAGAAGTAGGAGGAACTCATGGAGCCTTCAGAAGTTTCTTGGGGGTTTATCTTAGAGTGGGAGTTCCTTCCACCATGACCCCAACATTTTTTTCTTCTTGCCTCCTTCACCTTAGTTCAAAAGGATGCTAAACCGAGAACTCACACACCTGTCAGAGATGAGCAGGTCGGGAAATCAGGTCTCCGAGTACATCTCCACAACATTCCTGGGTGAGTGAGATCAGTACTTGTGTATGTGGTGGGGGTGGAACCCCATCTGGCTGCAGGAGGTTGCCCCAGGCTCTAGGTCCTATTTGCCCAAAAGGTCATTTTTTCTCTAAAGGTCAAAATCATTCCACTCAAGAGATTCCATACTCAGGATGCCCCCAAATTGAACACAGGATCCCTATACTTTAAAATCTCTCCAAGCTAAAAAAAAAACCCTTTCCAAATTCAGTGGGACTCTAATTTCAGTAGAATCTCCAAATTCTCCCATATTCAGGAGGACCCTCCCAGACTCAAAATGACCAAACTCAGTAAGGTTTTCAAACTGAGAAGGAAACTGTCCTTAAGAGCCCATAAAAGACCCCCAAGATAAAAAAACTCTCCCAATTGAGTAGGCTTCCCGCCCCCCAACTTTAAATTCTTGAAGTCAATATAGATTATCAAGTTTAAGAACCTGTAAGGGATTTTCCAAACTCAGGAGAATTTCCTAACTTGGTGGAATCCCTAAACAGAAAAATACCCTCCAATTCATTGGAAACCTGAAGCTCATGGTAACCCCCAACTAATCCTGCCCTCTGAACCTAAAAGCTTTCAAACTGAGAATATACCCCCACTAAACCAAGGGTAATTTCACCCTCACAATTTGTCACCAAACCACAAAGGCCCCACATTTTAGAGACAACCCCCTCCCAAGGTCAGGAGGCGCCTTCAGAGTTTCAAATGCTCCGCCAGTGGGGGTGTGGCATGCCAGGGTTCTGAGAGCCAACCAATGGGTGCACAGTATGCAAATAACTCCCAATAGGCCCTGTCATTGACTAGCAGCCCCAGGTCACAATGGGTGACTCTGGCTGGGCTCTGGAAGCCCTTGAAAGCTGAGGAAAAGGGTTCCTGGGGCTGGCCCCAGGCAGGCTGGTGTCAAGGGGGTGGGGGGCCCATGGAGCCAGAGACCATCCTTCCCTCCCTTTTCCCAGTGCTGTCCACCCCCACCAGCACTCTGGGTCACCATAGGGGTGTCTTCCCTCCCAGAGAAGCTTCCCTGACTAGCCAGGGCAGACAGGGGCTCTACCTAGCCTCCCCAAACCACGTCCTCACTTCCCATGCCACCCCCCTGCCAAACTTGGCAATTGCAGTGGGGCCACCCCACAGCTCTGGGCCAGCCCCAGCATCCCCACTTCAGCCCACCACCTCCCAGAAGAATTCCTACCTTCCCTCTGGTTTCTGTCCTATGAGTAACCTACAGGACACCTGGAAGGGGTCTGACTCCCCAGGTAAGAATCCTTAGGCATGAGGAGGCCATGGGGAGTGAGTGGCACCTCCTTGGGTGCTGACATCAGCCCCTCCTCCATCTTCTTCAGACAAGCAGAATGAAGTGGAGATCCCATCACCCACAATGAAAGATCGGGAAAAACAGCAAGTGTTCCGGCAAAGATCCTCCCAGCAGCCCCCACCCCCTGGGCCACAGTTCCAGCCCATGTCTCAGATTACCGGGGTGAAGAAGCTGATGCACAGCAGCAGCCTGAACGATTCCAGCATCCCCCGATTTGGAGTGAAGACAGACCAAGAAGAGCTCCTGGCCCAAGTGGGTGGGGGGTTCAGCTGGGGCTGGGCTGGAGAGGGTCAGGCACCCCCACCCCCATTCCATCAGGGCTCAAAGAAGTCACTGAGTCAGCCTGAGATGAGGATTCAGGTTTACTTTGTTTATGTGAAGGGGAAAGAGCAATGAAGAAGGGAGGAAAGGAAGGGGCCGAGCAAGGTTGTCTCAGCTAGAGTTGGGGTGTGAGTGGCACCATAGAGATGAGCCTTACTTTCGTTCTTTGGGGGTCACTCATTGGCAGGGGCTGCCCCCAAGATTAATGGTATCACCCCTTTATAGCTCATATAACAAGAACAGTTTTCTGAATAAGGTAGAGCTGGGAGCCTCAATGCAGTCCCAGCAGCAGGGGAAGGGGTGCCAGTGAAGGTGCCCCAGAAGCATCTATTGCAGACCAGACCTGGGTCTGACTACTGACCCTTCTGTCAGAACTGGGAGTGGGCTGCCACCTTGACACTTCCTGCAATGGACAGAATTTATGCCTTGTGTCTTGAGTTAGCCCTGGCAAGTCCTGCTCCTGTTTATTGAGCTCCTGCTATGCACTAGCACTGTTCTGGTTTGTGGAGAGACATGGAAAACCATCTTGTGTCCTGCTCTCGTGGTGGCTTAGCTCAAAGGCTGACCTGTGCTTGGGGTCAGCTGAGCTGGATTCACACCCCAGCTCTGCCACTTGTGAGTTACAGGCTTGTGGGTGACTCATGTGACTACACCTTCCCAATGAGATCATGCGCATTGTGTAGTGCTTGGCACATCATAAGCGCTCGGTAGACAGTTGTACAGTTGCTGTAGTTGCTCTGTTATTTTCCCACCCGGTAGAACCTGAGCGCGAACTCTGTGTTGCCGAGTTGGCTCTCCGCTGGGTGAGCTGTATTGGTGCTGCCTTCAGACCAGAGCTGAACTCTTAAGAAAGAATCTAGAAAGCTCTGGGCCTTGTATCCTTCTGAACTCTGGGCTCCATCTCCACCAGGAACTGGAGAACCTGAACAAGTGGGGCCTGAACATCTTTTGTGTCTCAGATTATGCCGGAGGCCGCTCCCTCAGCTGCATCATGTACACGATATTCCAGGTGGGGTGCTATTCCAGTAGGGCAGGCTGATGGGTCAGGGTGCAAGGGAGGCGGGCAGGAGGGGGCATTGAGGTCAGCAGGGTCACTGCCCCTCCACACATGCCCTCAGGAGCGGGACCTGTTAAAGAAGTTCCGAATCCCAGTGGACACGATGGTGACATACATGTTGACTCTGGAGGACCACTACCATGCTGACGTGGCCTACCACAACAGCCTGCATGCAGCCGACGTTCTGCAGTCCACCCACGTGCTGCTGGCCACACCCGCGCTGGACGTGAGCGCTGCCCAGCCCCTAGCTCCTCAGCCCAATCTGTGTCTCACTCTGTTCCTCCAGCTCCCTAACTGAGACCTCCTGTTCCTCTGGCCCTAGTCTCTGCCCTCCATCTCTCTCTAATCCTTACTTTTCTCTCTTGACCCCTATGGCCTTCTGATCTCTCCCCATCTCTGTCTTACCTCTCTGTCTGTCCCCTCTCTCCCTCCCTCCCTTTCTTATTCCTTCCTCCTCCTCTTTTAAAATCAAAGGGATGTTTATTATAGCTTTATGGGCCTATCTCCTCATAAATAAATCTGTACAGAATTGGGAAGTAGGACCATGATACAGAAGGGGAGATAATGTGGTACTGAGGCTTGGGAGCCAGTACATCCCATCAGACTCAGTAGCCTCCCATTTTCAGGTACGCTGACAAGACTGTTAGGATCTCTATTGTAGGGGCAACAGAACCCTGCTGCAGGAGCTCTCAGAATTCGGGGGAGGGAGGGTTAATGTCAGCTTCAGCCTGTGACCCAGGTCCCAAAAGTCCAACTTCAGGTTCTCACCTGATGCGTAAGAACCCATCCAAGGCCCATTCAGCTCACGCCTGATGGGCATTTTCAGGGAGTAGAGTGGATTCCTGAGGGAGATGTCTGGAATAAGTCTCATAAATCTTTCAGAGACGAGTCTATGCCAGCTCGCCCAGGATCTTCCAGCACCACAAACTTGATCCCTGTCAGTTTCTGGAAGCAGTGCAGGGCGTGAATGCTTCTGTCTTCAGCATCTCAGTGCCTGAGGGCCCTGGTGGGGAGACAGCCCTCCCCCATCTTCCTAAGCTCTGTTCCACTCTATCTCCCCTCTGGGCCCCCAGGCTGTGTTCACTGATTTGGAGATTCTCGCGGCCCTCTTTGCCGCTGCCATTCACGACGTGGACCACCCTGGTGTCTCCAACCAGTTCCTCATCAACACCAGTGAGTGGTCCTCCAGGGGTTGGGGGTCCCACAGCACCCCTCCCTACAGGCGCTGGGGATGGGTGGGTGAGACCGCCACCTCCCCTGATGCCTGCCCTGCCTTGGGCCTCAGATTCTGAGCTGGCGCTCATGTACAACGACGAGTCCGTGCTGGAGAACCACCACCTGGCTGTGGGCTTCAAGCTGCTGCAGGAGGACAACTGCGACATCTTCCAGAATCTCAGCAAGCGCCAGCGGCAGAGCCTGCGCAAGATGGTCATTGATATGGTGAGCTGGAGACGGGGGACAGAGGAGGAGAGGTGGGAGGGCCTTTGGGGAGCACAGATCCGAGACCAGTGGCTCTTTTGGAGGTGGGTATGACCCCACAGCCTCTGGCTTGGTCGGGGTAGGTTGCGGGGCGTGAAAAGTTCAGAATCCTGGTGGGTGGGTATAGAGAGCAGAACCCCAGCGGCCCCAGTGACACACCCCTTGCCCACAGGTGCTGGCCACGGACATGTCCAAGCACATGACCCTCCTGGCTGACCTGAAGACCATGGTGGAGACCAAGAAAGTGACCAGCTCAGGGGTTCTCCTGCTGGACAACTACTCTGACCGCATCCAGGTGACCCCCACACAACCCTTCCTGCCCCTTCAGCTTCGGGGTACACTCCTTCCTCAGCCTGCAGCTCCTTGTTATCCATCTTCCTGTCTCTTTTTCTCTTTTCTCTCCATCTTTGCCTTCCAACCTCCATCTCTCTCCATATCAACTCCTGCTCATCTCCTACCCCCACCATCTCCTTCCCTTCTCTCCCCCACACCTAGCTCCCTACACCTCCCTCTCCCTAACTTCTCTTGTTCCCCCTCCTAACATTTGCTCATCCACCCCCTCCCACTTCTTCCCTCCCCCCATTCATCTCCTTTTTTTCTTTCTGTACTCCATCTCCTTCACACCTTTTCCCTCACTTCACCCCAAGGAAGGGGAGGTAAAGAAGCCTGAACCCTCAGACTGGGATTGGGACATGGCCTCTGAAGGTCCCCACCTACACAGGTCCTGCGGAACATGGTTCACTGTGCAGACCTCAGCAACCCCACCAAGCCGCTGGAGCTGTACCGCCAATGGACGGACCGCATCATGGCTGAGTTCTTCCAGCAAGGTGACCGCGAACGAGAGCGGGGCATGGAGATCAGCCCCATGTGTGACAAGCACACAGCCTCTGTGGAGAAGTCTCAGGTACAAGTTCACATCAGCCACTGGAAGGGATCAGGGTGGGTCTCTTCCCGCCATGCTGGCTAGGTCATGGCCAGCCCCTCACATGGTCAAGTTTTTGTTTGTTTTCCATTTTGATGGGAAATGTCTCCACTGAGCAGCTGAACTAAAGCCTCTCAGGTGGGTGGTAAGTCTACCTGTAATCATACAACTCTAGCTTATTTTCAGCAACCACCATTGCATCAGTAATACTGTCCTGACTCTTAGTTATAAACCTTATGCAGATTCCCAGTTTCCCTATAATCTTGCTACTTAAATTGCCCCTGATTGTTGGTAAACTTTGAAATGAGATGAAATGACTCATCTTCATCGTGTGCCACTTTAATAGAGAGACAGGAACACAATCTCTCTCTTTTTTTTTTTTTTAAAGATTTATTTATTTATGCATACAGAACTGGGGTACAGGCCAGAGGTACAGGAGTGGTGAGATGATTCACCAGAGACAGAGAGGGGAGCAGAACAGGCAGATCGACAAAGTACTCCACTGAGGGGAGCAGCGGGTAGGTCAGGAGAGGTCTGCCACACAATGTGGGTCACTTCCCTAGCTGGGGATCGAATTCACATTGAAATGGCTGCAGCAAGCTTCACAGTGCTGTGCCTCAACCCTTTGCACCACCAGGGAGGACCCAGGAACACAGTCTCCTAAAAGAGGCTAAAATGTGAATATGAGCTTCTGTCCTTACTTCTGGACTCCTCCCTGTTGATGTCCACCCTTCCCGCTCATTGTATATGCCTTTCCACACCAGGGCTGTCCAGCCTGGGCACCGTTGACACTGGGAAACACAGCATTCTTCAGGATAGGAACCATCCTGTGCATTAGGGAACTGAGCAACATCCCTGGCTTTTACCCACAAGCTGCCAGGAGAACACTTTCCTCCAGCAACTTCCAAATGTCGCCTGGGCATACAAAATAAGCCCCACCTCCACTCCATGGTGAAAACCAATTGTATCAGCTTTACTATCTACTTATGTTCATAGACAATCTCATAGCAATAATTTGTGGGCTTAGTTTTGGCTTAAAGCACCACATTATGAAGCTCTCCGAAGCCACTGAAGCACGAGCTTGATCCCTGGCCAGGCAGCTGACCCAGATGGTGTGGCAGACCTCTCCTGACCCGCCCACTGCTCCCCTCAGCAGTGTACTTCGTGGATCTGCCTGTTCTGCTCCCTATTCTATCTCTGGTGAATCCTCTCACCCACCACACCTCTGGCCTGTACCCCAGTTCTGTATGCATAAATAAATAAATCTTTTTTAAAAGTTTGAAAAAATATATACATTGTATGAATTTATACCTATTTTTATACAGCTTGCCTTTTTTTTTTTAAGATTTATTTTTATTTATACATACAAGAACTGGGATGTAGGCCAGAGGTGTGGGGTTGTGGTGAAAGGGATCACCAGAGACAGAGTGGGGAGCAGAACTGGCAGAGATACTGAAATACACTGCTGAGGGGAGCAGCAGGTGAGATAGGAGAGGTCTGCTGGGCCATGTGGGTCAGCTCCCTGGCCAGGAATTGAACTTGTGCTGCAGTGGCTAGGTGCTAAGACTTAGCCTCTTATACAACCAGGGAGGCCTCTGAGGCATGGGTCATCTATTGTCAGTTTTGCTTCTGATGGTCAAAGATGCCATCAAAACTCCAGCATTTCTAACTGCATTGCAGGGAGGAAAGGCCTCTGTTGGCTAAGGTAGTCCCCTCCCAACTATGTCCTCTCTACACATGGTTACATGGCCACCTTGTCTTTGCAGGGGAGGTTGGGAAATACAGTTTTCAGCTGGATATGTGGCCTCCCACCAGAAAAATTAAGCTCATCAGTAAGGAGAGGAGATGTATCAGATCGTTAGCCAGTAGTCTGCCATGAAATTATTTCTAGTTTCTCTTTGATGCAAAAAATAAATGCTTATACTAAATATTTGGAGTGTACCAAAACTTCTAATCCCCTATTTATAAAGTCAGATGGCACTCAACAACTGGGTCTGATCTGGGAAATGCTTCTCTGGGCAATTTCATTGTGTGGTAGAGTAAGGATGTAGACTTGGCAGGTAGGACCTGAGGCATGGTCCTCGAATATTTGGTTAGTCGTGAAAATGCCATTATGCAACATGTGATTGTATGAGGGTGTTTCTAGTTTCTGTTTACAACTTGTATGTGATTTTTTTTTTTAAGATTTATTTATTTATTCATACAGAACTGGGGTACAGGCCAGAGATGCGGAGGGTGAGAGGATTCACCAGGAACAGAGTGGGGAGCAGAACAGGCAGATCAACAAAGTACACTGCTGAGGGGAGCAGCGGGCGGGTCAGGAGAGGTCTGCCGAGCCATGTGGATCTCCTCCCTGGCAGGCGGGATGGAATTCATGTGGAATTGGCTTAAGCTTCTTAGTGCAGTGCCTTAACCCGCTGCGCCACCAGGGAGGGCCCTGTATGTGATTTTTAAAAAAGATTTATTTATTTATGCATACAAGAACTGGGGAGTGACAGAATTCACTGGATCAGGAGAGGTCTGCTGCACCATCGGGGTCACCCACCCTGGCCAGGATTGAACTCATGCTGTCCTGGCTGGCGATAGCTTAATTTAGTGCTTTCTTTAGCCATTGTTCCACTAGGGTGGGCCCTCATGTGATTTTCTTTCTTTTTTTTTTTAAAGATTTATTTATGCATACAGAACTGGGGTACAGGCCAGAGGTGCAGGGGCAGTGCGAGGATTCACCAGAGGCAGAGTGGGGAGCAGAACAGGCAGATCAACGAAGCACACTGCTGAGGGGAGCAGCGGGCGGGCCAGGAGAGGTCTGCCGCACCATGTGGGTCACCTCCTGGGCGGGGGTTGAACTCACACTGAAGCAGTGCTGAGTGGTGTGTCCTAACCCGCAGCGCCACCAGGGAGGGCCCTCTAGTGGTCTTCTTAAGAAAGAATTTTTCCATAGTGGACATGAAGAAGCAAGATTGCTGGGTCAAATGGCATCAGCACTTTATTCCTTAGATCCCTCAGCAACGGCACGAGCAGGCCCTGGGTTTATACCTTCTTCCTCTCCTTAGGTGGGTTTCATCGACTATATTGTACACCCGCTATGGGAGACCTGGGCCGACCTGGTTCACCCAGATGCCCAGGAGATCCTGGACACACTGGAAGACAACCGGGACTGGTACTACAGCGCCATTCGGCAGAGCCCATCACCGCCACCTGAGCAGGAGCCAGGCCACCCACAGCTGCCCGATAAGTTCCAGTTTGAGCTGACACTAGAAGAAGAAGAGGAGGAAGAGGCCTCTGCTGTCCCAGGAGCATTAGAAACACAAGAACTGCCCTCGGCCCAGGCTGCAGCCCCAGCCGAGGCACCCTTCACAGCTGAGGCCCATGGCCAGGACATGCCCACGGAGGCGGAGGGAGAGGAAGCGTGCCTGACACAGCCGGCTGTCTTAGCAGGCCGTGTGGCTATGGGCCAGGAGGGGTTCACGTGCCCAGATGTGTCCATGGAAGTAGTAGGCTGCAACAGCCCCCCTGCCTTGTCTCCAGAGAGCACCCCTCTGCCTGCCTTGAGGACCCCATCCCCTCCAGAGGAGGCCCCGGGCCTCCTGGGCCTCCCCTCTATGGTGGCCGAGGTGGGGGCCCAGAAAGAGCACCTGGCTGCCAAGAGGGCATGCTGTGCCTGCCCGGGGGCTTCTGCCCAGGACCCACCCCCTCTCCCAGCTCCTGGCGGCGGGGGGTCTGCTGGAGGCCCTACCTGAGCCCCAGCCCTAACACCCTATCGCCCTCCCTGACACCTTTCACCGCCATCACCCCAAAACCACCTCCTCTACTGCCTCAAAGACTCTTGGGCCTCCTGAGAAAAAAGAAAACAGAAAAGTGGGGTTTTTTCTCTTTTCTTTTTTTCCCCTTTTCCTCCACCCCCATCCTTGGGGCCTCTTTTTGGAGGTGGGGGCTGGGGAATGAGGGACTGAGGTCCTGGAAGGGATTTTATTTTTTGAATTTTAATTGTTACATTTTTAGAAAAAGAAAAAAAAAGAAAAAAATACCAGGATGAAACACAGCAACTGTAGATGCTCCTGTTCCCTGCCCCCTGCCCACCGCCCACCCCCTCCCTGAGTTCTGTCTTCCGGCCTCTTGGCTCTTGCCTGGGTCTAAGCAGACTTTTCTTCTGCGTTTGGGAGGGTCGCTAGAACACAGCCAGGAATAGCCATTCTGGGTGGGGCTGGGGGGTGGTCATTGCAGGAGGCCCCAGCTCCGGCCCTTCTCAGGCAAGCTGTCCCCCCAAGTCTTCCGCCTCATTTTGCACAAACCCGGCAATACTGACTTGGTCGGGCAGGGGGAGCTGTGCACTTTAGGGTGCAGGGGGGTGTTAAAGGCACACTGACACCACCTGCCTTGGGTCTGAGGAGGGCCTGCTTCCGCCCTTGCTTGCCACGCCCTTCTTCAACTTGGGTTCTGTTTGAATTTTCTCCGTTTTGGTGTTGGGGGGGCAGCTCCATGGTGCACCCCTCCTTCCAGCTGCTTCTCCTTTTGTTTTTGCCTTAATGATTCCCATGGCCATAGGAGAAGGGGTCGCAGTGACTCCCCCCTGCACCTGGGGTGAGGTGGGGCCAGGCCCAGAACCCCCCATCTTGGGAACGTTCCCTCTACCCCAGCATCCTCCTGCCCCCCTCCCAGACCCTGTGCCCTAGGAGGAAGCAATAACGTGTATCCCCACACCCCCTTTCTGGGCAGCCCTTCCTTCCCACCCTGGCACCAAAGTCATTTTCTTATGTCCCCATCTCGTCGAGCCTCTCCCTCTCTCCCCAACCATTCCCTGAGCAATATGACAGACAGATGCAAGGCCATTTCTCTCCAAATCATGGGGGGGGGGGGGACTGTTTGGAAGAAAAGGCCCCCTCTTCCCTCCCTACACTCCTTGGCTGCCCCGTTCTGCAAGCAGGCAGGGCAGGGTGTCTCATCGCCCTCCCCTCCAATTCTGAGCACATGGTACTGTAGCCCCTGCCCCCACTGCCCTCAACCTTCCATTTGTCTGTCCATCCAGTGGGGTGTACCACCTACTTCCACCCCCTTGATGCTGTACAGGGTTCATTTTTGTAGCAAAAGTAGTTTTTGTCCCAGCCGGTGACCGGAATGGGCTTTTTGTTTTGTTTTGTTTTCTTTCTTTCTTTCTTTCTTTTTTTTTTTTTTTTTTTTTGTATATACTGTAAGGTTGGTTTGTAAATTATTCTAGAGGCAAAAAGGGAAAATAAACTTGCCCTTCCCTGACTGACATAGTCAAGGAAGGGAGAGGAGGGGGTCTCCCAGAGGGAGAGTCTCCGATTCTGCTGTATTATACAAATTGTACCATAGACCCCACACACACACACCAGTGGGTGGACTCTGCCGCTGCCTGATGGGAAGCCTTGTGTCATAGTGAGGCAGGGAGGGCTGGGCGCAGCCTGCCCCTCCCCCTCCCGCAGGGCTGGGTGGGACTGATCAGAGGGGACCTCACTGCCATCAGGACTCCTCTCCCTGGGGGTGGGGGTGTAGGTGGGGCATAGGACCCCCGTGAGCTGTTTGTGTGTTGTCCACTTTGATGACTAACCAGTCGGTCTGTTGATCGATAATCAATCCTTCAATCCTGTCTCCAATTAAACTGAGGCTTTCACCGATCTCCTGGCTATTGTGACTTCCTTTGTCACTCTGCTTCTGAAGGTGCTTCTCTCCTGCAGTGTCTGCTTAGGGTGGGGTGGGGTGGGGATAAAGGCGGCTTCTGTTCCTACTTGCTCCCAGAGTGAGTAGAACTTGGGTGCGGAGAGCTTGGCAGGAGGCAGCCCCCAGGCTTCACTCAAGTCTAGCACAGGAAATACAGGTTGTGAAGTAGAGGTTCAGATCACACGTTCTTAACAGGCTCACAGACCCAGGGAGGCCTCATTTCTCCCACCTGGAACATACTGACAAAACTCCTGGGTGCTGCTAGAACCTGCAAGTCACTCAGGAGAACTCAAAATTAATTGACAACACCTGCACCATCTGACTCCCAGGTCATCATCTAAGGTTTTGTGTCAAATGCTGAAGTGCAGACCTTAAACTTGACGAACAGGCATAAGGGAACTCAAACCTGTAGGTTCCACGAATGGAGTTGTCCTCACTTGGCATTAAAACAACCAAGAAAATGAACCTGCATGTCTTAAAGGCAGGATTCAGTGTCGTTTCTAGCAAGGAAGTTTACGATGGCATCAAGCAAGCTGAAGGCCTTTTTCTGACAGGTTTATTAACAAGGTGAATGAATCTCAAATATTTTAAACAATCCACATTTTTTAGCACGATCAATTCCACTAATTTATCAGGCTAATTAACAAGGCTTTGGTTCCACCAATAAAATGTTTCTGACATCCATTGTGCTAATGAGCAGTGGATAAAGACTTGGTTACAAAGTGTTTGGGATAAGGGTTTTAGATTAGAATACCGGCTGCCTCTAGAGTGCAATAAACTAACACAGACACTCTTACACGCAGTGCTTAAAGTGATTGAGCACAGTGGGTTGTGTAGATGTATAAACTCCCAAGCATGTGTGCTCTGAAGCAATGAGGTAAGCTTCCTTGGATCAGCGATAAGAATGTTCTACTGTGCTGTACAACGCAGTATCCACTCACCACGTGTGGCTTTTTAAGCACCTTGGGATGTGTCTAGAACAACAGAGGGGTCATAGTTTAAATTTTCCTTCACATTAAGTAGCCACGTGTAGCCAGTGGCTGCTATATCCACCGCTATGTTCTAGAACATAAGTGACAAAATGAATGTTGAGGATTTAGCGCAAAGGATTGCCTGCTTGACTGCGGCATAGTGGATAATCTGACCCAGAGGAGTGGGGGCCAATCTGGATCCAGAGGGGAGAAGCAATATTGGAAAATGAGGTAGAAGTTTCCAGGGAACTTGAACTTTGTGTAAGAAGCAAAAGGGAGACACAGACCTATTCCTGAGGGTGTTTTAAAGGAAGTCTGAGTTGGGGAAAGGCTGTTGGGCTGGGGGTCAGGAGGTGACAGACTGTAGGGGGTGACTGAGTGGTCCTGGGTGAGCCTTTTTGCTCTGGGACTCAAGTTTAGAAGGGCAAGCATGATGACCCCAAAGCCTCCTGTGTTGGGACAGGGTGGCAGGCCGAAAATGTGGGTCAGAGAGCAGAGGTGGCATCTGACCATCAGCTGGCTCTTTAAAATTCTCACAGTAGGGAGTTCATCTTCAGGTAAAAGTGACCGAGGGCACAACACAAGCCTTGTAATCTGATCAGGGTAGGGGGACCTGGGATGGGGTAGAGTAGGTTCATTCTCTGAAACCACCACCAGCCACTTGGAAGTTATGTGGTCCTGGGCAAATGGCTTCTCTCCCAGACTGAATTTAGAGAGCTGTGCCCTGAGCTAAACACTTTAGACTTAGTATCTTATCAACTCTCCAGGGATTCCTGAGATTTGTACTATGGTACATTTTGCAGGTGAGGAAAGTGAGACCAAGAAGTGATCTCAGTATTGGGAAAATTCAGAGAAATAATGTCTGTTCTACCATGATCGTTGCCTGGATACTTTTATGTTATCACTACTTTATTTCACATGTAAAAAATCTTGAGATGTGGATGTTTGCCCTTGTTCATCGCACAAAAAAATATAAAAAACATTTCAATTGGCAAATAATGAAAAAACAGCCCATTCTCGGGTGGGTAAGCAGTCAGACCTTGTCAGTGCTGGTGGAAATTGGCACATCCAGCTTTCCTGGAGTGCTCTAAGTTTAACCAAAGATAGGACAACAGCACATGCATTTTGACCCAGCTATTGAGGTTTTAAAAATACTGATCCTAATAAAACAATTGAAAAAAAAAACTAAAAGTGCTGATTACAAAATGCCCACCTAGTGTTGGTAAGCATAGTGAAGAATTACTAAGAACCCAGATTTCCAATAACAGGGTCATAAAATTAAGCATTACCCACAAGACAGATTAGTATACAGCCATTGAGAATGAGTTGGGCCTACATTTATTGAGATGACAAGTTTTTCAAATATGTTCAGTGAAAAGAGTATGTTTCAAAGCGTTCTGCTTTTCAGGATTCTACTAAGAATTATGTGCAAAATATTAATAATTCTCCAGTAGCAGATTTGTGTTTTCTGTTGAGTAGCCTTTGATATTTTCTGAAAGTCTGCAGTGAGGATGAATTATTACATTTATAACCAAGGAGAAAGTTACTTTATAGTTTGGAGAAAGGAGCCTGCATTTGAGATTGGGGAGGCACAAAAACATGCAGATAAATAAGCATAGACTCTGTATTCAGCTTGCCTACATCTGGTTCCGACTTAGACAATTAATGACTGGGGTGGTGTGAAAAGGTGACATACTCGCTTTCTGCCTCCGTTTCCCTCGCTGTAATGTTCAAACAAAAAAATCTGTGATGTTTACCCAGCATCAGTAAGTGCCAGGCATTGATTTACGTGAAGTACTGCACTTTATTCTCACAACAGCTCTAAAAAGCTGGTACTAGTGTAAAGTGGGTCATGGGAGAAGGCAGGGCAAGGAGCACTAACCACAAGTGCCCCCTGGCGTGGGAATGTGGAGTTACAGCGCGAACAGATGGGCTCCAGGTGGGGGGCGTGGCAAGGATGCGCTCTTCGCGCGCCACGATTGGCAGTCATGGTTGTCAATAGCTGAAAAACCAACCAATGAGAGACGCGGCCGCTTGTAATTTAGTACCTAACGGCTGAGAAATAACCTCTGCTTAGTAACCTTCACTTTCTCCTTGTCCCTTTGCCATTCCACATCTAAGAGTATTCTGCTGTGTTTGCACAACTATTTACTTTTTTGGTGGTCCTAAAAGGGTTAGTCCCTGAAGGGCCGATTTTAATGTTGCCCCTTTTTTTGGTTAATTCTGCCTCCTACTTCCTCATTGCTTCACATTTATCTTCCCTGTTCTCATTATGAGCCTGACTCTTCTGGTTGCTTTTGCATGTTCTTCTTTCCTGTGATGATAGTGAGATCGGAGGGAAGTTAGCCTGAACCCCTGCCCCTCTCCTCTCCAGCAGGAGCAGTGGCATGCTTATGAGATGACCCTATATAGAGCAAAGACCGGAAGTTCTGTGTTTTTCCACCGCCTTTCTCCTGATTTCTTCATCCCCTCCAATCATGTTTTCCATTTCAGCCATTTTTCTACTTCTGTGTTTTAAAGATTTCTTTATTTATGCATACAAGAACTGGGGTACAGGCTACACGCAGGGGTGGACTTGAAAGTATTCACCAGAGACAGAGTGGGGAACAGAACAGGTGGATTGACCGAAATACACTGTTGAGGGGAGCAGGTGGGACAGTGATGTCGTTTTTTGGAGTTCGGATTCCTTGGGTTCACTCTGGGAAAGGTTTCACCAGAGCTTCCCTTTCAGCGCATGTGGCGAGTTCCCAGGCAGGGTTTCTCCATGAGACAGAGATTCAGTTATATTTAAAGAGCAGGTTTATTAGAGAAAAGGACAGAGAAGTAAAGGACACTTGCATAGGCAGGAAGAGCTGCCCCAAAGGGACAGGTTTGCTGAGTGAGACCTGCATAGTTGTAGGCTGGCAGCCTCCGCTGAGGGATGTCAGTGCAGAGAAGTCCGGCATGGCATGGTACAGATCACTGCCAGGGAGGAGGCTGCTGCCCTGCAGAGGGAGAGAGTGGGTGGGAAGAAGCACCCGAATAATCATTGGTGGGAGGGGCCTGCTGGTCAGAGCCAGTGCAGAGACTGCCCTGATACAGTCCTTTTCTCTTTGGGAGGGGCTCACTCTTTTGTGGAGTGATCTGTTTACTGCTGATTTTGGGTAACTCTGTGGAACCTCACAATGGGCCCAACCTCTGTATCTTTACTCTCAAGTATGTGCTTCCCATATTCCCTACAGCAGTCTGACAAGGCACAAGTCTCTATGACTGGATTAATGGTCATGTGGGTCACCTTCCGGGGCGGGTGATCAAACTCACACTGAAGCAGCTGTGACCTTAACCCATTGCACCACAGGGAGGGCCATGAGTCAGGTTTTAAGTTTGTGGAGTCTCCTTCAGGTTTTCTATTCTTTTCCTCCATCAACAGGAGAGGTCTGCTGTGCCCTGTGGGTTACCCCTCCCCCCCAGGGATAAAAGGGGAGTGACTGTGAATAGCTTCAAAATGTTGTGCTTTAACCCATTGCACTGCCAGGGAGGTCCCTATTTTTCTACTTCTAAATACTGTGTTACTTAACTGTAAGAGTGAAAGAAAAATTGGAAGTACTATTAACATGTGGAATTCATGTTAACTCTGTATCTTACAGTAGTAGATCTTTGACATTCCTTCCTGACAAATCCAGAACATTTCAAAATCATGATCATTTAATCATATAACTAGTTTTCAACATCTGCTCTAAGGTGTAGAGGTGATGATGTTCTTATCCCTAGTACAAACTTTTCTATGTGTGAGTTCTTGGGATGGATCATTAATTCCAGAGGCTTGTTGTATTTAAAAAAACAAACAAAACAAACAAACAAAAACAAACCCCTCCTAACATCATTTTTATTATTTCTCTTTTGTAACTGCTGTCTCTCCCACAAAGAAAATATTAGTATTTCTACATTACAGCTGCTTTTTAAAACACCAGCAGTACAAATAACCCAGAGAACTCAGTGGAGCGGAATTGCCAGACTCTCCAGAGGGAGGCTGGTGAGGGGATCTTGTTGTCACTCGTCCCCTGAAAGTGACCCAGTGTTGTTCTCATGGTCTCTCTCTTAGGTGGACCTGGTGTCATCTTCCCTTCCCAAGGTCATCCTCAAGTGTCAGTCCCTTTCTTGATGGGGCCCTAACATTGTCCTTCTGGAGGATGCTAGAGTCATCCCGGAGTGGTAGCTGCTTCTCAAGGGTCCACAGTTGTTTCTCCTTCCTGAAATATTCCTCCCTTTCTTGAGGGTTTTCTGTCATTACCACCCCACACTCTGAAGACGGGACCCATTACCTACCCCCCCTTTTTCTGAGGAAGACCCATTTCCCTCCCTTCCCACATGGTTTCAGTGGTCCCCAAACAAATGAGAAGTCCCACCTCCTCTGCCCCCCAGCTGGGGGAGGGTTAAGGCAAGACTCAGCTCAACCTCAAAGTGTTGGGGGTGGGGAGAGTGAGATTAGTCAATAAAGGAACTCCCCATGTCACATGACAAATCATTTAAGGAACTGAGCTGTTTCTCCTAAAATGGGAGCCACAGGAAAGACCTAAAGTTACCTTAAAATATTTATCAAGTCCTCACAATTCCTGATGTCTGAGTGACTGGATATGTGGGGGCTGCCACCTGGGAAAAGGATTACTTTGTTCCACAAAATTCCAAGGGATGTGACAGTTAGAAGGATTCTTTGGATTACATTGAAATTCTAACAAGCTGAGTATTCTACTCTTGCAAAAGCTGGCAAAGTCCAGGCCCTTATAAAGCATCTGGAAGACTTAGCCATTCATCCTGTAAATCTTTATTGTACATCCCCTTGTAACCAAAAATTTCTTTACTCAGCATTCATGTGAATCTCCAGTAGGTGTCAGTAAAGAAAATGGTGAACAAGACAGAAGAATAGAAGAATATGATGAAGACAATCAAACAAATGTGTTAATGACCTTTGTAAACTGCTTGTTCCTAGGCAATTTTCAGGGTCCATTAATGAACAGCCATGCAAATATCTCTCTCTATCATTTGATTATGCATGAAGAGGAAAGAAGTCATGACTTCTGCATCCAGTTGTATCTGCAAAATCCTAGAACATGGTAGGCACAGAAGCTATAGACTACAAATGAAAGATACAATGACACAATCACTGAGACTTCAGGAGAAATACCAATTTCTTGGCTAATGCTATTAACTTTCCTAATCCACTGTATATGAAGCCAAAGAGGCAGCTTAGGCTGATTAATTTTGAATTAACAAAAGTTATTTAGATCAACTGATTTTATTCCAGAGATCCTGAGATCATAGTTTGAAAAGGGATTCTTGGAGACCATGCTTAAAATGTGACATAATAAAATCAGTTACGGCCCTGAGGTGGTGCAGACACTCACAGTGGGGGAAGTCCTTTAAATAGTGTGCTTCCCAGGTGCATTTGATTTATAAAAAAATACAAGTGTTCCAGAATTTTGAGTGATGCTAACTTAAAAAATAAGAAGAGGCTCCCTGGTGGTGCAACGGGTTAGAACATAGCACTGCAAGCTAGCCGCAGCTGCTTCAATGTGAGTTCCATCTCCTGCCCCAGAAGTGACCCACATGGCGTAGCAAACCTCTCCTGTCTCACCCTCTGCTCCCCTCAGTAGAGTATTTCAGTACATCCACCTGTTCTGCTCCCTATTCTGTCTCTGGTGAATCCTCTCACTGCCCCTGTATCTCTGGCCTGTACCCCAGTTCTGTATGAATAAATAAATAAACCTTTAAAAAAGAAGAAGAAGAAGCAGAGGGCCCTCCCTGGTGGCACAGCAGGTTAAAGCACAGCACTATGAAGCTCTCTGCAGTCCCTGCAGCACAAGTTAATCCCTGGCCAGGGAGCAGGCCGACCTCTCCTGACTCTCCCTCTGCCCCCCTCAGCAGTGTGTTCAGTAGATCCGCTGTTTTGCTGCCCACTCTGTCTCTGGTGAATCTGTTCACACACACACCCCACTTCTGGCCTGTACCCTAGTTCTTGTATGCATAAATAAATAAACATTACAAAAAATCAGAACAAGCCAAGAGGCCTCCCTGGTGGTGCAGGGGTTAAAGTCTCAGTGCTATAATCCATTGCCAGCCACTGCAGTATGAGTTCATGAGTCTGACCCCTGGCCAGGGAGCTGACCCACATGGCGAGGCAGATCTCTCCTGTCTCCCCCACTGTTCCTATTAACAGTGGAGTTCAGTCAATATGTCTGTTCTGCTCCCCACTCTGTCTCTGGTGAATTCTCTCACCCCCAACATCTCTGACCTAGACCCCAGTTTTTGTATGCATAAATAAATAAAATAAGCCTTTAGAAAATAATTTAAAAGAACAAGCCAAGATCAGAGCATTCTACACCCTGAGGCCCCAACTTGTTCCTTCCTAACTTTCTTTCTCCGTAAGAGGGCGCTGCACTCCTTTTACAGCTCCCTGGGGGACCTGGGCAGCTACAAAACAATCAGAAAATAAGAAGGGATGGTGGAATCACTGAATTTTTACCGGTAATGAGAGCCAGTGAGCACTTTAAGTAACCCCAAGTGCTCCATAGTTATTAAATGTTGTCACTGTCTTTCTTACCTTAACAACTTTGATCATTCAGATTAACACTAGCATTTCAGGTTTTCAGCATTTACCACATTTCTAGCCAGTTGCACTGTCTTTACTGTATTACAATTTGTGCCAGATGCTAGGTACTGTTATTCTTATAGATGAGGAAAGTGAGATACCAAGATTTGCACCAAGTGCTGGAGAATGATCTCAAGCTTTGTCTGTTACCTCTAGAGCATCCTTTCACTTTAAAATTTTCTTATGTCCTATTATCCATAATATAAATTTCCACAAATATTTCTATTTTAAACACAGTTAGCTGAGAGGAGAAGCTGTCTGCTCAAGGTCCCTATGTGTCCTTCCTTTCTTCTACCTTCACTGTAATCTCTCTGTACTGGAACTTCCCTCGGCTTATAAATAGCTCTGTCTTCAGAATAGAAAAGCAAGATTGGGCCCTCCCTGGTGGTGTGTTTACTATGTCTGTTTGACGCCCCTCCTCACTCCCTACTCTGGTGAATCCTATAGCAAATGTGTTGAAGTACAGCACTTCAAGTGAGCTTCAACCACTTCAATGCAAGTTCGATCCCTGGCCCTGGCCGCAGTGGTGACCCATATGGCACAGCAGACCTTTTGTCTCTCCCACTGCTCCCCTCAGCAGTATACTTCATCCATCTGCCTGTTCTATTCCCCAGTCTGTCTCTGGTCAATCTTCTTACCACCCCTGCACCTCCAGTCTATGCCCCAGTTCTGTATGCATAAGTAAATAAATCTTTAAAATATATATATATACATATATATAATACATAAAATAATCAAGACTGAGGGCTATACATTTTATGCACATTCCTAAAATAATTGCCTTGAAGCCTGAAACCCAACATATCCTAAATCATTATCACTTCCCTTCAATAACATCAGATTCCTCCAACATTCCCTGCTCTGCCTATTGAAGCTCTGAAATCACCCAGAACTCCATTCCTAATTATTTGTCCTTCCTGTCTAACCTACCTATCTCTTTAGCTTTAGTTGTAGCTCCTTTCCAGTCTCATAGCCACCTGCCTAGTTTCAAATTTGCATCCTTTCTCACTTGCCTATTGGACCCTCCCCTTACTTTCATCCGTAGTTAAGCAATTGCTACCTAGCATCTACAGCCACCAGCTACCAGCCACCAATCACCAAGTGTGTCATCTGCCTGCCAGCACAATGCTTCAGCAACAGGCTGACGGAGAAGAGTGACCAGTGGCCTCAGATTACCTGGGACAAAGGAGTTCTCTTGGAGACCTGCCTCTCAGTATTCAAACTGGGAAAGTCCCAAGTAAATTATTGCTTTAAAGATTTTTTTTGTTATGTATACAAGACCTAGCATATAGGCCAAAGGTGGTGTGTATGTGTGCGTGTGCCATGCGTGTGAGCGCGCGTGTGTGTATGTGCGAGGATTCACCAGAGACAGTGGGGAGCAGAACAGGCAGATTGACTGAAATACACTGCTGAAGGGAGCAGTGGGTGGATCAGGAGAGGTCTGTTGCGCCATGTGGGTAACCTCCCTGGCCCCCTGGCCGGGGATAAAACTTGTGCTGCAGTGCCTGTGGAGAGCTTCCTAGTGCTGAGATGTAACTCCTTGTGCCTCTAGGGAGGCCCAAGTCCCTGGTAAATTAAACAAGATGAGCTGGTCACATTCCTCTGCTAGGTTGTACTCTCAATAAAGGCAGGGATCATTAGGGGCTTATTCACTGCCATAGCCCCAATCCTATCACAGCAAGGACTAGCAAAAATTTATTGTGGAGTCAGAAAATAAATATACTTACCTTTTTTGGTTCAGGAGCTCACACAGGAGTGCCCAGTAAGTACCCAAGTGCCATTGTTTCAGCTAAGAAACTGTTCACCTGACCTATTTGTACTGAATCAACTAAACCTGGCAAGAGCAGGGCTCAAAGCTCTTTGAACCTTTGACAAGACTACTGCATGGCTACTGGCAAACACTCTACATGTAAATTCTATGTACTCTAAATTAGAATGATGTTTCTGGAACTTTTGCTTATACACACATTAATTGCCCCTTTTTACCCCCTCCCACCTCTGATATCTTTTTTCACAAAAGCAGTGGTGGAGTTTCTGAGAAAGTCTGCTGTGGTGTGGAATCCAAACTCCCCCACTTAGTGGTCATGTGACCATGGGTAAGTCACTTCCTCTGAACCTTTGCTTCTCATCTGTAAATAATTGAGGATTGCCCTTTTGAACTCACAGCTCTACTGAGGAACAAGTGAAAATGTGTAGAATCACTCTACCACTACTAAAAGATTATGCAGATGTTTATAATTCCTGGTCCTCAGCAATGTTGCCAACATCAATCTATTTTTGTTTCTTAAAATCCTGAGGGTGAGGACCGGAACAAATAGTTAAGGCAGGCTTCAGGTAACTAAGGGAATCTGCACAGGTGGGAGGCATCAGATTTCCCCCAGGAGGGATAGAATCTGTGAAATCCTCTATAGCTGGGACCTTACTTCTTTCCTTTTTTATCTGCTTCCCCAACAGTAAAAGCTGATTGATGGAACAAATCTGGGTGGCATCTTGCCTTTGCACAAATTCTTCAGAAGGACTTTTGCCAAAGAAGATTCCCAGGCCCTTTCTCTTGTAATACACAGTGAACTAAATAAAGGGCTCAGTCTTACAGTAGCTCATAAAAATGGCCAGGTAGATTTGCTCTAAGTATGAACGGCATGTTGGAGATGGTTTGCCTTAAAATATCTGTATACATTAGTGAGATAAGCCAGAAAGAGAAAGAAAAATACCAGATGGTTTCGCTCATAGCAGAAGTAATAATGGACCAGGAGAGAAAATAATAAGAATAATGAACAGCCATATACCAGAGACATTTTGTGGGGGTGGAGTGGGGAATGGGATCAAAAATGGGGGTAAGGGGGTGGGGAGTGGGGAGGGAAGTGCATGGGACTATGGTGATGGCACACGGGTGACTTGGTGATGGGAAACCTGCGGGGATTACAATTGAGATGAAGAAAAAAAATGTACAAAATGATGTAAAAATAAACTGTTATAAAATAAATTTTAAAAAAAATCTGTATACCTATACGAAATTGATCTCAGGGAGTCCTAGGGAAAATGTCAAAAAGTTAGGTCAGTGTCTTTGAAGCAGGTGAAACTGACAAAGTGAGCCCTGTGTGGCTGGGTCTATGGGGAAAGAGGATGCCCTAGATGTCCAGATACAGAGATAACTGGTTTCAAATACAAGTCTAACTAAAGCAAAAATTTGAATGCATTTCAGAAGAGTCCTTTCTGTCCCTGAGTTCAAGACCTCCAGCTGAAAGCCTGAACAGAAGACACTAGTTAGTTTGTTTTTTATTTTCATTGGAAAGTTACAAGGTTGCTTATCAACAAAATGGCTGTCCAGGGCAGAGATATCCAGTGGTTTCTATGTACAGGCCCATCCTTAGGATCTAGCCCTCCAGAAGGGCTCTCTTGGCCCCTTCCCAGACCTCCGGGATCCAATCACAGAGACACTTTACCTCAGCACTTGGTTTCACCCCAATGGGAGGCAGTGGCTGCTGTTGTGGGCCCCAGACCTAGTCTCAGCACAGCAGGTGGGGGGCCTTTCTCCGGGGAACCCCTTCCGCACCCCCTGCCAAGCAGTTCTCTGGGTTTCTCTTCATGGGTTCCCGCTCTGGCCTTCCTTTCTTTCGAGTTGTCATTTAGCACTGAGGCGTCCCAGCCCCTCATCCTAAAGCATAAGCACTGGCTCTGTGTCCTTTGCTTTTGTTTTTGTACAAAAATGACAATACTCTCCATCGGACCAGATTTTTGCTCAAGAAACAAAAGTGGCTCAACAGTTGCAGTTCTGCTGGTCAATCTGCTTCCGGCAGGGTTCCATGGTGACAGCAACACCCACCCCACTCCGGCCAGACGTCATGCTGGTGACCTCACTCCAGGTGTCCGTGTCTGGGTCATAGCACTCCACACTGTCCAGGAATGTGTGGCCATCGTAGCCTCCTGCAGGAAGAGTGGAGGGGAAGGTCACTCCCTGAGAGGACAGGGAAAGAAAGAGGAGGAAGAAGCCTGGAGGAGCCTTCTGACCAGGATTGGAGCACAAGACCTGTCCACCCAGTTGCCCATCCCCAGGGCCTCACCGAGGACGTAGATTCTCCCCTGGTGAACAGTAATCCCTAGGGCGCTTCGCCGATGCTTCATGGGGGCTACGAAAGTCCACATTTCGGTCTCCACATCGTATCGCTCCACGCTGTTCAGCTGGTCCTGCCCATCATAGCCCCCGGCAGCATAGATACAGTTGTGCAGGACGCAGACTCCTAGAGCACACCATGTAGAGAAGGTGACTGCTCCAGGGCCTGGCCCAGTCACCATCTCCTTGGGGGGGCCCTCCCTTCACTTCTCTCCTGAGATACCCCTTAGAAACAAGGCTGGGAGACAGAAGCTTGGAATCGGTCAGAATCTCTAGCTCTCATGTGTGAACCCACACAGGATTCAAAGTTGAAATGGAAGCAGCACTCAGGCTGGGCTAGGTTATCCCCAGGGTGGAACGTGTTCCTTCAGGCTCCCCTCCCCACCACAGCCCTGCCCACCTGCCCCACTCCGGATGGTGTTCATGGGTGTGATCATTCGCCACTCGTTCCTCTCTGGGTAATAACACTCAGCCGAGTTGAGGCGGTTCGTCCCATCAAAGCCCCCAACAGCATAGAGCAGGCGGTTGAGGACAGCTACTCCCACCCCAATCCTTCTTGTCAGCATTGGGGCCACCAAGTGCCACTCGTCCCGCTCTGGTTCATACCTGTAGAGTCATAATAACAATGAAAACAGCATCATAACTGACCTGTGTGGAACACTGATGACAGCCCACTACTCTGCTAGCTCTGTATACATTTGATCTTTAATCCTCAAAACCATTCTCCAAGGAGCAAGCCATTGGTAGCTCCAATTTCCAGTTGGAAACTGAGGTTTGCAGCTGTCATCTGCTCAAGGTCGCATGCATGCCTGCTGGACCCTAGTGCCTAAGTCACTGCCAGGCCTTGTGCTGTTATTTGTGTTGTCACCAAGCTCAACCCAGCCTGTTGACAAGATGGAGGCACAGAGAAGTAAAGTAGCATGTTCAGGGTCACCAAGGAAGTGGCAGAGCTGGGTTTTGAGCCAGCCCACAAAGTGACCAGAACCTCAGTTCTAACAACTAATTGAAGCCTCAGAGAGTTTTCTCAAAGTATGATGCTCAAAGACGGGTGACCATATCATGTCCCAGTTGATCTGGGCACTAGGCACTGCCAGTTCATGCCTGCACTCCTGGGGTAATTAACACAGTGCTTTTTTTTTTTTTTTCTCAAAAATGGCCTGCTAAGGGTACAGCGCCATCCATCATCTTATTCACAGCCCATGAGGTATCTGTTTAAAACTCAACCTCACCCCAAACCCATCAATGCCAGATCTCTGGAATCTCTAGTAAAGGGTTAGAGAGTTCAACAAGTTTGGTGACAACTGTATCCTGGATCACATTTCTGGAAAAGGAGAAGCAAAAGAACAGGCTACACAGAAGCTGAATGTCCAAAATGCTTGGTTTCTCCACACAGGCGCTTTGTACACTGCACAAAGGCACCACACTTAGGAGGCATAACTGACCTCACACACCCAACCTAACACACCTATTGATTACAATTTAGGGGCAGGGCCCTCCCTGCTGGCGCAACGGGTTAGGACGCAGCATTGCAAGCTAGCGCAGCCGCTTCAGTGTGAGTTTGATCCCCAGCCCCAGGGTTCTGGAGGTGACCCACATGGTGTGGCAGACCTCTCCTAACCCACCTGCTGCTCCCCTCAGCAGTGCACTTCCTGCTGCTCCCCTCAGCAGTGCACTTCCCAGATCTGCCTGTTCTGGTCCCCTCTCTGTCTCTGGTGAATCCTCTCACCCCCACCTCTGGCTTGTACCCCTGTTCTATATGCATACATAAATAAATCTTTAAAAAAAATTCAGGGGTAGATAACAATGAGGTATCATGTTTTAACAAAATTAGCATATTGCAATGATCTCAAAAGATTGTCACAAAATTGCTGTGTGGGTTTGTGACAGCCCTGTAAGCAGTTCCCAGGCCCAGGGACATCACCTCAGGTCACCAATCATAAACATCCCAGTAGTTTTGCTTGGACTTAAAGTTTCTACACCTTGAAAGTGGGATGCAAAGACAAGCAAGGGGACTTCACAGATCTTATGGCATGGGAGTTGCTAGCAGTGGGACCCTGGGGGCCCTCCCCCTGGCCCTGTCACTCACCTTTCCACACTGTTGTGGTGGATGCAGCCATGGGAGCCGCCTACAGCATAGATGTGTCCATCAATGACTCCAACCCCAATTCGATTGCGTGGAACACTCATGGGGGCGCAGGGTGACCACTGGTTGGTCATGGGGTTGTAGCAGTCCAGGGCATTGGAGTCGGTGTTGCCATCAGGGGAGTTGTTCCTGCCTCCCACAGCATACAGCAGCCCTCCCACCACACAGCCTGCCAGGCCACTACGAGGCACCTGCAGGTCCGCCAACCGGAGCCATGTGCCATCACTAGGGTTGTAGGCCTCCAGGTAGCTAAGGGACTGGCGGAAATAGCCACCAGCTGTGTAGATGAGCCGGCCCACCTTGGGCGCCCGGCAGGGCATCACCTGCGTGGGCTTGTGCAGAGTGAGCTCCTGGAAGATCTTGACCAGGTAGTCCTTGCAGCGGGAGTCCGACTGCAGGATCTCACACTTCTGCAGCTGCATCTGAAGGAAGTGGGGCGTGAGCGAGTGGCAGCGCACAGCCCGCAGCAGCGCCTGCACATAGAAGCGCCGCTGCTCACAGTCGTACTTGACCCAGTTGATACAAGCGTGGAAGACCTCGGACTCGCAGCGCACATTCAGATCATCCCGGCTGATGAGGGTTACCAGCTGGCAGTGGGACAGGTTGAAGAACTCCTCTTGCTTGGCTACCTGCAGACAGCATTAGCAAGATGGGCACTCACGTGTGTCCCCTCCCCCACCACCCCTCAATGGCATTAATGATATCACTCCATAGTTTCCTCACCTATATAATGGGGATTCAAATAATATGAGACTCATAGAGTGTGAGAATTAAATGTGTTAATACCATATGCGAGGTCAAATGTGACATTTGTATCAAAAAAGTTTTTATAACATTACCTATTTTTTAAATGAAATTACTTTTTAAACAAGTCAATTAATTCAAAAGGAAAAAGTAAAAGCAAGGATAAAAGTAAGAAAGCAGCCTGAGTTGCGCTTTAGCCCATGACTTCCTAACTGTGTGACCTTGGGCAAATATCTGAAATGCTCTGTGCCTTGGTCTTCCTCCTCTGTAAAAGGGGATTGTATTAGCAACTGTCAGGACTACCCCTAGGCATAAAAAGCCCCTGAGAAAATATTTCTTGTCCAATACTAGTCTACATAAATAATTTTGGTTTCTCCACAATCAGCAGGTCACCACCACTTTGAGAACCCCCGCATCCCCCGCCCACACAACCCCACGAAAGAAACATTTGTATAGGTCAGTTGATGAGTCCTATTTTCTGGGCAACTTCTTAGAAGCCATAGTCCCTAGCACTAATGTCACAATAGGGAATGGAGATGAGGGTAGTGTCCACCCAGGGAGTTCCAGTCACTGGAGCTGGGCTTTGAAAATTTCTAGGGAGGCACCTCAAGGCATGGGACACTAAGGATGGTACTAAATCCTAGGACTGGGCAGCTGGGAGGATCCAACAAATTAAAAGATGGAGATCACTTAGAACAGGTGCTCAATCCCACAGTAAGTGCTCAATACTTTCATTTCATGTATCACACATAAGAATTCAGATTCATTACTGAGATTTTTTCAAGAACCCTCCTGTTATTTTCTATTCACAACTTCCTCCAGTTAAAAGTGAAAATGAAACCAAGCACAGCATAAGGACAACATTTTGTGGACCAAAGAAAACATTCTAAGGGTCACATTTACAGTCAACAGCATGTCATGTGTGTGCAATGAGTATTTGCTGACTGCCTGAAATGTAGGGCTTAGCTCAGTGTACCCCAGGGCAGAGCTGCTCTCAAATTCACTGCTCTCTGTCTCTGCCCTTGACGTCAGAGACCCATGGAAGCCTCACTTTCTTTGATCACTTCCCAGCATTACCCCAGATGTGCAGAATAGAAGCTCAGAACCCTATTTTTCTCCAGCATCCCAGGAGATCAGTGATGACCACTCATCTTTCCCTGGTCCTACTGAAACCACCCCCAAACCCGGGCCCCAGGTCCCTTCTTCCTTGCTCACCTCCCCAAAGTGCATGTAGATATATTCGCGGGCACGCTGGTGGAGCTCAGCACAGCCGATCTGTTCAGCAAAGTTGGCGATGCCAATGGCATTACTCGGATCCAGTTGCTGCACCAGGAAGTCACTGCAGGCACGAACCACACTGTCAATCTGGTACATGACTGCACCATTCATGACATGGAGCACACACTTCTCGCCCATGGAGATGGAGGCTGTGTATGCAAACTCGATGAGACGCTCCATGACCTTGGGGTGGATGCCCTCAATAGACACCACCTCCATACCCTGCTCCCGCAGTCCGTTGGTGAACATGGCCTTGAAAACAGGGCTGGATGAGGCCAGCACCACCTTGTGGGCCATGAACTGGGCAGCTGGTGCATCCTCATATTTGACCTGCAGCGTGACATCGCACAACTGCTGGCTGAGTCGTAGCTCATTCATGATGCCAAAGGCTTGCTTGGTGTGGTCTTCCAGAGTGTAGCTGAAGGTGCGGTTGCCATGCTGAGAGGGTGTCACCTCAGCCTTGCACTCAGTAGAAGCATACATCACTGCGTCCCCTGACCCCTCTGGGCGCTGTGACTGCAGGGGCAAAAATCGGTTGTGGGCCCCAGCCCCGCTAGGCCTGGGTTCTGGCTGCATGGAGTTCCAGGTAACAAGGCACAACACCACCACTGGCACTCAGGGGCCTGGAAGAGGGAGAGCACAGGGCTAGGGCCTGAGGCTAGATCTTCTTTTTTAAGATAAAGCAAATCTTAGATCAGTTTTCCATCCCAAGCCCAGGGTGAAGCAGCATTCATCTTGCTAACTGCTCTTGCTAACTGCTCCGTGGCCTCCACAGCCCAAGGATTCATCTTAAAACCTTGATCACATGATATCCCATCCCTGCTCAGAATCCCCCCAACTCCCAATGGCATAAAGCATGCAACTCAATTCTTCAGTGACTTGCAAGACCTTCTTCAAATAGCTGCTGCCTACCTTTCCCCTCTGCTCATTCTGTTCCAGCGATCCAGTGGCCCTTCCCTTCATAAAGCATGTCAATTTCATTCCTTCATTTACCTCACCAGCATTTATTGGATATTCACTGCATGCCAGGCCCTGTTCTAGGCACCAGTGAGCAAGACAGACAAAAATTCTTGGGGAGAAAAGGACCAGAAATAAACTAAAGAAGACTTGAACAGAAAACAAGGTCATGAAAATGACAGCAGCATCATGACAATGGGACTTCGAGGCCATTACATTAAATAAGGTGGTCTAGGCCTCTGTAGAAGCTGAGAAAGAACATATGAAAAGAGGGTGAAGGGGTTAGTTTTTTCATGCAAAGGGAAAAACAAAAGCGAAGGAACCAGGAAAAAGTATAATGAAGGATGATTACTACAAAAAGGAGTTTCCATGAAAACTGAAGATTGGAGGACTGTGGCTTGAGGGGTTTTTGAAAGGTCCTACAGGGAGATGTGGGGGAGTGGGGGGCAGAGGGCGGTGAGCATAGGGTCTGCGGGAGGTTCTTCAGTTTCTTCATTTATCTTTCCAGGGGCTCAGTGCAGAATCATCTCCTCCCTGTTTTATTTTCATCATTGTACTTGTCAGGAGCTGAAAGGATGTTGTGCTTTCTTTTGGAGAAGTATGCCTCCCTTTGGACCTCAGCCCCACCCAACACTTCAGAGTGCAGGGCGGCCTCTGTGAGATCGAGCTGTGCCCACCCTTCTCGTGCCTCCCCCACGTCCTGCCAGGGGCCTGGCACTGAGCAGGGGTCAGTTAAAGTGTGGCTGGCTGACTGCCCATTCTGCCTTCTCTGCCAGCACACCCTCCCCCACCGGGCACAGCGCACCGTTTGGCTGTCTCTCCCCCACTGAGGCCCGGGTCTGCCTCTCAGTCTCAAGCCGATCGGTCAGCGCTGCCCCTGGGCACCTGGCTCTTCCCCCCACGAGTCTACCAGTGGGAAACTGCGCATGCCTCGCCTGAGCAGCCAGCCAGGCCTGGAGAAGGGAGGAAGTGACCCCGTAGCGGTCTCTCGGCAGCCAAGCCCACAGCGCAGAACAAACTCCCCAAAGTCCCGGGGTCCCCCGCCAAACCGAGCGGCGCTCCCTGGGCCTCTCTCCTGACTCGTGTAGCCCCCAGGCCACCCAGAGTCGCGCCGTCCAACAAAAGGACCGGACCCGAGCCGCGCCCTCCGAGCCCTCGGCGGGGCCGCGGGAATCCCGACGCGACGGGGCCGGTGGCGCCCGCTTCCCCAGCCCCCGGGCGCGGCCGCCGGGGCGCCTATGGCCCACCGTGGCCTCAGCCTCGGCGCAGGCCGCCTCACTCACCCCGCCATGGCTGTGCTCGGGCTCCGCCTCCGTCGCCCAGGCCCGGGTGCCTCCATCGCCGCGCGGGGGGAGGCGCAGAGCGCGCGGGTCACCATGACTAAGCAGAGCCGGGCGCCGGCCGTGTCAGAATAAAAGTCCCCGCGGCCCCGGGCCTCCGGCGGCGAAGACTAGAGAGGGGCCGCTCCCTGCCCCCCATCCAGCTGTCGCCAGGCTGCGCGGTCCCAGCGCGGCGACCACAGCGCCCGTCTCGGCGGAGCGGCGGAACCAGGGACCGCAGCCCTCGGCGGACCCAGCCGCATGGTCGGAGCCTTCGGGAATCAGTGGCCTGGGTTCGAGGTCCGTGGCCCTTGTTCGCACCCAGAATTACGGACACCCTTCTTCGCCTGCGCTCTCACCTCGGCCCCGCTGTAACCTCAGTGGCTCTCGCTTGCAGGGTGGGGATGCCAGCGGCCGGGAGATGTAGTGCCACCCGCGCGCCGCGCTTCCGGGAAACCCGAGGGGCTGCAGCCGGACGGGAGTCGGCTCCCGCGAAATCTTCGCTCCGGGTACCCGCGAGCGCTAAGCCTCAGGCACTCAGGCTACGAGACGGTGCGGCCTGCGGGGTCTCAGTCGTAGGAAGGGGGACGCCAGCGAGGAGGCGGGCAGAGAGAGGAGAGGGTGCGGCAGGGAAGGAGCCGTGATTCCCCGCCCTCCCCTCAGGTGCCCCGCGCCCGAGAGTGAGGATGGGGCGTCGGAAGAGAGCTCTGGGTCAGGCCAGGCCCCGCTCCGCGCCGTCCCTACCATCCATTCGATTTAGTCTTTTCAGCTCCGGGCTACATTCTACGACCTAGTCTTCCATTAAAGCCTCAAGGCCCAGCGCTTGCACGATTCTGCTACTTATGATGGTGTTTTAGTTACTTTGTGATCTTGAGTCGCGCACAGCTCGCTTGCGGGGTTTGGACTCCTGGCACAGTCACTCTCTGGGTCAGAGCGGGTGGGTCGGTCATTTAACCTCTATGCTTTCGTTTCCTACCTGTGCAGTGATAATAATAATAACCCGTACCCGCTAGATTATAGTGGGGACTAAATGTGATTGCTATGCCATTAAATATGGTTATTTTTTATGGCAAGCAATAGTAATTTGCCATTTATGCTGTTTTTGATATAAAGTTAGCTTTTAAATAAATTTGAGATGTTTTTGTTGTTGTTTGTCTCGATGAAAAATAAATGAATTAGAAAAGGAAAGGCTAGGCTGAACATATGTTGGTCTAAGAAAGGCTTCCACCAGCCTCCAGGGTGAATTTGGAGGATTCAGCGTTGGGTACTGGGGATCTGAAACTAAACTCAAGTGGGAGGCTAAGGAGCTGCCCTGTTCCTTCCTAGACATCCCCTTGGCATGAAAATGCAGTTCTGGGTTGCTCCAAAGGGGTACCATGATAGGAGGGTGGAGGCCCAGCCCCCAAGACAGATTAGTAACCCCCAAAACATATAGAAACACATAGTGGCTGTGACTGGGGAAACCTACAGTCTCCTGGAAGGCCCCGAAGGCAACTTCATGTATCTGAAAATAACCTGTCACCCAGATGTGCCACTTGTAGAGATTTTTTCAGGGTACACAGAAGTGCGAGAGTATGTACACAGGAGTTAATTGCATTGTTTTGTATAATGTAAAGGATTGGACTCATCTGGATTGGACTCATATCCCTCTCTAGGGCTCTGGGGTAATAAGCAGCACATCAATGTGGTGGCATACTATGCAGCCAGATAAAGGAAAATATTTTGCTGTATTTACCTCTTTTTTAATGTAACAACATCATCAAAAAAAAGAACAAGTGCTATGGAGCCCTCCCTGGTGGTGGAACAGGTTAGGACGCAGCACTGCAAGCTGGCCACAGCCGCCTCAGTGAAAGTTCCATTCTTGGCCCTGGAGGTGACCCACATGGCCAGGCAGACCTCTCCTGACCCGCCTGCTGCTCCCCTCAGCAGTGTACTTTGTGGATCTGCCTGTTCTGTTTCCCACTCTGTCTCTGGTGAATCCTCTCACTGCCCCTGTACCTCTGGCCTAAACCCCAGTTCTGTATGCATAAATAAATTTTGTTTTTCCATAAATTATGTTGAAGGTCCAACACTAATATGATGGCACTTGGAGATGGGGTTTTGGATGGTAATTAGGTTTAGATGAGTCAAGTCTCCTTGATGGTATTAGTGCTCTTTAAGAAAAACACCAGAGTATGGTCTTTCTCCACAGAGAGGACTCAATATGAAGGTGGTCTTCTGCAAACCAAGTAACAGCCTTTGCCAGAATCCAGCCTTGCTGGCATCCTGATCTCAGGCCTGTGGCCTCTAGAACTGTGAGAAATAATATTCTGCTGTTAGTCACACAGTTTTTGATTTACATTAGCAAGACAGTGCAAAAAGTGGGGATTTCCAGTCATTTCCAAGATATACTATAAAGTAGACAATGCAAGATGCAGAGCAGTATTAAAGTTATGTAAATGGAGAAGCAATGTATTTACATTTCAGTTCATTTTTCTATAGAATGGCTCTGGAAAATTCCACAGTGATTGCATTGAAGAAAGATAACCAGTACTTTTTTTAATTTTGTAAAATGTGAGTAAGTGAATAGATTTCCTATCATTACACCAGGAACAATGGAGTGGTGTCTCAAGTTTTTCCAGAAGGTAGAAGGAACTTGAGGGTAGGGACGCCAGGCCTGGTGGGGAATTGGACCCAGTAATGGAAAGAAACATCTTGGAACTGTGATACTAGGCTTGAGTATGTCTTTTTTCCCCCCCAGGAAATGAGCTGGCTTCCCATGGGTATGGCCTATAGGGACAATCTGCGTGTGGTGAGTGGAGGTTCAGGCTCCCAAGATGTATGTGACCACCCAAAACACGTCTTTGCGGCTGCCTGCATTTCCGCAGTATCTCGGAAGGTGGCGCGCGCAATCTGAGACCGAAGGGTACACTAGCCCCGCTTCCCCGTCCCCCTCCCCCCTCACGTCTGGAAACAGGAGACAAGAATGCCCCTTGGGATAGATCCGGGCTGTGGTCTGAGCGTCTGGAGCCTTTTATGGGCATAAATGAGACCCTAATACAGCACCCTCCCCGCAGAGAATGCAGACCCCTGAGCCTGCCAGACTCCTCCCAAGGAGCCACACAACTGCCCCAAGCCTCCCCAGACGTGGGAACCTGACAGCCCCGCCTACTGTCTGGGTTCAGACACAGTGGCAAGGTACTGCTTGGAGTTTTCTTATCTGCCAAATGCTGGTGAGTAAATCTAACTGGCAAGGTTGCTGGTAAAAGTAGAAATAAGCATATTCTGGGTTACTAGTGTGTGTGGGGGACTAACCAGGCACAATAAGCTGTAATTGTGCTTATTACTTTATTATCTTTTTATGAAGGATCTAACATCATGCTCAAAGAAATCTTGTTTTATGTAAGAATTGGCTGAATCTCCCAAAGTCAAATTCTAGGGTGCCCTAACTTTGTGTTCCTCTTCTCTATGCAAAAGAGTTATTCTTGTCTCGTTGTTTCCTGTCTCATTCCCAACTCAAGTCCCCTGTCCACTGCCTTCAGAGTGTATCCAGAATCCTCATTGTCTGAGTCTTAGTCATCACCTCCTGGGTCAGTGCAGGCACTTTCAATCTTGTTCTTCCATCTTTGCCCCCTACTAAAAGCAGAGACATCTGTGAAAGTCTGAAGCAGATCAAGTCCCTCCTCTGTCTAGAACCCTCCATGGCTTTCCATGGCCTCATTCAGAACAAAAATAAAGTCCTTCCCTGGGCAGACAAGTGAGTACATCATCTGCCCAGTCATTTCCAAACCTTTGTTTTCTCTCCACAGGGGATCCATGCTTTTTATGGAACTTAAGGGCAAACATTCTTGCCTTAAGGCCATCCCACCTGCTATAACCTCATAAAATGATCTTCCTTCAGGGGTTCCTAGGACCATGTGATATGTCTTGATTCACACCACAAGTAGCCACCTCAGAAAGGCATCTCTTGACCACCATCACATCATTGTAATGTCACTAAAATTATCTCCGTAGCTCACTCCACTATTGCCTCTGTGGAATGCAGAACATGAATTCCACAAAGACAAGGAGTTCTGTCTATTATTCACTGCTGCGGAGTTTAGCGTCAGTAGAAGATATTTCCCCGTGTCTCTTCCCGCCTCCACTATCTTTGCTTTTCCGGCTTTTAAATCCCTTTATTTAAAAAGAAAGTTTCTGCAAAACATTTCTGAGAGTAGCGGAGAGCCAGAAGACGTCAATCTGCGGCAGGAGCAGGAACTAGGGTCCGGGAGGTTGTCAATGCGCCGGGTCCGGCTGTGTCACCTCTAGTGTCCAATCCGTCTTTCTGAGGTGACGAGCGCTCTGAGCGGCTGGAGCTGCCGTCCACGCCAGGGGGTAGCCAACGATGCAGGCCACCCGAAGCCCCAGCAGCGGTCCCTGACCGCCGGGAGGCACCTGAGACTCTGTAGCAGGGATGGCGACCGCAGCAGACAAGGCGAAGGAGAGCGTGGCGCAGGTCGCGGTTAGTCAACGTGTAGATAATGGGGTTCAGGAGCGAGTTGGCCATGGCGAGGCCCAGGAAAGGGTCAGCCTGCAGGAGCACCGGGCAGGCACGCGCGGGACAGGCCACATCAAGCAGCAGTAGTAGGAAGAGGGGCCCCCAACAGGCCACGAAGGCCAAGAGTACCACGCTGAGCGTGCGCAAAAGCGCCAACGACCGGGGTGTGCGGCGTAGGCGGGTGGAGAAGCCGCTTCCAGTCGCGGGGCGCGCTTTCAGGCGCCGAGCGTTGGCCCGCACCTGGCAGTAGATGCGAGCGTAGAGCGCGCAGATGGCTGCCAGGATGCCGACGAAGGCTAGCACGCAGAAGAGTACGTAAGCTTTGGCGTAGAGAGGCAGGACCGTGGAGCAAGTGTCTAGGCGGCCCAGACAATTCCAGCCCAAAGCCGGGAGTAGCCCAAGAAGCAGTGACACACCCCAGGCAGCGACAGCCAGCGCCAGCGTGCGTCCCCGACGAGCAGCCGGCGCAGGTCCTCTGCGCGCCATGGTGAAGCGGCGCTCCAGAGCGATGGCAAGGAGGCTCAGCACCGATGCAGCGAGCGCGACAAAGACACCTCCCTCGCGCGCGAACCAGAGCGCCGGCGACAGGCGCAACGTGAGTGGCCCAGACAGCAGGATGTTGGCGGCATAGGCGGCGCCCGCCAGCAGGTCGGACAGCGTGAGGCTGCCCAAGAGCAGGAACATGGGCGCATGGAAGCGCGGGTGGCGACCGAGCACAAACAGAACTGCCAAGTTCTCCAGCACGATGAGCGCGCACACCGCCAGGCACACGACTGCGTCAGCTCGCAGCCCGGCTCCTGGCTGGTATCGGGCACCTCTGAGCTTGCCAGTGTAGTTGTAATGCAGGACGATGACTTCGCTCACTGGCGCAGGCCGCAGCAGCCCCGACTCCATGGGCCGCCACGGCAAGGCTGCGGAGAAGTGGTGCACAGTGTCAGACCCAGCATACCCTCAGACCCGCGGGTTGGCCCACACCGGGGGAGGGCTCCTGGTTGCTAGGGTTAAGGGTGGCAGCTCAAAAGCGAGGCACTAACTGCCTGCCTACCACCCCTATGCACACTGGAACCCTGAGGGTATTCTGCTTGGAAGGGGGGTGTCTATGGAGATAGGCTGACCAAAATACAGACACCCAAATAATATGAGGAAACAGAGTGTCAAACTCTCCCATAGAAAGGACACTAACAGTTCACACACAAAAAAAGACCTAGTAATTCACAAACCTGCTGGGTATCCAGAGGTATATTCAATTGGAAACAGACAAGAATACACAGAAATACAACCACACAGAGAAAGGGACACACAAATACAGAGAATCACCAACAAGGGCATGTACACATAGGCACAAACAATGACAAAATACACAACACTCCATCAGGGAAACAAACAAATGCATTCACATGAACAGAGTGACACAGGAAGAGACACAGGGCCATGGGGTGTCACATACTTTCACAACCGTCACCCACACACAGACTGGCAGTCCAAAGTCCCACACACCTTGCCATTTTCTGCCAAAGTCCCTTATCCACCGCATAACCCCCTTGAGAGCTTGCCAGAGAGCAGCCAACAGGACCCACATCCCACAAACAGGCTCTGGCAGAGGGGCACACATGCCACTCATGTATACTAATACTTGCTGCCTGCCACTGTGCCCTTTAATCCTCTTGACAACTGTCTCCTTAGCCCCAATTTACAGAAGAGGAATCTGAGGCTCCAAAGTAATACTGGCATAGAGGCAGCGACAAAGGTTTTCACATTCCCCCAAGAAACAGTCACTTGGAACGATCACTCAATTGCATTGGGCCCACTAAACAGGTAAGAAAATCGAGGACTAGGAGGGGCATGGATTTAATGGGACCTGGAAGGAACAAATGCATCCCAGAAGTCTTCAGTGGCACAAAGGAAAACATTTTGCACAGATACAGACTGACGGGGTGTCACCGATTCAGACCCGCTGGGGGAGGGGAATCAGTCACCCCACCAGGCTTACATCTTCGGATGGGAACTTCGAGCAGAGGCTCACAACCTCTGTCTGCCCCGCTAGCATCTCCCCGGGCTTGCTAGTAGGCAAAACAGACACAGCAAAACTCACAGTGGCGCAGCCCAGAGGCCAGGGGTTCTGGGGAACCTCAACCCCAGCAGGACCGGGGACCAAGTCCGGAAATCTCTTAACTTTCCCTCCCTTCCTAGAGGCTTCCTGGAAAGGTTTGGGAAACCTGGGGAAGGGGACTGAGGTAGAGCCTGGGGCAACTGAACCTCTAAGGACCCGGAGTTGTGAACTCACCCCTGCGCCCTGATTGTGTGTCCCCCGAAGTCACACAGCCTTGAGCCCAGTGAATGGACTCTACTGGCTCTGCGGGTGGGGAGCCGGGCTCCAAATGCCAGGCAAAGGGGCGGGCCGAAACATAGCCTCTGAGGGTAGCCAGCTTTTGCCCCCTCCCCTTGGGGCCCGGGCACCAGCCCGTGTCTGCCAGCCTGTGCCACCCGACACAGCACCGGAGCGCGCCCCGGCGGCGACTGGCACCGGCGAACCCTCGGCTCCCCCAGCTGGGCTACTCTCCCAGGGACTGTCGGTTGTTGTGGGAGGGCCGGGAGACGCGAGAAGGGGAGGTCTCTTGACCTAGGGCGGCAGCAACCCGATCCTCTGCTCCCTTACCTCCACCCCATACTCAGCGGAGGGGTCCGGTAGGTTCTAGGGAGCTTGGGTATTGGTCCTTTCCTATTTTCTGCCTACCTTCCGAATGAGCTTCCTGGGCTGCAGCCCAAGGGTGCATGGAGGCGCAGGGACCTCTTCAGCACCCGAGGGTCTTCTGCCGGGGGCTGCTGGAGCCTTAGTCCTCTCCTCCTTCCCAACTTAGCAAATTTGTCCCGCGGATCCCTGGCGCAGGTCCCTCCCCATTTCCCCGGCTCCCACCCTCGGCTTGGGATAAGTAGGGGAGGAGCTCTCAGATAAAGAGGCTCTGACACGTTGGCTCCCCGGATTCTCCGCTCCCCCACCCTTATCCCTCCAGACAGTGATTTGCTCATCTTATGGCGCTTCTGGGCTGTCATTCCCACGGGAGCAGGGATTTTCGCCTGTTGTGAGAAGAGCTGGGATACAGCCCGAGTGTCCCATAAGTATCCTCTTAGTGAGCCAGAGAATGAACATCTCTCTCAGTTGCTGAGTCTTTCAGTGTCCCTCTCTAACCTCTCCCAGGCCTTTGCTTTTCCAAAGGGCCAGTCCCTGCCGCCTCACACTCCCCACACCCCCATTCCCAGGAGCTTACCAGCCAGGCCCAGTGCCCTTTCCCCCTCGTACTTGAGACCACAAACAGGAAGGGGGACTGGGCCTGACTGATACCCTGTTCACCAGGTTGCTGCCCTTCTCTCTGGCTAGTTCAACCTCTGCTAGCACCCCATGGGGGTGCTACTTGGGGAAGATAAGGAGAAGCTTTTGCCCACTCCATTCTGGAGGCTACAGAATTACTTTTGCTGCTTCTAGCCATCAAAGAAATGCACCCAGCATAACAGTCAGTAGGGCCAGCCTGAGGCGGGGGT
>NW_004567126.1:1018851-1041086 GCF_000260355.1 Condylura cristata | reverse complement strand
AACCATGTTATTTACTCATTTTATAGTGTTTCTGGACAGTTGGTACTACAGGAGCAGAGCAGGTATTTTCATATATATATATATGTATGTATGTATGTATATGTATACATGTATGTATGTATAAGGATATATGTGCATATATAAAAGTGTACAAAATGAAGAATGATGTAATACATATATTTGTATGTATATGTATGTATATACATATATCATTCTCCATTTTGCACATTTTTTCATCTCAGTTGTAATCACTGTGGACTTCCCATCACCAATTCACCCATGTGCCATCACCATAGTCCCTGGAGCTCTTCCCATGCCAGTTTTGATCCTAGTCCCCTAGGAGCAGGGATTTCCATCTGTTGTGAACACCATTGGGATACAGTCTGAGTGTCTCCTAAGTTTCATTTGAGTGATCAAATGGACACAAGTCTCTTAATGTGTCTGCTGGGATGACTCCTGGTGACCCCCAAACTCAGCTGGACCATTCCTGGCACACAGCAGGCACTAGATAAATGACCTCCTTCTGAGAAGGGGAAGTCATGCCCCAGGGTGGACAGGTGGCTGCTTCACATTTCTCCGGTGACAATCTCACCGTGTGGAGGACCCAATAGGATTGCAGGAGGCTCTTCTGGCAGTGGGTCCTGTGCCATGCACTCCAAACTTCTGCCACCTCCTTGTGCCTCTCTACCATAGACTTGTTATCCTGGGACTCAGGCTCTGGCATACCTTCATACCTGGATACTTTCATCCCTAACCTGATCAGCTGTCTCCTGCACGGGCCCCATTGCTCTCCCACCATTCCCAAATTCTACCTAGTTATCCAACTGTTTCTGCATGAGGGGTCCACAGTTCTTAAGTCTTAGATTAGGTCCCTCTCCTGCTCCAAACTCTCCCATTTCTCCTGACATCACTCAGTACAAATGCCCAAGTCCTTACTGTCCTCCACTTTATTGCTATATTTTCCAACACTAAATCCCTTCCAGCCCCACTGGCCAGTTTCTCACACACTTCAAAACATTTGTACTTGGGGTTCTATCTGCCTAGAAAACCCTTGTCAGCTGGTCACCTCCATAGAGAGGGCTTCCTTGATCTTTCCTCTTTTCCAATCTTGTTGGTCCCCTCTGAAATTACCTTAAATAATTTATTCATCTGGCCTGTTGTGTGCTTCTGTCTTAGATTCCCAGCTTTCTAGCCAGACATTGTGCAAAGGTTAAAGGCACTGAATCTGCAGCCAGGCTCAGCTATATTTTAGTATACTCACTTTGAGCCATACTTCACCTATGAAATGGAGGAAATAACAGTGGCCACCCAGAGGAAAGGATGCTACAGGTTAAAGGAACTATTAGAACAGAGGCAAGGTATACATTGAGAGATCAGTAAGTGTTAGCTTGGGTACTCTTGGCCACTGTTATATCCCTGCAGAAGATTAAGACCTATCAGGCCCTGGCACAACAACCACCCCAACCCACTCCATCCCGCCCCCAGACAAACTCTGTCTCTTCCCAGGGGAAAGGCAGCCCTGGACTCTGAGCTCCTGCCTCAGCCCTCTGCCAGATGCATGTCTGGGCCAGCACCTGCCTGGCAGGTTCTGCAGCCAGAGCCCTCGCCCACAGGGGCTGCCCCACCCGATCTGTGCCCACTCTCACTGAGCCAGGTCCCCACCTCTAGAAGGGCAAAATGCCTCCCCTCGGACTTCTAGCCATCCAGAAAAATCAGAGCTCTGCAGGAGGGCTTTCCATCCACTTTGGACCAAACTTGATGCATGATTGTGGTGGCAAGGGGGTGCAAACTGGCAACTTTCCCATTGCCCTCCAATCTGAAAAATTGGACTTTGAGAGTTTCGAATTGGAGACATAAGGGGAAACTTCAAATCACAACCACAAAGACTTTTTGCTCAGTTTATGAGGATTCCCCCCAAATATTTGTCTAAACTATATTCAAACACTATACTTTAGTGAGTAAATTTGTTTCTCACAAATTCTAGAGCTAGTGATATACTAATGTTGAACAACATATGTTGTAGATATTGATAACCAGTAACTAAAAAGTTACAAATAAGCAATATGGTGCTAGACTGGGGTTTTCACTATGAAATATTTTTCTCAATAGATACATATGAAAATAAAGTGATGTATGAATGTGTGATAAATATATACACATTAACTTTATTAGTTTGTCTGCTGAGAGCCCAGAAGCAATGACACCCCAGTAGCAGTGAGCACGCTGCACTCAGATCTTGGCATCTAAATACCATTTTCCAATATGGGGAACCAGGACTCCTTGGGAAAAATGGATACTTCTAGGGCTGGGATAGACAAAATACAAAATTATTCTGTGGCATCTTATAATGCCAGAAAGTATTTGCTAAAAAAAAAAAAATGCCAAAGGACACAGAAACAAGCCTGAAAGATCTCCCTCTGACCAAAATAAGAACAATTTGAGAACAAAACAAATAGCAACAGTATTGGATTATAGTCCAAAGAATTAAATAAATACCCCCAACTCCATACTGATTTAAATGCATAATTGAATCAATTTTAAAATGGAAAGGACAAACCTTCTTAACAAAAGAATTCCAATTAATAAATGTAGAGTGAGTAATGAAAATAGATAATCACCACTAGATACCTCTGTAATAATGAATTCACTGATTGGTGAGAAAACTAATGGATGAAACTTCAAGGTGAAACAGGGCATTTGCAGAGTGTCAAAGTTTCTCCCCCAGAATATTTATTTATTAATTAAGACGTTGGCAGTCTTAACCTATCAGCTTAATTCATAATTGCCAAAACTTGGAAGAACCAAGATTTCCTTCAGTAAGTAAATGGATAAATAAACTGGTACATCCAGACAATGGAGGCGCTAAAAATAGATGAGAATATGGTCATGAAAGATGCAGGAGGAACTTAAATGCTTATTACTAAGTGAAAGAAGTTAATTTAAAAAGGCTACATACACTAAGATCCCAACTATAGGACATTCTGGAAAAGATAAACCTATGGAGATGGTAAAAAGACCAGAGCTTGACAGGATTGGGGAATGGAGAGGAATCAATAGGCAGACACAGAATTTATAGGCAACGAAACCATGATTCTATAATGATGGACATATTACATATATTTATCCAGACCAGTGGGATGGACAACACCAAAGTGACCCTGCTACAGACTATAAACTTTGAATGGTGATGATGGTTTTATCTGTGACACCAAATAATATACCACCCTGGTGTAAGATATCCGTAGCAGAAGGAAGTTAAGTGGGGTGGGGCAAGGAGTTCCATGTGAACTTTTTGTATTTTCCACTCATTTTTGCTGTGAACCTAAAAAATTGTTCTAAAGAATAAAGTGCTTTAATTTTAAAAAAGTGAAAGGGAAGGAGGGAGAGAAGAAAAAAGGGAGGAAAGGAGAGAGGGAGAAAGGAAGGAAGGAAGAACCATCTCCCTGAGAGGCTCTCAAGAGGGCAGACACTTCCAGGTCTCACCATCTGGTTGCTTTGGATATTTATATTTTCAGCCTGGTCCCGGAAAGCATTGAGTTTGACATCCCTGGCTGAGATGCCGGAAGCAAGGATTTTAAAACAGACAGTCAGTAGGACAACTTGCAGGTTTCTAAACTCAGACTCAGCTTTCTCATCAGACAATGGATTCTCATATATCCCCTGCTTATAAGGAACTAAAAGAAAATCCACAGACAAGTGAAGACAATTCTTTATAGAGATGTGTGCTCTAACAAAACAAACAAAAAAAACACAGTGTGGTGAAGACTGTTTTAAGTCCAGAGAGCAGGGAGTCCTTCTTTGAGGAGGTGAAGTGAGCTGTCAGAAGAACTAGAAGGCAGTGGAAAAGGTGCTACTGGCAAAGGGGAGGTCATGGCCAGGGACCCAGTGCACCTCCTTTTATTCTTGCTTAAGTTGAGGCAATAGTCACTGAACATTAATTAACCATTTTAAAGGAACACAATTTAGTGGCATTGAACACATTCACAATGTTATATAACCAGCACCTCTAATTCCAGAATGTTTCCATTACCCCAAAGGAGGCCTTGTACCCACTGAGGAATTGTGACCCATTCATTCCTTCCTGAATCCCTGACAACTCCCAATCTGTACCCTGTCTCTATAGATTTACTGATCTTTGGATGCTTCATTTAAATGAAATCATATGACATGTGAACTTTTGTGTCTGGATTCTTTTATTGAACATCAAGTTTTCAAGGTTCTTCCATATGGTTCAGGAAATGGTTCTTTTCTAAATAAGTAAATTGTATGTATATACTTCCTACTGAAGATCCAACAAGGCTCCAGAAGAGGCTTTGTATTGGTGGGAACTGGAGGAGGCAAGGAAGGTAGCTTAGTGATGGCGGAGTACCTTGTCCTCAGGTGCTGGGCAGGAATTGGGCAGAACCATGCCTCTGTCCTCTCACTTGCTCACCCTCAGGCCTGATAGACTCCCCAGAGGAAAATCTGATCTCATCCTCCTGCTAATGAATGCTCCCAATGACAGTTTGGGCCAAACCCAGGCCAAAGGCTCCAAATGCTGTTGACATGGGTGGAAGGCCAAGTCCTTGGGAACCAGAGGAAGCAGGTCTGATCTCCTCCCCTGAGCCACAGCCCCTCCCTGCATCCCTTTGCAAGCCCTAGGCTTGGAAACTAGAAGTCAGCACCTCCTCTCCCTCTCCTTCACATTTAGACATTCATTTCACAAAGTGGGAAGGTTGGTTTGCAAAGAAAAGTTGGTCAGACGGATTGTTTCAGAACATGCCAAAAAAAAAAAAAAAAGCCTGCAGGCTAAAAGAATGTGTGTGTTAAAGAAAACAAAACCAGGTCAGTTGGGCAGGAGTCTGGCCTAAGGGAAACAAAGAGCCAGGCTGGGAAAGGAAACTAGGGGTGGGTTGAAGTTCAGGTCTGATGGGGCCTAAAATGTTAGACTTCTGGTGTCTGACCACCATCTCGCCATGTGATTTGTTTAATTTCTTTGACCTCAGTGTCCCCAGCTGTGAAACAGATTCGTGAAAGTCTCTTTCTCATCTTGTATGAAAACAATCACTGGTGTAAAAATAGACACACTGCCTGCCCAGAGCTAACCATTTGATGAATGTCAGATATAATTTTTAACAGTTTTTGCATACTGGGAGTGACCAAATGTGGAGATTTACTGAGGGACTGGATAAGGGCAGTAATAAATCAGGCCTTGCATCCAAAGGTAATAAGGTGATAACAAACTGGGCCTTGCATCCAATTAACGGGACCTTGCATCGGGGATGGGACTAGCTGAAGGTGATAACAAACTGGGCCTCACGTCCAAGTTTGATAATTAACTGGGCCTAGCATCAGGGGGCACAGCGATGAGTCACCCCTTTGGAATGTGAACTTAGTATCTATATAAGAGACCCTTCCCCCTTATTGAGTTGGCAGTAGCTGTGGACCCCACCCTAGGGGCTCCATCCCAGCTGCTGTCCCAGAGCAATAGACTCTGCTTGCTGGGCCTTTCTGCCTCCCACCTTCCTTTCTTGTGGTTTGTCTCAGAAGTTGGGACAAAACATATGCAATTTAAAGTATCTAATTCTTTGTTTTTAAGAATTCACAGAGTTGTATAACCATAGTCACAATCAATTTTAGAACATTTCCTCACTCAAAAAGGAAACCTTGTACCCACTGGCAGTCACTCCCATTTCTGCCTCACTGGGCCCCCCTTCCCTGGAAATCACTAATCTACTTTCTGTTTCTGTGGATTTGCCTGTAATAGACACTTCATGTGAATGGAATCATATAATGTGTGGTCCTCTGTGTCTGAGCATAACATTTTCAAGTTTCACCCGTGTTGTACCATGACTCTGTACGTCACTCCTTTTTTACGATTGAATAACATTTCATTCTGTCCATTCATCAGCTGATGGACACTTGGGTTGTTATTAATTTTCTAACTATCTTGAAAATTACTGTTATAAACCTTTGTTTATAAACCTTTGTTTATAAAAACAGGTTTTGTATGTGGATGTGTATTTTCATTTCTCCTGGGTCTATGCTTAGGAGCAGAATTGTTGACTCATGGTAATTTTATACTTCGCATTTTGAGGAACTGTTTTCCAAAGAAATTGCACTATTTAACATTTCCACCAATAACTAAGCGTTTCAGTTTCCCCACATCCTTGTTATTTTTTTTATCTTTTGATACAGGAACTGAGCTCCTTAACTGCAGGCATTGCCTCAGTGGCAGGGAGTCTCTCACCCTTCTGCTTTACTACAGGCTGGTTCGGCCAGTGGCTCTTTCAGGTCCAGCAGCCTCCTTTTTTTTTTTTTATTACAAAAGTTTATTTTTACATCATTTTGCACTTTTTTTTTTCCATCTCGATTGTAATCCCCACGGGTTTCCCATCACCAAATCACCCGTGTGCCACCACCATAGTCCCGTGCATTTCCCTCCCTTCCCCCCCCCCCATTTTTGATCCCATTCCCCACTCCACCCCCACAAAATGTCTCTGGTATATGGTTGTTCATTATTTTTGTTATTTTCTCGCCTGGTTCATTATACTCCTGCTATGAGTGAAACCATCTGGTATTTTTCTTTCTCTTTCTGGCTTATCTCACTAAGCATGATCTTGTCCAGCTCCATCCAAGTTGCTGCAAAAGACATGTGTTTCTCTTTTTTGGTTGCTGAGTAATATTCCATTGTGTATATGTACCACATCTTTTTTTTTTTCTTTTTTTATTTACTTATTTATACAAGAGCTGGGGTACAGGTCAGAGGTGCAGGGGTGGTGAGACGATTCATCAGAGACAGAGTGGGAAGCAGAACAGGCAGATCAACGAAGTACACTGCTGAGGGGAGCAGTGGGCGGGTCAGGAGAGGTCTGCCGCACCATGTGGTCACCTCCGGGGCAGGCGGGAATCGAACTCATGCGGAAGTTGCTTTAGATTCTCAGTGCAGTGCTTTAACCCGCTGCGCCACCAGGGAGGGCCATACTACATCTTTTTTATCCAGTCATCTACTTTGGGCATTTGGCAGCCTCCTTTTTTATGCACACTTCCTGGATTGTGGAATGGACCAGTCAGGTGCGAGATATGGTACTAACAGTCTAATCAACCACAGGATTGAATAATGGTCCAACCGGACTCGTAGGTGGGGCACCATGAAGGGGGATATAAACTAGGACCTGAGGGAGCTGAGAATACAGCTCCAGCCTCAAAGAAGGGGAAGACTTCATTCCTGATCTTTGACCTCCAAGGAAGGAAGAGAAGCAGGAGGCCTGTCAGAGCCTGTCTCTGTCATGGCCTGACAGGAGCGCCAAAAGCCTGGGACCCGATGTCTCAAAGAGCTGTTTGTTGTTGGTGTTGTTGATCAACTCACAAAGAGTTGTTAACACTTGCTGTCTCTGAAACCATCTCTGGGGACCAATAGTGACCATCACTACTGGCTAGTGCTGTCCATCACTCCTGACCATCATTACTGAACAGTGTGTCCAGAACTCCTGGTGATGAATAGTGACCATCTCTACTGGCCCATGTAGTCCAGCTCTGGTAACAGGTGACTGGTACTCTGCTTGTTCTCCTGGTGGACGCTACCTGGGTGAGATAGCCAGCCACTTGTGGTAATAGTAAGTTCTTTGTTTCCCCTGTTTGTAAAATAAACCCCATGGTTCTTGTTCCCAGAACCTGAGGTTTCTCGCAGATGTGCACATAGGTGAGAACCCACAGTGACCTGTCCTCTATTAGCACTGTCTTTTGTTAGGTTATAGTCCATTGGCTCCTATGGGTATAGTATTGCTAATAGCCCTTGGTTTTGGCTTCTGACCTTTTTGGTCCTTTGGGGGTTTTGAGCAGCTCTTTTGTCTAATCCCAGGTGGGTTTGTATTCCAGCCTATTCAACCATCTATATGACCTGTTGTCCTGTCATTTATTTGTGGGAGTGAAGTGGTAGCTCAATGTAGTTTTAATAAATGTTACTTTTTGTTACTATTTATTAATTCTACTGCCCGCTCTACAGTTTATCTTTTAAACTCTTGTCTTTCCCCTACTCACAACTTTCTCATGACCCTTTGATGCCCTTTAAAGAAAGTTCAAGCATCTCTGGCCATTGGCATCTGACACTTGTCCTCCCCCTCCCTATATGATACCTCTTGGCTCTGAATAGCCAAGTCTGGCAACTGCTCCTCAAATCACAGAAAGGCAGGTTGGGGTCCAACAGATGTGAGCGGAAACTGACTCTGATGGCTTTGAAAGGATGGACTTACCTTTGTGAACCTGTTTGCTCAGCTGTTCAATGGGAATCATAAAAATTCCCTCTCAGAGTACAGTATGATAGTTCACATTAACTCTTCAGTGCAATGGCTAGTATTGAGTAGGGGCTGGGCTCTATTTATCAGGATTTGTTTACTTGGAATTCCAGAAAAAAACAAAGTTCAACTATAAACAACTCATACTGGTGGAGGTGAGTGGGGGAGGGTGAATTAGCTCATATAACTGAGAATCTAGGATTTGTGTTAACTTCAGACATAGCTGATCAAGAAATCCCAGTATCACCAAGAATCTAATTCATTGTCTTTTGATTTGGCAGACTTTATCGACTTACGTCTATAAAGTTTTCTTGTGCGGCAAAGATTCAGTTTGACTCTTTGGATCCATCATTTCCATTCAGTAGGCACTTGAGGATACATTTCACTGCCCCAGGGTTTCTCTAGAAGTCCCCAAACTGAATTTCATTGGTCCAGGTAGGATCACATGTTGTAATCAAACCAATCATCTGACCCTGGGGATGACCTATGCTGACTGGCCAGTATGTGAGAGGCGTCATCCCAAGTTGGTCTGAGCATCTTCATCTGGGCCATGATGAGTCCTTAAAACTTGGTATGTTATGTTTCAGTCACCTGAATTGCGAAGGCCCTGGAGCTACAGAAAAGTCAGGCATTCAACTTGGTAAGTTCTTTTTGGGGTTTGGTTGAGTTTGAGATGACTTCAGTATTTATATGGTACAACTGAGTCACCCACTGAATATGAGAAATGCATTTAACTGATGTCTTAATATTCATAGCATTATATTTATGGAGCTGAAATTTTATTTCATTTGAAGAATATAATTAAATGAGATGTATAATTATTAAAGTAGGAGTGGACAGAGGCAACAAAGAAAGAGGCCACATGGAAGAATGGAATGGTCACCCACCTGCCCAAACTCTAAGAAAGCCACCAATAACCCCAAAAAGGCCAAAAACCCAAACCAAGGGCTATGAAAGTATAATACCGACACAATAGGAGCTTATGGGCTATAGCCTAACAAAGGACAGTGCCCAATAAGAGGACAGGTCACTGTTTATAGGTTCTCACCCACAAACACAATTGCAAGAGACTTCAGGCTCCACAAACAACCATGAGATTTATTTTACATACAGGGGAAACAAATTATTTACTGTAGCCACAAGTAGCTGGCTATCTCACCTAGGTAGTTCAGTGAGGTCACCACCAGTCACCCAGAGTGCTGGCCAGTGCTGGCCAGTAGTGATGGTCACGACTGGTTCCTCCGAGGTAGAGTCAGAGAGCTTTTCATGAGTTAGTTGGGTTATACCAACAACAAACAGCTTTTTGAGACACCAGGCCCAGGGCTTTTGATGCTCCTTTCAGGCAATATCAGAGAGAGTGCCTCTAGCCCTGTCTCTGACAGAGGTCTTTGATTCTCTTCCATCTCTGAGGTCAGCTGCTGGATGCTTCTTTTTTCTACAGTCAAGAACACTCTTTTTCTTCATTCTTTCTTCCTTTGCAGGGTGGAGTCTTTCCCTTCAGCTCCCTCTGACCCTGGCTTATATACTCTTTCATGGTGCTCCACCAACAAGTCTGTTTGGACTATTTTTCAACCATGTGACTGACTGGATCATTTAGTACCAATCAGCTGATAGTTCACACCTGATTGGTCCATTCCATAACCCAGGAAGTACGCTGTTACATACAAGGTCTCTGAGGAGCAACTGCCACAGCTCACTTGTGGTGGCTTCCACCCCTCAGTTCCAGCAACATAATATAAGGTATTTCTCCCCTGGAGTTAATCACCTGTTCTTCTTCTTTCATGGTCTGTCATAGAAGTTTTGGCAGTACATCTCAAGTCAGCTTTCCAAAATATCAAATATACCAGGTAACCTATATATAGAATTCTTTTTCCCTCCTGGGTACTTTCTACTGAGGAATTCCTCCTGCACCTCTCCTTAGGAATTCAAGGTACTCCTGTTTCCACCATCTCCTTTTTCTCTTTTGGCTTTTCACCTAGTTTTGGTGGAATACATCTTGAAGTAACTTTCTGAGGAAAAGTATTTTTTGAGAAAAATAGAAGTGTGGGAGATAAGAGCAAGGGAGTTCTGAGTCCTTCCATGTTTTGAAATTTCTTTACTTGCTCCTCACACTTGATCAATATTTTGGATCCAAATAGTGGTCAGGGTTAAAAAGCCTTTTCTGTAAGAATTTTCTATCCATAGGTCCATTGTCTCTAGTATGTGTGTGTGTGGTTTGTTTTCACGGGGATGCACTACTTCTCTTTCTGGCTAATTCTTCTTCATCCTTTATATCCCAGGATAGACTAATATCTATAGATCTGTTGATGAAAAATTACATTAAATTAATAAGTAACTCCCTTGACTAGATTTTAGCCATTGAAATTTTAGCAGAGATGGCAAACATCACTTCTGTGTCAGTCACTTCTTAGCAGAAGCATCATTTCGTAACAAGTCATGCATGCTTCTCTAATTCCCCTCTTGTCTTTCTGTGACAATTGAAACAGTAATTTAGCGGACTGCGCCCTGTGTGAGTTGTGAAGCTAGTCCCTGCCAACATAAAGGATGAGTAACAAGGGGGGAAATAAAATTTGGTTGTATTAAAACACTGAGCTTTGAATTTTTGTTACTGCAGCTAATTCTAAGCATTTTTAACTAGAACAAAGTTAACTTAAATGTAGCTTCCTTTAAGGAGACCTCCTGGATCATAGCCCTGAACCTATATTACTTCTCACTAGTTTAAGCTTGTGTTTACCTACAAGACCCTTGTTGAAATCACTGTGTACTGTAATTTGTTCATCATCTATTGTTCACATTTTACCTGTAAGACCCCAAAGAGGAGGCTGTCGGGACCGAGACCAGGACTTTGCCTCCTATGCACAAAACAACACTTGATTGGAACTTAGGGTAAATATCCCGGTTGAGAAAACAGCACACCCGAATCCCTTCCCCCACTCCTTTTCCCTTGGAGCTCAGCAAGTCCCAGCGCCTGAGATAGGTTTTATCTCTGGCTCCCGAGATGAGATAAGTGTCCACTCCCTTAAGATGATGACGGCCCCCTCCCCTCAAACCCATTGGCCTTTAAGACATTAGACCATCTGACCCACCCCGCTCGTACCTTCTGTGCCGCCCTCAAGTATATATATATATATGGCTGTTGTAAGAATAAAGAACTCTCGCGCGCATGCGCGCACCTGTCACCGTCTTTGCCTTCTTCCTCGCGCTGTCCTGGGGCTCTACCCCCTCGCCATGCTGGTCAAGGCCCGCCACAAGGTCAAGGCTCTGCCTTCTCCTTTCGTCGACCCTGGGACCCCAATCCTCGGCCTTGCTGATCAAGGTCCCCCCGCAGGAGGCAATAGTATTTGTGTTATCCAATGCTTCCGCCCTGTCCCCAGCACAGAACTGGCACATAATAGACGCTCAGTATGTATCTGCTGAATGAAAGAAGGGTTTTACTTCATTTTAGCCAAAAAGGCAGTAATTAGCAGTGTTCCTTTCTAGGACATTTTCTCACATAATCCTCATGAGATGTAAAAGAAGCAGGACAGATGGCTTCAAGGAAGCAAGGAAGTTTGACAAGAAAAGTGATCCATCATGAGAAAGCATCTATGTGCATATTTATGTTTTCTTCAAGAGTGTGTGATTTACGCCAGCAACTGCTCAGCCTGGGAGGGATTTACAGGATGTGATTTATATCATTGAGGCGCATGGGAACTGGGTGGAGAGGCATAGAAACATCCTCGGAATTACAGAGAGACCTGTAATGATACTAAGGCACTGAGTCACCAAAAGGCAATCCTACTTTAGTGGAACACATTCAGTTACAATTTTGTGTTTGTACCCTAATGTTACCATGCTGATTGATATATAACAATTGAAATGTTCTAGTTTTCTTCACTTTCACCAACACTTGATGAAATCAGTCTTTTAAACAAAGATTGATTGATTTATGCATACAGAACTGGGGTACAGACCAGAGATGCAGAGGTGGTAAGAGGATTCACCAGAGACAGAGTGGGGAGCAGAACAGGTAGGTTGACAAAGGGCACTGCTAAAGGGAGCACTAGTGAGACAGGAGAGGTCTGCTGCACTTGTGGGTCACCTCCAAGGCTGGGGATCGAGCTTATGTTGCAGTGGCTATGGATAGCTTTATAATGCTGCACTTCAACCTGTTGCACCACCAGGGAGGACTCCCATCTATCTTATTTAGGAAGAATCTGTTCAAATCTTTTACTTGTGTTTTGCTGGGTTGTCATCTGAGTTTTTTTTTTTTAAGATTTATTTTTACTTGTTTATGTATATAAGAACTAGGGTGTAGGCCAGAGGTGCAAGGGGTGAGAGGATTCACCAGAAACATAGTAGGGAATAGAACAGGCAGACCTACTGAAATATACTGTTAAGGGGAGCAACAGTCGAGACAGGAGAGTTTGCTGTGCCATGTGCGTTAGCTCCTTGGCTGGGGATGGGACTCATGCCCCAGTGGCTGGCCATAGTTTGATAGTTCTGAGATTTAATCCCTATGCCACCAGGGAGGGCCTGTATTTTAAATACACTGTATTTTAAATACAACTATGATGGCTATCACTGTGGATAGCAGTAACTCCCTTGTTGTATTTCTGATTTTTAAAAAATTTATTTATCCAAAAGACACAAAAACACTGATTGAAAAAGATACCTGTACCCCCATGTTTATTGCTGCTTTATTTACAATTGGAAAAACATGGAAGCAGCCCAAATGCCCAAAAGTAGATGACTGGATTAGAAAGATGTGGTACATATATACAATGGAATATTACTCAGCAACCAAAAAAGAGAAACACATGTCTTTTGCAGCAACTTGGATGGAGCTGGAAAAGATCATGTTTAGTGAGATAAGCCAGAAAGAGTAAGAAAAATACCAGATGGTTTCACTCATAGCAGGAGTATAATGGACCAGGTGAGAAAATAACAAAAATAATGAACAACCATATACCAGAGACATTCTGTGGGGGCGGAGTGGGGAATGGGATCAAAAATGGGGCGGGGGGGGAAGGGAGGGAAATGCATGGGACTAGGGTGGTGGCACAGGGGTGATCTGGTGATGGGAAACCCGCGGGGATTACAATCGAGATGGAAAAAAAATGTGCAAAATGATGTAAAAATAAACTTTGTAATAAAAAAAATGAAAAAAAAAGAACCTTATAGAAAAAAAAATTTATTTATCTATGCATACAGAACTGGGATATAGGCCAGAGGTGCAGGGGCAGCAGGTGGATTCACCAAAGACAGAGCAGGGAGCAGAACAGGCACATCTAGTGAAGCACACTGCTAAGGGGAGCAGTGGGCACATCAAGGAGAGGGCTGCCGTGCCATGTGGATCACCTCCAGGTCCGGGACTGAACTCATGCTGAAGTGGCTTTAGCTTGTTAGTGCTGTGCTTTAACCCTCTGCACCACCAGGGAGGGCCCATTTTTCTGCTTTTAAAGATTTTATTTATGCATACAAGAACTGGAGTACAAGCCAGAGGTGCAGGGGGTGAGAGGGTCCACCAGACACAGAGTAGGGAACAGAACAGGTAGATTGACTGAACTCTACTGCTGAGGAGAGCTGCAGGTGGGACAGGAGAGGTCTGCCACTCCATGTGAGTCACCTCCCTAGCCAGGAATCAAACTTGTGCTACAGTGAGTGCTGCTGCTACCTTCATAGTGCTATGCTTTAACCTGTTGCACCACCAGGAAGGGCCCCTCCACCGCCATTGTTTTTCTGATCCTTTCTTTCCTTCTTTATAAAATGGGGATAATAACTGTACCTACCATTTTGGGTTGGGCTGAGGGTTAAATGGCTTAAGACAGGTAAAGCCCTTAAGGTAAGATTCCAGGGAATGCTGGAGAAGCCAGCTGTGGAAACTGAGAAACATCTGGAAGGAGGTTTTGAGGATGCCATAGGCATTCATTTAGTCACTCAGCAGACAAAGAGTTATTGTACATCTGTTATGTTCCAACATGAGAGGTGTGAGAGTGGGATGACTGGTTTTCTCTCATCAGCATAGCTCCTGGCGCTGTCATGGTACAAGTGAGCATGGACAGGTGTTCTGGAAAGAATAATGGGCTCTCACAAGACCTAAATCTCTTCCCAGGCTGGTGTTCAACAAGAAAAAGGTCAGGTTTAGTTTGAGCATGAAGATAATGAAGCCCAATGGCAAAAAGCCAGATAAGTTCAAGTGTCGTATCTCTCAGACTTTCCTTGAACTAGAGATGAACTTGGACCTCAATACCCAGCTGTGGTAGCTGAAAGTAACAGCATCCATGCAAATTGAAGTTGGTGGTGCTTGGAAAACTATTACAATTGTTTCCCCAAAAAAAGAAAGAAAGAAAAAAGTAAGGTTTTTAAAAAGTGAGGGAAATAAAAAAAAATTAACCTTTTAATTTAAAATAAAAATAATTAAAAAATAAATTATTTTTGAGGGGAAAAGATCCTTTTCTTATTTCTCAAATGACATCTTTCTAGAAAATTCAACTCCAACTAGGACTGGGAAGTACCTCGTCTCAAAGGAGAACTCTAGAAAGACCAACTTGTACAAAAAATAAGCAAAAGCATCCCCGGAGCCACACTCATAGTTCTGAGTGATATGATCTCAGAGAGATCTTCCCAAGGGAACTTGTGGGCAAGTGAATCTGCATGAAGAGCAGGCTCATAGAGATTCACTGGCATAAAGCACAGTCAGATAATGGGGAATACAAGGTCAAATCTTTTCCCTGGTATTTGAAAGAGGCTCACTGACAAGGATATTAAATTTTAATCCCCAGAGTTTCAGATGTAAACAAAAATTACTAAACAAAGTATCATTCACCAAAAGAAAGGAAGGGAGGGAGAGGAAATGATGCAGGGATATATGGGAACTCTACAGCCATCTTAGGACAGTGCCCAGTAGAGGACAGGTCACCCTAGGGGCTTTCACCCCCTGCATGCCATTGAGAGACCACTCGGGGTCAGGGAACAACAATAATAGGGCTTAATTATTCAGAGTTGTTAAGGCTAGACATGGCGGGCGAGCTTTCCCTAGACTGAGCCACAGTGTTCAGAAGTCCCAAACGAGGCTGCTTCTCCAGAATGGCACCATTGGGCCGACAAGAGCCTGGAGCCTGTGGCAGCTGGAGGCGCCCACAGGCTGGACCACTGAATGACGCTGCAGCAGCCCCTGCCACAGCCTGCAGGTCCGGATGAACAACACAAGACGCTGGCATGGATGATGGAGTCAATGGCAGCGGGAGAGGATGGCAGCTTCTAGCCTGGGACTCTTTGGGGATGGATAGAGGAGGGATTGCTCCTGTGCTTCCCTGTCTTTCTTTTTCAGAAATCTCCTTCTTCATTGATACCTCCTGATCAAACCACGCAATTTTGCCCATTCAAAGTGGCTGGTGCCACCATCCGAAGGTGACAGGAACACCTACACATAGCAACCTTTGGCTGAGAGGGAAAAATACCACATATTTCCAGTGGCTCCTACTCTCTATCACACAGCTGTAAAATGCCCATTACAGGGCTCAAGCAACACAGAGAGAGAGAGGCAGCTTTAAGACAGCTGCAGCCCTTGCTCTGTGGGGCTCTGGCTCTTACAGGACATGCAGGGATTAGCAAGAATGACACAGTTGATTAGGAATTATTACAACTGTGGTCAGGGGGAGCCTCCAGCTTGGGCCAGACCCCTCTGAGCAGGTAATGGGCAGGCTGAGACCTGAGGAGACAGGGATAAACAGGCTGTGTTCGTTTCGTAGGGCTGCCTTAATAATTACCATAACTGAGATGGAAAAATGCACAAAAATATGTAAAAATAAACTATTATAAAATTTAAAAAAATTACCACAAACTTAGTGGCTTACAATAGAGATCAATTCTCTCACAATGCTGGAAATTAGAAGTGTAAAGAGGAGATATCTTTACGCTTTCTGAAGACCCTAGGGAGAAGAGGAGAATCTTCTTGGCCTTTTTTTCTAGCTTTTGGAGGTTCCTGGCTTTCTTTGGTTTGCAAATATGTAACCCCAATCTCAGCTTCAAAAGTCACATGATCTTCTAGTTGTATGTCTGTCTGTATTCTGTCTCCTTGTCTTATAAGGACATTAGTCATCTTGGGGTCTCCCTGGTGGTACAAGGAGTTAAAGTCTTCTTATTATCAAGCTACGGTCAGCCACTGTGGCATGAGTTCAACCCCTGCCAGGGACCAGAACCACATGGCACAGCAGACCTCTCCTGTCTCACCCTCTGCTCCCCTCAGCAATGTATTTCAGTAGATATGCTTGTTCTGCTCCCCATCTGTCTCTGTTGATCCTACTACCCCTGCACCTCTATCCTAGACCCCAGTTTTTTTATACATAAACTTTTTTTTCAACATGTGGTACATATATACAATGGAATATTACTCAGCAACCAAAAAAGAGAAACACATGTCTTTTGCAGCAACTTGGATGGAGCTGGAAAAGATCATGCTTAGTGAGATAAGCCAGAAAGAGAAAGAAAAATACCAGATGGCTTCACTCATAGCAGGAGTATAATGGACCAGGCGAGAAAATAACAAGAATAATGAACAGCCATATACCAGAGACATTTTGTGGGGGTGGAGTGGGGAATGGGATAAAAAATGGGGGGGGGTGGAGAGGGAAGTGCATGGGACTATGGTGATGGCACAGGGGTGACTTGGTGATGGGAAACCCGCGGGGATTACAATTGAGATGGGAAAAAAATGTACAAAATGATGTAAAAATAAACTGTTATAAAATAAAAAAATTAAAAATTTTTAACACAATTTTTTTTTAAAGAAATAACACAGCCCACAAGGCCAGCTGGTCAATGAGTATCTATCACTATTATCTGGTACAGGATGTGGTGAAAACAGCAGGACACAGGCAAGTTTGGGGTAACTCAGTGGTTAGTTTCTTGAGACTTAAGGGATTGGGACAATGCAGGAGGAAGAGAAGGAATAAAGGGTTTGAATCAGTTCAGCTGTAGGGTCTGGATATCAGCCTTGAAGGGGTCTGTCCCTACTCAAGCATTGCTTGTCTGGAGACACGGAGGGAAGGTGCCACTGGCCAGTAGCATCTGGGACGTTCTCATGTCTTGACCTGGGCAGTGGCCATATTTCCCGCACTATCGGATCAAATAGACACTGATCACATGGGGTTATTGAGCACTTAAAAGGTGGGCAGTGCAAAATAAGATATCAGCGGTGAGTGTAAAAGATACACTAGATTTTAAAGATGATAATGATAAAATTGCTCAATTTTTTTTAAATCTGTGAATTTTTTTATAAGAGTTTATTTTTACGTAATTTTGTGCATTTTTCCATCTCAGTTGTAATCCCCGTGGGCTTCCCATCACCAAATCACCCATGCGCCATCACCACAGTCCTGAGCGCTTCCCTCCCCCCCTACCTTTCTTGATCCCATTCCCCACTTCACTCCCATAAAATGTCTCTGGTATATAGCTGTTCGTCATTATTATTTTCTCGCCTGGTCTGTTATACTCCTGCTATGAGTGAAACCGTCTGGTATTTTTCCTTCTCTTTCTGGCTTATTTCACTAAGCAGTTCAATGGTAATTTTTATATTACATGCTATAGTTAATTTTGGGGTACAATATGATGATTTGACATATATATATATATCGCAAAATAATCACCGCAATAGGTTTCGTTAACATAATCTCACACAGTGACAACTTTTTTCTTGCAATGAAAACTTTTAAGATCTACTTCCTTAGCAATTTTCAATCATACAATAAAGTATTATTAGCTAAAGTCACAATGGGGTACATTATATCTTTGGGACTTAATAAATGGAAATTTGTACCTTTTGACCATATTCACACACTTGGCTCACTCCCACATATCTGCCTCTGGTAGCCACAATCTGCTTGGTCTCTATGAGTTCAGGGTTTTTTAGATTTCACATATATGTAAGATCACACAGTATCTGTCTTTCTCTGCCTGACTTAGCATAATGACCTTAATGTCCATCCATGTCACAAATGGCAAAGTTTTCTTCTCTTCAATGACTGAAACTACATTGTGTATGTGCACATGTGTATATGTATGTGAGTGTGTATATATATATATATATATATATACATACATTCTATGTATATGTGTATATATGTATATAATCACATTTTCTTTATGTGATCATCTGTTGGTAGACAGCTAAGTTGTTGTTTCCATATCTTGGCTATTATATATAGTGCTGCAATGAAATTAGAGGTGCATTTATTTTCTTAAATGAGTGTTTCTACTTTTTTTAAAAGAATTATTTATTTATGCATACAGAACTGGGGTATAGGCCAAAGGTACAGGGGTGGTGAGAGGATTCACCAGAGACAGAGTAGGGAGCAGAACAGGCAGATCTACTAGAATATGCTACTGAGGGAAACAGCGGGTGAGACAGGAGAGGTCTGCCAGGCCATGTGCATCACCTCTGGGCCAGGGATCAAGCTCTCACTGAAATGTCTGCAGCTAGCTTGCAGTGTTGCACTTTAACCCGTTGTGCCACCAGGAGGACCTAGTGATTCCACTTTCTTTAGATAAATACCCAGAAATAGAATTGCTAGATCATATACTAGTTCTGTTTTTAAAATTTTGAGGAACGCTTATACTTTTTTTGTTGTGGCTACACTAACTTGCATTCACACCCACAATGTACTAAAGGTTTTCTCCGTGTCTTCTTCTTGTTATCTTTTATCTTTTTGATAATAACCATTCCAATGGGCTCTCATTCCAACAGACATCACTGTGGTTTTGACTGGTATTTCCCTGATGATTAGTGAGGTCAAACACCCTTCATGTACTTGCTGTCTATTTCAAGTCCTCTTTGGAGAAATGTCTATTCCAAGCCTAGCCCATTTGTTAAATCAGATTGCAATTACTTTTTATTTTCTCTCTTTTTAAAAAAGATTTATTTATTTATGTATAGAAGAACTGGAATGTAGGCCAGACTTGTGAGGGAGGGGTGTGTATGAAAGAATTCACCAGAGACAGAGTGGGGAGCAAAACAGTTTATCCATTGAAATACACTGCTAAGGAGAGCATTGGGCAAGAGGAGAGGTCTTCTTCATCATATTGGTCAGCATGTGTGGGTGTAAGCATGGGAGGGTGTGTGTGTGTGTGTGTGTGTGTGCGCACGCGCGCGCGCGCGTGCTGCAGAGGCTGGCAACAGCTTGATGGCAACAGCTTGATAGCAACATCTTGATAGCACCGTCTTTAACCCCTGCACCACCAGGGAGGCTCTGTAATTATTTTTCAACATGGCTCCTAGATTGTGGAAAATGACACCTCAAATTATGTTTCTTCTGGAACAGCACTGACCAGTTTTCCTGTGAGGTAGAAATTGTTTATAAAATAAATTTTATAAATAGATGAGTCCTTCCAGCTGCTGTGTGAATTTGGGGAGTCAGAAGTGGCAGCCAGGACACCAGAAGCCAGGTGATAAGGGTGATGGAGGCCAGATCTGGGTAGGCAGTAGTGAGACTGAGATGACAACAGTAGCAGCAAACAGCAGACTAATGTAGTGGCAGCTGTGTGCCAAGTAGTATTCTAAGCATTTTGCATATTTATTACATCCTTTGAACCCTAGAAAGTAGGAGTTATTTCCATCTCAATTGTAGTGAGAAAACGGAGACATAGAGAGATGAGGTCACCTGTCTGAGACACATGGCTCCTCAGGTGACCATGACTATTGTGCTACTTTGAAAGTATAAGGAAACTGGGGACAGACTAGAAAGTGACCTCACAGACCCTGTTAAGGAAGGTGATGGAAACTGAGGGATCTTGGACAAGACCATGGGAAGAAAGTCAGTGGGAATGTAATACAGAACCAGTTGGAATGCACCCAACCTGGGGAGCCTGGGGGATAACACAGATGGATGCTGGAAACTGTTCTGGGGACAGAGATGTAGGTGGGGAGCTGATGTTGTGAAGGATATAAAATCCAGGGCCAAAAAGTAAAATACTCCCCTTTTCTCCAGGTAGGAACCAACTGTTGGGGGGGAACAGTAAGCAGGTCAAACAGGTGGGGGTCACTGTAAGTTACCTATGTCAGGCCTCCAAAGTCCATCTGTGCCCAATGAGGCAGCAAAGACCCACTGCCCAGGTGTCAATCAGGGAGGTTTCTGGTTCCATCTCACTGACCTGTAAACATGTAACTCACTTCTCCCACACCAGAAACCCCAAGTTCTTCCACTCCACAGGCATTTGCTTTTTTTTATATATATAAAATATTCATTTATTTATGAATACAGAACTGGGGTACAGGCCAGAAGTGCAGGGGCAGTGAGAGCCTCACCAGAGCAGAACAGGCAGATCAATGAAGTATACTGCTCAGGGGAGCATGGCATGACAGGAGAGGTCTGCTGTGCCACATGGGTCACCTCCCTGGCTGGGGAGAGATGGAACTCACGCTGAAGCGGCTGCAGCTAGCTTCAAGTGCTTTATTTTGATTTTTGAAAAGATTTATTTATTTATGCATACAGAACTGGGGTACAGGTGAGAGTTGCAAAGGAGGTGATAGGATTCACCAGAGACAGTGGAGAGCAAAGTAGGCAGATTTATGAAATACAATGCTGAGAGGAGCAGCTGGAGGTTCAGGAAAGATTTGCTGAAGATCCAGGATAGAACTCACACTGAAGGCTGGGGCTTGCTTTAACCTGTCTGGGCTGCGGTATTTGTTATAGCAGCTGGACCTGACTCAATCAGGTTGTGATAACTGCTCACATATAGCAGGGAAGTGGAAAGGACCGTAAGAGTGAGGGTGGGATGGAATTTTACTGGTGTGTGTGTATGTGGGGCAACATTTGGATTGAATCCTGAAGGTAGTTGAGGAGAAGTTATGCAAGTATCTCAAGGAACAGAGGCCTGGATGGAGGGGGAAACGAGTGCAAAAGTCCTGAGGTGGGACTGTATCTGCTGACTTTGAGAAAGGAGGTAGGTGTGACTGAAAGAAGTGAATGAGAGGAGGGAAAAGCAGAGAGGTGACTGTCATTGTTGTGCTTTCTTTGTGTCCCAAGCCATCCAAATCCTCATTCCACTTCAACCTTCAACATAGTCCTCGTGTTGCCACTAGAGGTCACTCTTTCAACGGTTCACAGGATCACCTCACTTGTCATCCTACATTGGAGATTGTGGTTGATTGTCATTGAACCCCAGTTGTGCCTCAGACACCTCACAAAGCGCTTTACACGGATAAACTCAGCTCCCCCTCCGCGCATTCATGAGTTAGGTGCATTTAAATCATTTTAACAGTTTTACTGAGGTATGCTATAAACCTCACACATTTAAAGTGTACAACCCGGTAAGTGTTCACATCATGGAAACCACACAAGATACCAACAAAGACGACGCATGTCCACCTCCCCCAAAGCATCATTTTGTCCTTTCGTACGTCCTTCCTTTCACCTCTGCCCATCCTACTCCCAGGCAACCACCCGTCTCCCTTCCGTTACCACAGATGAGATTGCATTTTCTAGAGTTTATATGAACGGGAGCATAGAGTATATACATGGGGGAGGGGGCGGCGGGGAGCGCGTTTGGTCTTTTTCCCTCAGCAAAATTATGAAGATTCGTCCACGTTGTTGTGTATATTTGAGCCTCATTTTGCTCTTAAGGAAACTGAGGCACGCATAGGTGTATGCTAGGTGGGAGGAGTGGATGGCGCCGGGCGGGTCCCGGCGGGTTCTGGATCCGCAACCGCGGAGGCGCCCTGGTCTGGGGCAGACACAGGTGAGTGCTCTCTGCCAGGTGTGGATCGCCGGCGACCCAGAGGGGGCGGTTTCGGGGGGCGTGTCCGGGGGCGTGTCCTAGGCGGGGCCTCCGGGCTCTGGGGCTTCAGATAAGGGCCTGCCGGGGACCGGGTGCGCCTGGGCTGGGCGATAAAGCCGGCTCGCGGGCGTGGGCGTCGTGGACGCCGCGGGAGGCACCACCCCTGGAGGCCGCTGCGGTTCAGCGCGGGCGCCCCAGCCTCGGGGG
>NW_004567126.1:932578-1018685 GCF_000260355.1 Condylura cristata | reverse complement strand
GGGGCCAAGTAGCGCCATCCTCGGCGCCCGCGACCTGGCCCTCTGGGGCCTCGCGCGCGGCCCCTACCCGGGCCGCGGTCTGCCCTCCCAGCGCGTCCATGAACTCCGTGTCGCCGGCCGCCTCGCAGTACCGGAGCGGGAGCCCGGAGGACGCGCGCCGCCCCGAGGGCCGCAGGCCGCGGGGCTCCCGAGTCCCGGACCCCAACGGCCTGGGGCCTTCGGGAGCCAGCGGCCCCGCTCTTGGCTCGCCCGGGGCCTCACCCGGGGAACCAGACGAAGTGGACAAGTTTAAGGCGAAGTTCCTGACAGCCTGGAACAACGTGAAGTACGGTGAGGAGGGGGCGGGCGGGGGCCTAGGTTCTGGGGTGGGAGGGAGCCACGGCTTCGGCCTGCCAAGGGTTGTGGGAGTCCGTGTAGTCAGAGGACCAGACCCTGCCCTTCGAGCATACCACCATTTATTCTCCCGTGAGTCACCGGTGGGTTCCCCGCCCTGCACTGCCCTGCCCTTGGCTGACCATCGGCAGGTTCAACGGGCAATGTATTTACAAGTCCCTTCCGTTCCCTTTGCGACCTTAGGCAAAGTTTTTTTTGCTTCTGTGTGCCTCCCTACCACCCCCTCCCCCTCTGCAAAATGAGTACAACAATCAAAACTGCTCCAACTCTTCCAGATGGCAGGCACTCCTGTGGCTATTACTAGGGGCCCTGGGGCTCCATCTGAGGGACAGCAATTCCACGGAGTTTCCCTGAGCTGGGAACTAGGATAGTCACGAAGGGGAACAGGAGTGCTGTAGCTGTCAAGCAACTGCTTCATCTCGCTGGGCACTGTCCCACATCTTCACAGGTTGGGCAGTCAAAAGCCGGACCAGTTTTAGTAAGATCTCCAGTGTCCACCTCTGTGGCCGTCGCTACCGGTTTGAAGGCGAGGGTGAGCTGATAATCTAGGGGAAAGGCTGGTGGAGGCCCAACAGGATGGCCATGGTGGCAGCTGACAGGCTGACTTTCCTAGGTGACATCCAACGTTTCCAGCGTGACTTTGTGTCTCGCCTGTGGCTCACTTACCGTCGGGACTTCCCACCCCTTGCTGGGGGCTGCCTGACCTCAGACTGTGGCTGGGGATGTATGTTACGCAGCGGGCAGATGATGCTGGCCCAGGGCCTGCTGCTGCATTTGCTACCCAGAGGTGAGCAGTGGAATGTGCTGAGTACACACTCAGATAACAATCTGAGTTTGAAGTCTTGCTTGAATTGTGTGTCAACTAAATTTTGGCAGGGAGTGTTGTTTAAAAGTTTCAGGAACATGAAAATTGCAGTTAAACATAGTGGTGTTGGGAGCATTAGAATTGTGTGTAAAGCATGAATAAATCAGAACATGTCCTCCACACCCTGGCATCATTTGACTCTACTCCATCCCCACCAGACTGGAGATGGACAGAGGGCATAGGCCCCGGCCCCCCTGAACCATCAGGGTTGGCCTCTTCCAACCGACACCATGGGCCAGCCCGCTGGATGCCCTCGCACTGGGCCCAGGGTGCCCCCGAACTGGAGCAGGAACACCGGCATCGGCAGATTGTATCCTGGTTCGCTGACCATCCTCAGGCCCCCTTTGGCCTACATCGACTGGTAGAGCTTGGGCAAAGCTCAGGCAAGAAGGCAGGTGACTGGTATGGGCCATCTCTGGTGGCACATATACTCAGGTGAGGACTGCTGCGAGGGACGTGGAAAGCAAAGAGTACGTGCAGAAACTCAGTCTCTTTCCTCTCATTTCCAGGAAAGCTGTGGAAAGCAGCTCAGAGGTCACCCGCCTGGTAGTGTATGTTTCTCAGGACTGTACAGGTAAGGGGCTGAAAACCAAGGTCACAGAGTTCTCACCCTGAGCCAGTCACTACTTCAGCTCTCTGGTCCTTAGAGCTGAAGCACATTCTGGGGCAGAGGGACCCTTGGATAGGACTTAAGGCTCCACATAGTGGGAGGTGTCTATGATCTGTCCATTCCCCTGAAACCAGGAGAGGAAGAATCGGGCTTATCAAGAATAAAATACTTAAGGATTTCCTTCTCGCAGGTTGAGTTCATTCTTACTGTGCAAAAAATTTTAACATGTGTGAAAGTCTGCTCTCAGCCTCATAGAGTTGTCATTAGGATTAAATGAGTCAATAATATAAGTAAAATCCTAGAACAGTGCTTGTCCTATAGGGGGTGTTCACTAAATATTATTATTCCTACTGCCTTCCCCAAATCAACTTAGTCTTAATTAATAGGAGCTTCTACACATTGGTATTAGACAATCTAATGAAAATCTAAATTTTTATGCAAAAGTTATTGGTGTCTATGGCCAGGTTCTGTTTTCACAAAGAGTCTTTGTCTTAATATTTTTTGGCTACTATTACAAAAATACCAGAGATGAGGTAACTTATAAATGATAGGAATTTACTTTTCACAGTCCTGAGGCTAGAAAGTTCAAACTGGGGTCCTCCCCAGTGGCACAATGGGTTAAATAGCACAGTACTATGAAGTTATCCACAGCCACTGCAGCATGAGTTCAAACCCCTGCCAGGGAGGTGATCTGCATGACATAGCAGACCTCTCCTGGTCCACCTGCTGCTCCCCTCAGTGTGTTTTGGTTTGTCCACCAGTTCTGCTTCTCTCTGGTGAATTCTCTCACCCCCCACAAGTCAGTGCCCCAGTTCTTCAAAAAAAAAGTTCAAACCAGCAGACTGGCGGGGGCCCACTTCCCCATTCATTTTGCTGTGTCCTTACATGGTGGAAGGACAAGAATACTCTTTAGGGTCTCATATGGGGGCACTGATCCCTCACATTCATAAGGGCTCCATCCTCAGACCTCATCAGCTCCTAAAGATTGCACTTCTTAATGCCATCACCTTGAAGGTTAGGTTTCAACATGTGAATTTGAGGAGGGGGAATATGAATAAACATGTTTCTGCCATGTGTGCAGAAAGGGTTGAATATACTTCTCTGAAGTCAGAAAAGTCAGTAGGGCCTTCCCTGGTGGCACAACGGGTTAAAGCACAGCATTGCGAAGCTAGCTGCATCCATTTCAATGCAAGTTTGATCCCTGCGAGGGAGCTGACCCACATGGCACAACAGACCTCTCCTGACTTCCGCATGAGTTTTTTCCCCGCCTGCCCTGGAGGAGATCCACATGGCGCGGCAGACCTCTCCTGACCCGCCCGCTGCTCCCCTCAGCAGTGTACTTCGTAGATCTGCCTTTTCTGTTCCCCACTCTGACTCTGGTGAATCCACTGCCCCTGCACCTCTGGCCTGTATTCCAGTTCTGTATATGTAAATAAATAAATATTTTAGAAGAAAGAAAAGTCAGCAGGCAGGACTTGAGAGGAGATGCTTGGTTGAGGGGTGCCAAGGTACTAAGTCAGTGAGGCCTAGTAAGGCCTGGGATTAGAAAGGTGCTCCATCTCTTCCAGGATTTATGTTGTTGTTGTTGTTAATATTTATTTTATTTATGCATTCAAGATCTGGGGTGGAGTCCAGAGGTATGGGGGTGGGGTGAGAGGATTTACCAGAGACATAATAGGGAGCAGAACAGGCCAACCAGTTACTGAGATATACTTTTGAGGGGAGCAGCGTGCGAGATAGGAGAGGTCTGCTGTGCCATGTGGGTTAGCTCCCTGGCATGGGAGCGAACTCCAGTGCAGTGGCTCTCAATAGCTTGATTTTGTTGTTGAGACTTTAATCCCTGCACCACCGAGTCCCCTGGCTTTATGTTCTTTGTTCAGATCTTGGCCTCAGTTCCTTCTCTGTGAAAAGATGTCTGTGTAGAGGTCCTGGGACTGTCTAGGGGAATATGGGGACACAGGAAAGATGTCCTCTATAGTCAATGGAATGTTAACCTGGAGTGGCTGCACAGGCATGGTTGGGCTCTTGGGGTTTTAGGGCTGTACTCTGGGGCTTAAGAGGCCATTGAGGGATTGGCTACCTTGTTGTTTCAGTGTACAAAGCAGACGTGGCTCGCCTGGTGACCAAGTCAGACCCCTCAGCTGAGTGGAAGTCTGTGGTCATCCTGGTGCCTGTGAGACTGGGTGGTGAGACTCTTAACCCTGTGTACGTGCCCTGTGTAAAGGTAGGTTCTGCCAGGCCCACTGGACCTCTGTAGGAATGCAGTAGGCTGTTTTCAGTTTGGGCTATGGATGCTGTTAATGCTTCCTCATCCCTTCATCTGTTTATTCCATAGTTACAGTACACCTGTGTTCCAAGTAGTCAGCTGATGGGGTACAGAGGTAAACTGGACAGGCAAAATCTGTGCCTGTGGGAGCACAGGGAAATGTTAGCTTTGGAACCAAAATTGTCACCAGGGAATAGCGTTGTAACTTGGGCTCTAAAAGAACCAAAACTAAGTTGCCAGATGCTAGCACGATTGCACAGGCTAGAAAGCCCTTCCCTGGTGAAAGCTCTTCCCACAAGAGCTTTCTTGACTTCATCTGCCCCCTTTTCTCCTTGCTCTGTTCTAGCCACATGGACTGTCTTACTGTTCTCAGAACAAAATGACTTCGGGGTCTTTGCACTTGCACTTAGAGTGCTCTCCCTGAAAGGAGTGCTGAAATGCCAACTCAGCAAGGCCTTCCCTGACACCCCTAATTAAAAATCAAAAAGCCCCCTCCCCTCCTTTGTTCTTATCTGTAGTGTTTACTCCTGACATATGACCTCATCTCGTTGCCTTCCACATCAGCTAGAGGGTGGTGGTTTTGTCTATCCTGGTCACTTCTGGCCCCCTAGAGCCCAGCAATGGGTTCCACATTTTGGGCACTGGTATTTGTTGAGGACGCCTGACAGCACCTACCCCAAGTCTTCACCATAGCCTGCTTTCCCTCTTTACAGGAGCTCCTGCGTTCAGAGCTATGCCTGGGTATCATTGGGGGCAAGCCACGACACTCTCTGTACTTCATTGGCTACCAAGGTAAGCTCACCCCATCCTGCTCTACCTACCCCTTTAGCTTCCCCAGCCCCCACTTATGCCTTCTCCCCTGCAGATGATTTCCTGCTCTACCTGGACCCTCACTACTGCCAGCCCACTGTGGACGTCAGCCAGGCTGACTTCCCCTTAGAGGTGAGCTGGGATTCCCAGGGTGAGGTTGGGGGCATGGGAAGGAATCAGGGCCCCCTGATCTTCCCTTGTGTGTTTGCCACAGTCCTTCCACTGCACCTCACCCCGCAAGATGGCCTTTGCCAAGATGGACCCAAGCTGTACTGTGGGGTTCTACGCTGGAGACAGGAAGGAATTTGAGACACTTTGCTCAGAGCTGACCAGGGTGAGCAAGAAGAGTGGTAGAGGGTGGGAGGCAAAGTACAAGTAGGGCTGGGACAGCAACAGAGATCTTGAATTCAACAGGCTTGGGGAGGCCGCTCCAGGCTTCTTCCCACAAGCCCAGTTGTAACTTATACAAAGATGGGGCATAAAATGCTTTGCTGACATGAGGGGGACAGCTACATCTAGGAGGCATCTCTGACCACCTACCTCCCAGTTCAATGAAAGGGGAGCCCCTGTCGCTCACACCCACCCCACAAATGGAGCAAAAATCCTAGGATTGCCTTTCATTGGCCCTGCCAGGTAAGATGTACTTCACTGCACCACCTAGGGAATGTTGGGTGCTGACTGGCCTAGCTAACTGCCCCGAGGGATAGGATCTGCATACAGGAAGCACCTAATAGCCTATTTGGATAGTTAGACCTACAGAATTACTTGGCTACTATGTTTGGGGTTGATTACTTTCCCTCCTCCCATCAGGTCCTCAGCTCTTCATCCACCTCAGAGCGGTACCCCATGTTCACCCTGGCCGAGGGCCATGCTCAGGACCACAGCCTGGATGACCTCTGTTCCCAGCTCTCCCAGCCAACACTGCGGCTGCCTCGCACTGGGCGACTACTGAAAGCCAAGCGCCCAAGCTCTGAGGACTTTGTGTTTTTATAAAGGGAGGGGATGGGGGAGAAGATGCGACACTATTTTTTTATTTATGTCACACTGGGTATGGGAACTTGAACTTTGGTGGTGATGGGACTTCCCATTCTCACCCCCTTGACAAGTGCAGCTGAGAACAGTCCAGAACTTTGGGCAGGGGCCATTTGGCCAAGAGCAGAGGCTATAGGCCTGCCTCCCATCAACTGGGCTGCTGCCCACCTCACAGGGCAGGGAAGGAGCGCAAGCTTCTGAGCACCCACTCAGGGCATGACTCAAGTACTGTAGTTTGCACTGGACTGCCTGTGCCCCTCATTGGTCCTGGGGCTCCTGTTCTGCCAAGGGCTGGTGGTGCCAGGAAACTAAGGCCACTGGGGACTAATAAAGCCGTTTGACTTGACAGTGGCTGTGGCTGAGCCCAGCATTTGAGGAATGATCTCCAGCCTGTCTCTACGTATTCAGTAGGCCTCAGTTCTGCATGAGCTGGTAAAAGACTCCCTAGCCCATAGGTAGACAGAAGGTCTGTACTTTCAACCAGAAGAGTGATGCAATCAGGGACTTGATTGGTGGTGGAGTGGGACCCAGGGTGTCTGCTGAATTTAGGGCGCGTTCTTGAGCCCCTGCTGCTTCTTCCGTTGTTGGCCCAACTGGCGGAAGTGTAGCCGTTTGGGGTTGAGGCCAAAGGCCTGCAGTCTCTGACGGCTGAACTCATGACCAGCAAGCGTCACTGTGGGGCCCAGAAGACGGGCCTTCTTGCCCCTCCTCCGCTTCTGGGAGGCTGGCTTCTGGCTGGATGACACAGGGGTCCCTTTATCCTGCACTGGGGGGCTCTCAGGCCAGGGCTGCTTTCTGCAGACCCTATCAGGTGTCAGCTGCTGCCCATGCAGACTGGCTTTGTCTTTCTGTGGCTTCTCTGTGGCTTCCCTTGATGTCTCCGTCCTGGAAGAGGAAAAGTCAGGGCTTAGCTTATCACATTTAGGTTTGTTCCTAAGTACATGTCCCCCATTTTACAGATGAGGAACGGTTCGGAGAAGTGACAATAGAGCAATTTGGGAGCCTCAGATTGAAACCCAAATCTGACACCAAAACTAGGATCATCCTACTAAATCCTGAGGCTGGACTATGTCACTATAAATTCTATTAATGCCTGGGACTCCCACTAAACTACTCACATAAATCAATTCATTTCGGCTTCAAATTAACTCGGTGAGCTTTTTTCACCCCATCTTTATAGATCAGGAAATAATTATAACTAGCAATATCTAATACCTATACAGCATTTACTTTTCTAAGTAACATAAATTAACTCATTTTAATCCTAGAAATAAGCCATTTATAGTGAGGAAAAAGGTGAAGAGAGGGAAAATAACTTGCCCATCATCTCAGAGTCAGCCCAGCCAAAATCTGAACCCATGTCTCAATGAGGGAGCCCTATTCTCAGTCATGGCAAGACTCAAATTTGAGTCCCCACTTCCCCCAGCTGGAGATACTCACTCCTCTGGGCAGAGTGACTTGAAGATCTGCCTCTTCTTCCATGAGTTCCGGGCCTTCTGGCTGTATGCCCTCTTGTCCTGTAGCTCCTCCTGCTCTGACCTGCAGCAGCCCAGTAAGCACAACTGTGGCTGGTGCTCTAGGAGTGCCCAGGTCTGTCCACCAGCTCCCCTCTCGGGGCACCCCGCCCAGCCCCACCCTATCACCTGTACATGCAGGTTTTTTTCAGGGAGCACCACCGGTTCAGCTCCTTGTCATCGGCAGCAAGGATCTGCAAGGAAAGGGAGGTTGGGACCCTGCTGTGTGAGTCCTGGGGGGCCCTGACTTCACCTCATTGGTCAAAACAGGATGATACTAGAGCTACCTGGCAGGGATGCCATAATAGCAGGAGAGAAGTGATTTAGGCAGATGCCTCTCTGTCTTCTGTGGCTGATTTCAGAGTCGTTTGGGCTCATGAACTCCACAGAGTTCTCACCCATGACCGTGGCCCCAGAAACCTCTAAACAGGGAAATGGTCTCTATGCCAATGATGGTGTTTGCTAATTGCAGATGAGACCCAACTTCAAACCAGGCAGCTGCCTTCACGCCTCATTTTCCTCATGTATAAGGTAGGCATCCCTCAGAACCTCCTCTGGCTGGATGACACAGGGGTCCCTTTATCCTGCACTGGGGGGCTCTCAGGCCAGGGCTGCTTTCTGCAGACCCTATCAGGTGTCAGCTGCTGCCCATGCAGACTGGCTTTGTCTTTCTGTGGCTTCTCTATCAGGAGGACTGAATAGACATAGTTGGTAAAGCTCAATAAACACTGGCTACTTTTAATAATCATTAATAGCCAAGTATCCACCAGAGACAAGTGTAGTTTCCTACATTCCTTTCAGCCATGAGATAATAGACGGGGTTGTTGTTATGCCCATTTTACAAATGGGGAAACTCAGGCACATAGGCTTAAATCATAGCAAGGTCACACAGCTGGTGACTGGCTGAGTCAGGGCTTTAACTTGGGTCATCTGATACCAAAGCCCACTTAGTCTGAATGGTCACCATGCTGCAGAGTGTAACAGAACTGAAAGTTTATTATGGAGAGATACTGTAGATAAAGCACTGTTTGCAGCTCCCTGTCTAGCCATGACACAGCACTTACTGCCTAGCCACTCTCATTTACTGGTACCTCCACTCCACCCCGTATCCCACTGTCTGCTGACTGGCAGCGCCCTACCTCCTCAGTGCTCAGCCCAAAGTCACAGGGCACCACACTTCGGTACTTGAAGCGACAGGGCAGATCATCAATGATGTCCTCATAGTCCAGCCGGTAATACTCATCCAGGTACTCTTCAAAAGTTCTGTCTCCTGCTCAAGGGAGAGAACCAGGCTGCTGGGGTATGCTAAGCCTGTGGAGCCCCTGCCAACCCAGGAACCATTTCCAATGCCTCACCAGGGTCGAAAACAGGCTTTTCCTGCCCCACGGCTGAGGCAAAGGGCGACTTGCGTTTCTTCTTCCCTGTCAAGGGGGCCTCACGTTGCTTTTTCCGCTGTTGGCTGGGATTGTAATCAGCATCCATCTGCCGGAATCTGCAGGTTAGGTCAGCCCTCGGGGTCCCAGTACCACATGACAAGCCCCCTCAACCCTTAGCACCTACATTAAAGTCTGGGTCCTCACAGTGTAGCTCCTGCTGGCTCCAAGCACCACCCTGCTCTGGCCCAGCCCACGTGTCCCAGTTCCAGTCATCTGGTTTGAGAGAGAATAGACAAGCCCAGGTGAGCCAGGCGGAGGTCAGGCTGGAACTTTACGCTTCAGACCCAGTCTCTCCTCCACTACCTGACTCCTTCCCCTGTACTGGCATGGCTTACCTTCAAGTCCTTCCTCTTTCTCAAACTGTGGCTTCTCCTCCTCCATGGTGCCATAGTACTCATCCCCAAAACACTTCTGCAGGATTGAGAACCAGGTCAGCAGGGCCTAGTAAAGAGCTTTACTCCTTGCATGGCTCCTCATTGCCCTCCCAAGACCAAGCTTCTCAGAGGAAACCTGCTGTCCAGGTTCCTCCACACCCGACTTTCTATATATATATAAGCTTGTGTGTGCATGCACACACACAGCACCTGCCATTCTGTTCCACAAACCCACAGTTTTTCTTTCCCCCCAGAACTTTGCAGGCCTCTGCAAACTGTCTAGGTCTTCTTTCACCTTAAATAATTGCTACTTGGGCCTCAGATCTTATTTCCGCGACATACTCCCCACCAACCCTGACAAATCAGGTAGGAGACTTCTTTAAGACCCAGTCTCCCCTGGTGTGACCACATTACTGCCCCGTCCCTCCTCAGCCAAAAGGGCTGAGACCATGATGGCTCCTTGCTGGAACCCTACCACCCACTGGAGCCTTGGTAAAGGAATATACTATATACTATGTCATTTATTAAGCATCTACTATTTGCTCAACATGGGCTGTATCTTGCTGAATTCTTACAACCATCCCGAGATATAGAAACTACCTCCATCCTATTGAGAGCTGAAGCTCAGTGCTAGAAAGTTCTAGAAAGTGAAGGCTGAACTCCAGCTATCCAACACCCAACCAATCAATTTTTACCTGACCCACCTAGGAATCCTGTCTCCTAGCCTAACCTCCCAGGCTTGATGAGAGGCTGCTTTTGGTCTCCTGAGGTTTCCCTTACTACTCCTATTTGTTCCCACTGGGACCTCAACACCTGATGCCATGTTCCCTCAAATGCAAAATAACCATAGCAGCTCAGTAAATGAATCAAAAGGAGATACAACAACCTGCCATTTCTTGAGCACTTACTAACTAAACTTTTATGTGCATTCCCTACAAGCCATTCTCACAATAGCCCAGAGGTATGTGTGTGGCTGGACCCATTTCACAGAAGGGAAATAGGATCAGAAGTCAGTTGCCTCCTCTGAGGCCACAGTCAGGGACTACACTCCAGAGCCATGCTCCCTAGCACCTGGGTATGTGCACACACCTGCATGAGCTGGTCATGCTGGGCCGGGTCAAAGTCATCCTCAAGGTCCCGCTCCTCAAAGCCCAGCGTCTCATTGCCTGTGACCTGCCGCAGCCTCTCCAACTTGGCTAGAATCTCCTTCCTCTTCAGGTTCTTCAGCTGCTTGAGTTCCTCCTGCTTCTTCACTTTCTCCTGCGGGCAGCAGTAGGTAAGAGGGGAACTGTTGGTGGGGGAGGGGTAGTATAAGAAAGGTGAGAGTGCTCCCAGCAGGGTGAGGCCCCTCCTCAGCAAGCTGCCCACACTCACCCTCTTCTTTCGCTCCCGGGTCTCCTCCCTCTTCTCTTTTCTGCGCTCATCCTTGCGGCGCACAGAGGACGCGATGCTCCGAGGGTAGGTCTTGACCTGTGGGCATCAGGAATACAGAAGGGCGAAGAGATGATTCTGGGTTCTCCAGTCTGGGCTTGGGGCCAGGTCCTCCCCATCCCTGGCTCTGGCCACACACCAAAGCAGAGTCTGGCTCCTCAAAGCGGAAGTTGTACTTGTGCTCAAAGTCCTCTTGCTTCTTCAGAAATAGCTCCCCTTCATCTGAGGAGTCTTCCACAGCCAACTGGACAGGACTGGGGACCCTGAGGAACAAGATGGAATGGAATAGGGGTCAACTGAGATCCTGCACTATCGTTTTATCAGCTGAATTAACTCAATCTTCAAAATAACCCTAAAGTAGGGTGTTGTTAGCCCATTTTACAGATGAGAAAAGACGAACAGCTGGGCCAGGATTTGAACTAGTGCCACCTGGCTCCAGGGCCAACACCTAAGGAGTTTCACTAGGAATGGACAAACTCCACCATTTGTGTAAAAGAAATTAATGCCCAGTACTGTTTGCCTTCTGGCCCCAGGGGACATGGCTGCTTACCCTTCCTCCTGATCTTCTTCTTCCTCATCTCCCTCCTCCTCCTCATAGCGTTTGTTGAGGATATAATCTCGCAGAAACTGCTCTCCTTCATCCAGCTCTGGGTTGTTCCAATATTCCTTGAGGTGGGTCTGGGAGTGAGGGAGAGAGCAGTCCCAAATCAGGGACTTAGGGAATGGGCAGGTGGGTGAAAGTGGGCACCAAGTAGACCTAAGTAACTGAAACCCCATAGATGGCTAGCTAATAAAGTAATACCCCCACATCACAGACATAGAAACTGAGGCCCAGAGAGGCACAGGCGCTTGGCAACCCCCTCAAGGGTCCACTTCTGGAAAAAGGTTGGATGGAGGCGGAAAGGGCAACAGTGCAAGGACTCACTAGTTCTTCCAGCGTATGAGTGTTTGAGTTTCGAATCTCCTTCTGCCCTTTCAGCCATTCCACGTAGTCAGCATCCTCCTGCGCCTGGTGGAAGCCAGTGCTGAGTGTCTGTGGGAGCACCAAACCCCACCCCACCTTGGTCCGACACCCACCTTCTCCTCCCTGGTTTTAGTTCGTTTCTGCAGCAAGCCAGAGCCACCTTCTCCGGCACTGTCTTCATCCTCACTGTCCTCCATGAACGCCTGGAAGCTGCCCAAGCGACGGAACAAACCTCAGGACAGGCAGGCTTCCTCTTCCCCCAGTGTCCCTTTTCTAAGTTCTGAGCTCTCCTGACAAGCTCAGAGAGGTGCTAGGACACGAAAAGCATTCTCAAGCCCATTTAGTGGATAAGGAAACTGAGTCATGGAAAGGGCAAATGACCTGCCCAATTGCATACAGCCACTAAATTGGATTTGAACACAGGCTTTTGCAATCTAGATTGCAACCCTCGATTCCGGTTCACTTGGCTATCTGCCTGGCTCAGGCTCACCTTTCCTTGAGCTGTTTTTGTTCTTCCACATAACTTTTTGAAGAAATCTGCTAAAGAGAGAGACACAGGCTTCAGAACCTGCCCTGGGCCCCTTAGCCACGCCCTTAGCATCCACACCACCTACCTGGAATCTCTGACAGGAGGGCTCCCCGTCTGAATTCTCCTCGTCGACATATTTGCTGTACAAGGAAGGATGTGGCTTGAGGATACATACCTATGGCTCATCTGTCCCCATGGTGTGGGGAGCTGTTCAAAGCAGTAATGGGGGGGGGGACATAAAGGGGGGTATTGGAGTGCAGGCAGATCACCCAGGCTCCTGCTCTCTGGAGTTCCCTCAATTCTGGTGAGTCACTAGTTTTTGCCCACACCTAATCCTAAGACTGACTCCTTGTGTCCAAAGCCCAGGGGGGGGGGACGGGGACGGGACACAGTGGATGGGGAGACCTGGGCGAGGATGAGGGGGTAAGTGAAGAGGGTTCTCACCCTTCTTTCTCCAAAATAACTTTTCTTTCGTAGTCCTTCAGGTACATGGGCTGCACCTTCTTTTGCTTTGCCTTGGCTGCTGACTCGTCCTCACTTTCCGAGGATGATGCTATGGGCCATCAGAGACACTTGCCGTCACCCACAACCCCCTTTACTCCCCAGGCAAAGACTCCCACAGCGGGACCTCCCTAGGGTTAACTCTCAGCACTATCAAGCTATTTGCAGCCACTGCAGCATGAGTTAGATCCTAGCCAAGGAGCTGACCCACATGGCATGGTGGACCTCTCCTGTCTTACCCCACTGCTCCCCTCAGCAGTGTTTTTCAATTAATCCCTCTGTTCTGCATCCCATTCTGTCTCTGGTGAATCCTCTCAGACACCACCCCCATACTTATGGCCTCTACCCCAGCTCTTGTATGCACAAATAAGTAAAAATAAATTTTTTTAAAAGATTTATTCACAAGAATTGGGGTACAGGCCAGAGGTGGCGGGGAGAGGGCAAGAGGATTCACTGGAAACAGAATGGGGAACAGACAGGCAGACTGAATGAAATACACTTCTGAGGGGAGCAGCAGGAGAGACAGGAGAAGGCTGCCATGCCATGTGGGTCACCTCCTTGGCCAGAGATCAAATTCATGTTGCAGTGGCTGTGGGCAGCTTCACAGTGCTGCACTTCAACCCCTTGTGCCACCATGGAGGCCCCTAAAAATAAAAATCTTGAACAAAAAAACAACAAAGACTCCCACAGAGCTGTGGCAGGGTAAGACTGAGATTTCAAATCTCCACATTTGCTACTACCTGGCAATAACTAGGTTTAATCATACAGTGATTAAGTCACACTCTGAACAATGCCATGCACAATTATTAACATCAACAGGTAATAATCTAAGACACATCATTAAGCACTTTTTACCCAAAACAAAACAATTCACTAAATAGTTAGTCAGTTAAGTTGGCTCTTTCTATGTACACAGGAGGCATACACACTATGATGATTAAATTTTGTTTTTTACTTTTTCTCATATCAGTTTGTCTGATGTTCATTTGACTTTTTTGCCAGTCTAGAAAAACCCTGAAGGGTATGGGGAAATTTCCTTTGTGCCCCAATAATTTTGTAAGTCAGCCAGGAGATCATCAAATAGCTGCTTATTTCCCAAGATGGCCACAAAGGATAAGATCTAGCACTTCTGCACCAGCCAGTAAATGAGGGCACTGTCCTCCAATTATTGGAACTACACAAAGTGGGAGCGCCAAGCACCTGGGCATTGAAATGTCCCCTACAAGGCCCCTCAGTCAATGGCTGCTGGAGAATGCAGAGTATGCATCCAGATTCTTATCCCAAGCTGGTACAACTCCACGTCATCATTATGCACCCCAGCCCTCAGTACAGTAGGCTGAAGCTACCTTCCATGGACCTTAGTCTGAAATGACCCCCTTAGCTTGGCCCCATTTTTCTTTCTTTCTTTGGATTTATTTATGCATACTGAAGGAGGGGTACAAGCCAAAAGTGCAGGGGTAGTGGGTGGTGAGAGGATTTAGCATAGACAGAATGGGAAGCAGCCAGGCAGATGTACTGAAATATACTGCTGAGAGGAGCAGCTGACGGATCAGGAGAAGTCTGCCATGCCATGTGGGTCAGCTTCCTGGCCTGGGATTGAACTCACACTGCAGTGCTTTAACCTGTTGTGCCACCAGGGAGGGCTGCATCTTGGCCCTTTTTTCAGTCTTGACTCCTCTCTTAGCAGTTGCACTGGTAAGCATTTACTTATTAAAGCCCTTGCAAAAATAATAATCACTATTCATAACAATCTATAAGGTTAAAAGGAACCTGGGTATCAGGGAGGAGGAGCCTCAAACCTGTTCTCTGATAGAAGGTGGCATCTTTCTGATAAATGCGGGGATCCTTCTTCTTCAACAAAGAGAGAGTCCTATAAAAGTCACGCTCCTGTTGAGGGTCAAATTCCTAAGGCAGAAGCCGAAATAGACCAGTTGAGAACCCTGCCCAGGGCAGATGATGGGGACAGTAACCAACAAGGGTACATGGGCTGAAAGGAAGTGAGAATGTGGGTAGAGGAAAAGGCTGGGAAAAGGCAGATCACAGGGAAGTTGGAAGGTTGGGTCTGAGTGGGGGATCAAACAGGGGGAGGGGATGGGCAGGGAAGGGCCATGCAGAAGTACAAGAGAGGAGATGAATTATCAGGGCAGGTGGACACATGGGGTTGATAAAGGCGGGCACGGACTGCAAAGTGAAACCGGCTAGGTCAGGACTAATGTGGAGAGAAGCCTGGGTGCCCTAGGTGGTAGAGGGATGTCCCAGTTCGGCGCCAGACACTGAGAAGTGGTTACTCTTGGGGCTCTTAGGGATGAGGAAGGGGGGCAGCGGGGGGTCAAACTCCAGTCATCAGAATGGGCTGGTGGAAGGTTCTGTGGCAGAGGTAATAAGGGGTGAGGGGTTGGGTATCCCTTAGCGATAAAAAGGGCGCTGCTGTCCCTAATGGGATTAGTGTGTGGTGCGTGTATGTGGGCGTTCCAGGAGGGCGAGACGGCCTGGGGACTTGCTGCCCTAAGAGGCAGGGTGCGGATGGGGTATTCACCACGCGCTCGTCGCTGGAGTCAGACTCGGAGCTGGAGTCGCCGCTGCTATCCGGGTCTCCGTAGCGATCTTTCACTGCGGGGAACAGATGGGCACCCCCACCCTCGGATCAGCCTCAGGACCAGATCAAAACCCACCTCCCCACCGCCTACCAAGCGCCGCTACCCCTCGCGCATGCGTCCTGCACTCACGCCGCTGCAGCTCCTCTCGCTCCCGGTAGCGGCCGTACCGGGCAGCAAACGCCTTGTTGACTCGCAGCGGAGACGACGCGTGCGGCTCCGGCATGGCGGCTTCGCGACCAACTGCGCACGCGTAAAATGGACGCCCGGAAAGAGGCGGACAGCTCTTGGTCCCGCCCACCGTAAACTTTTAAAGGGTGCGGAGCCTCCCAGGCTGCTTGAAATCCCGCCCCCGGTCCTTTCGTGCTCCGCTGCGCTCTGTGACCGCAGTCCCTGCGCACCAGTCACGTCTCTGCGGGGAAAGGCTTCAGCCACCGCCCACCCACTCCCCACCCACCCCCACCCACTGGGCTCCCGGCACCCAGCTGACATCTGGGGGCCCTTTCTCCACTAGCGGTTTCCTGCCTCCTTTCCGTTCCGACTGCGTAAACCGCTGCCCCACCCAGCTCACTCACCCCTGACGCCCTGGGAATTACCACTCTCTCCCCTTCCCCTATCTGTGACCCCCCTCCCCCCACTCCCACACTGCATCCCAGGTTGACGCGTGTGTCCAACATTACAGACTCAAAAATCAGAGGGCACCAGCGATGTGATCACGCACAAGTCTTAATTTAATGGGTAAAACTTTAAATTATCACACAACGACTTTTTCCATAAAGCTTAATAAATAGAAGTTTTTAACGCTGTACAAGAGACTGGGAAACAACCTTCCAACAAAATATGAATAAACTCATACTATCCATCTACACATTTGGAACACTCCCCTCACCTCCCCCTTTTCTCCCCAGCTCAAAGCAGTGCGCACACTTGAGGTTTCTGTCGGTACAGCCAGTCAAGGTCGCCAGGTTCCAGGAGCCCTAGAAGCGATGACCTCACTCTGGAACTGAGGCTTTGAACACTTTGCCCTTGGGCACCATCTGTAGCTCCAGCACCCAGGGGCTGGAGAAAACCTAACCGTTTAGGTGGCTGTTGCCTGCAGGAGCCCTTCTCAGACTAACACACCAAAAGGGGTGAGAAAAAACAAATGAGAAATGAGCCTCAAACACACACATCCCAGAAATCAACACCAACAAGCCACAAACTGGTGCCCCTCCCCTTTGACAGCCAACAAGAGGAGTGAGGAGAGAAGTGCTCATCCCTCCTCTTATGACATATACCCAGCTGGGTCCTGTTGCTGGCAGTGAGTGGCTCCAGGTCACAGTGGTGCCACCGTATGCCCCTGCAGTATGTCCATGAGATCCTGAGCCCCTCTCCTCTGAGCTAGATCCAGGGGTGTGAGCCCCCTGGCATCCCTGTGATGTAGATCAGATTCTGCTGCTAGGAAGTTGACCACAGCTGTGTGGCCCTCCCTCACTGCCAGATGGATGGGGAGTGCACCGGTGCCATCAGGAGCGTTGACATCAGCACCATGCTCTACCAATATGCTCAGGGTGTCCAGGAATCCAGTGCGGGCTGCATCATGGGCTGGGGTGGTGCCAGAGGCATCCTGCACATTGGGGCTGGCACCTTGCTTCAGGAGCTCCAAGGCAATGGTGGGGCTGCCAAACATCATGACCTGTGTGGGGGCAGAGGGTCAGCAGGTTCCCAAAAGAGAAGGTTCAGGAAAAAGGGTCGCTGGGAAGACAGGTCACTTGGGAATATAGGACATCAAAAGAGAGATCCTCTAGAAAATGGGAAATCCCAGGGAACACATGCCCCCCAAGCAGGTGTTTTTGTCTGAGAACCAAGAGGCCTCAGGTGAACAGAGAACAGTCCCCACCCCTCCATCACCCTTCTGAGGATAAGACAGCATCTAGAGAAGAACCAAATGGAAGCTTTCAAGAAATTCAAGATGCTCCCCAAGCGACCAAAGGCACCTTCTCCTCAAGATATGGTAAGTCACCAGGAAATATGAAGCCTCCTTCAGGAAATAGTCCTCTCCCAAGGAGAACTGTCCCCAAAGAACTTGACAACCCCCTCAAAGAAAAGAAGATGCCCAGGGAATTTGAAATCCCTTCTCCAAAGAACAGTCTCTCCCATACAATGGGACACTCCCCAAGATACTTGAGCATCTCAAGAAATCGCGATCCCCTTTAAATGCCACCCAGAGGATAGGGGCTTCCATTGGGACCTCCCTAATATATCAGGGATCTGAGAAAGAAAACAAAAAACCACCTACGAATGGAGATCCTCCTCAAGAATCCCCCCAGAAGGGGGACGCATGGACTTCCAGCGATCCCATTCCATCCAAAGAAGCCCCAAGGGCCATCCCCTAAAATCTGGGTCCGAAGAAGGTGCACCCTCACCCACGAGAGCAAGGAATTTTCCAGGAAAGGTGGACCGCTCTTCCATCCCCACCCCCACTTAACCGCATCTTCCACCCACTTAGGAAAGGGAACATCAGGGACGTCAGTCCAGAAAAGGAGGACCGAACCCCGAGTCGGATACCGACAGAAACACGAGAAAAGGGGGTGTGAGATCCCATTCCCTTTACCCTCCCGCCCCGCTCTCACTGGAGGCCGGTAGGGCCTCACCTGCAGCGCCGTCTTGCCGAAGCTGTTCAGGGCGTCCGGGTGCACCAGCTCTCGGTGCAGAAGGCGGCGCACCTCCTGCACGTCTCCCCGGGCCGCGGCCCCGCTCAGACGGTTGCCGGCGCTAGCCTCCTCCAGCAGCATGTCGGACACTGGCTGCCTGTGAAGCCCCCCAGCCCCAACCCCGAGAGGTCAGTGCGGGGGAGCCAGCCAGAGCTAGGCGGGTACAGAGCTCCCGCGGCGCGCCCGGCCTTTGCGCGTTTTTCGGCCTGGCTCGTCAGAACAGGGCTCCTACGCGACCCCCACCCTTCCGGCAGGTTTCACCTCCTGTCACCAAGCAGGTCGCCAGACTGGGAGCCCGGCCCAACCCTCCACAGCCCTTAGGGCCCGGCCCGGCGCCCGCCCCTTGGGGGCCGGGTCTACCCCCCCAACTCACCCTCCCTCCTTCTCGACGGGCGGAGTCTATTCTAAGCCGGCGCCGCTGCCTCCGCCGAGCTAGTGACCGGGGGCGGGGCCAGAACGCCCGACGCCCCGCCCACGAACGCGGAGGATTTGTTTTCTTACGAACTCGCTACTTCGTAGCCCAGCGGGGTTGCCCCGCGCGCGACCCTTCGGCGCCCCGCCCACGTGGCCGACGCAGCCAATAGCCACGCGTCGCTGGAGCGGTTTTGCAAGTCGGCGTGGGCGGTACCGCTGCGGATTGGTCTAGTCTTGGCGACCGGTGGGCCGCCGGCAATGGCGGGGTTTTCGGTTTTCAAACTCGTTATGCGGGCGGGAAAGTGGACTAACTGACCCTGGGGATAAAGGGCAACAGCAGGATAACTCACGCTGCTCCCGGACCTCGGACTCACGGAGGGAAGGGAAGCAGAACTAGGCGCCGCCTAGTCCCGGATTACACCATTCAGTCACCGGATAAGCACGCACTTGTTACTGTGCCTTGAACTTTACTTCATTCGTTCACCCACCTTGCAGGTACCATCCAGGCGCTGGGGAGCACACATTCAAACAACTAAATAGTTTGAGGTAACCTTATGCGCCGTTTTAAAAGAGGGTGAGGAAAGAATCACATCCTGGTTCAGATTGACCCAGCCCTGACACAGCAAATGAAAAGGGAAAGGAAGAAAGTTCACACTACAACTGCCATGTGGGTCAGCCTTAGAGGCCAAGAAATTGTGGTGAGTCTTGACTCTTATAGAGGCCTAGTACTGTGTAGGTCACCCAGCTGGAGAACACACTGGGTGGCTCCTAGTGGATGTCTATTGTGTAGGGTAGAGAAGACAATAAATCTTTTCAGAGTGATAAGAGCTACCCTTAGCAGATAAAGCAGGGTAAGAGATAACCTCTTGGGAAAGGAAAGCCATGGGAATAGAGCCCAGTTGTGTTTTCATTCCTGTTATTATTTTTACCCCCTTGGTCCCTCATTTGGTTCCCCTATATTCCTACTATAAGTGAAACCATATTTTTCTTTTTCTTTTGACTTATTCCACTGAGCATGAGCCCTAGCTCCATCCTTGTTGCTGAAAATGGCATTATTTTATCTTTTTGATTGCTTCATACACATCTTCTTAATCCAAGCATCTATTTTTAGGCATTTAGGTTGTTTCCATGTTTTGCCTATTTTAAATAATGCTGCAGAAAGGATAGAGGTTCAAGTATCCTTTTGAATTAATGTTTTTGTGTCTATACCTGAGAAAAGAGATGGGGACAAGGGAAGAGATAGAGTTCAGGGAGGACATCCCAGAGGAGATGACATTTGACTTGAGACTTGAAGGTGAGAAAAGTAGCCATGGAGATCTGGGATAAAGGATGTCAAAGCCAGGTGGAGAGCACTACAGATGCAAAGGTCTTGAGTTGAAGGCATGGTTGGTGTACCCAGGAAGAGTGAGGTAGAGAGGAGGAGAAAGGGAGGAGGTAAGGGCAGGTGGGTGTGGGGATGTAGCGCCGAGAGACCAGCAGGATAGAACAGGATAGGAATCACTACTATGGGAGGGTTCAGGATAATGGAGGAGCCGGGATACCACTTAGACGTTAGTTGGCGCCCTCTGGTGGCTAAAAGAACTGACTGTGATGGATAAAGATGGGCTCATTAGGGAGACTCTGGGTCTGAGTTGGAGACAACTGTGCTGGCCAAACTGAGATTAAAACGGTGCCAAAGGTGGGGCACAGGTCATTGTTTATGGGCTCTCAATCATGTGCTAACAATTGCAAGACACCACATAGGGACAGAGTGCAACAATGCGATTTATTTACAAACATTGAGGAAAAAGGATAGTTTTTTTTTTTTTTAAGATTTATTTATTTATCCATATAGAACTGGGGTACAGGCCAGAGATGCGGAGGGTGAGAGGATTCACCAGAGACAGAGTGGGGAGCAGAGCAGGCAGATCGACGAAGTACACTGCTGAGGGGAGCAGCGGGTGGGTCAGGAGAGGTCTGCCACACCATGTGGTCTCCTCCGGGGCAGGCGGGAATCGAACTCATGCGGAAGTGGCTTTAGCTTCTCAGTGCTGTGCTTTAACCCGCTGCGCCACCAGGGAGGGCCCAGATAGTTTTTTTTTTAAGTGGAATTTAATTTTTTTTAGATTTACTTATACATACAAGACTGAGGTACAGGCCAGAAATGTGGGGGCTTATTCACCAGACATAGAGTAGGGAGCAGAACAGGCAGATCCACTGAAATACACTGCTGGGAGCAACGGGCTAGTCAGGAGAGGTCTGCCACGCCATGTGGATCACCTCCCTGGCTGGGGATCGAACACGTGCTATAGTGGCTGCAGTCAGCCTCACAGTGGTATACTTTAACTAGATGCACATCAGGGAGGACCCGGAGAAGTTTATCTCACCCCAGATAGGGTCCACAGTGTCGAGTAGTCCCCAAACAAAGGCCTGGAGCTGGTGGCACACTGGTAAGCTATAAGTGCTTACACTACAGCAGCCCACTGAAATAATCTAAAGACCGGACTGGGTAGCATCAGACACCAAACTCAGCAGCCTTGTATTTTCCAAGCACCAAAATTAAAAAGTTTCACAATTGTTTGTTTATAAAAAAAAAAAAAAGTGCCAGATAACAGAAATGGTGGAAATCTCTCAAAGATGGCTGACACAGCCCTGGTCAGCATTGCTGGTCAACACCAGGCATCAGGAGGTGGTGTAACTGGTGGCTAAAGCCAAAGATTATTACAGGTGGTGGCCCCTGGAAGGGGTGCTGGTGAGAATAGATAGCCCCATGTAAAATGCAAAAAAAAAATGTATAGCTGGGGGTGGAGACTGATGAGAAACATAAGGGCTGCAGAAGCAGCTTCTAGGATTCAGTGTTCGGGATTCAGCTTTCAGGATTTCAGCATGTTTAGTCTTCAGCAATTTCTGCTCCCACCATGTTGATGTTCCAGAAGGCTGGTACAGGCCTCTGAAGGATGTGGAAAGGCTTCCAACAGCAGTCTCAGGGAGGAAGTTCAAAGACTTTGCAAATAGCCAAGCAATGGAAACTGTTTCCAGCTTTGCTGCTATTACAGCCAGACAGGGAAGGCAAAGACCTGTATCTAGGTGCCTCAATGAGCTGCCTGAGGGGGGGCCATTTGTTGGGTCATTTGGCCATTGTCACTGCTGTTTTAAGTGTCACTTGTCTGGTACCTGGCAACTCCAGTGAGTGTATCCTGTTGCGTCTTCTGCTGTCTTCATGAGTTGGAACAAGACCTGTAAGTCTCCCTGCCATGTATTCCAGGTCTGTAGTGGTGGGAAGATGCCATCTTAGGAGCATTTGTGTTCAGGACTTTAAAACACTGCATAACTGCTTTGGGTGAGGTAAATGGGCATTTTGGCCTCAGTTAACAATCATGGGGTTTATGTTACAAAAGGGGAAATAAAGAGCTTACTGTATCCATAAGTGGTGGGCTATCTTGCCCAGATAGTGTCAATGATGGTCTCCACCAGTCACCAGGAATGCTGGACAGTACTAGCCAGCAGTGATAGTCACTAGTCCCACAGAGGTGGTGTCAGGGACACCTAGTGCTAATAGCTCTTTGTGAGTTGTTGGGGTTACACCAACAACAAACAGCTCTTTTGAGATACCAGGCCCAGGGCCTTTGGTGTTCCTTTCAGAGAACTTCGGTCAAAGACAGGACCGAAGCTCACTCTGTGACAGTCCTTGGGCTTCTCATCCCTCCTTGGAGGTCAACTGCTGGATGCTTCTTTCTTCAGAGACTGGAATCATCATCTTTTCTTCAGGGGCTGACCTTGTCTCCCCTTTTCTCTAGGTCTGGTGTCATCTCCCTCTGACCCTGGCTTATATCTTCTTTTAGGGTGCCCCACCCACAAGTCTGATTGGACCAATATTCAATCCTGTAGCTGACTGGCCCATTTACCAATTAGCCCATAGCACCTGATTGGTCCATTCCACAATCCAGGAAGTGTACATTACATAAAAGGGTTCTGAGGAGCAACTGCCACATCTGACTTGTAATAGGCTGGGCCCTGGTAACAAAAGTCTGATTGAACCATTTATCACCAATCAACTCATAGCTCATACCTGATTGGTCCATTCCACAATCCAGGAAGTACACCGTTACCTAAAGAAGCAACTGCCACAACTGACTTGTGGTGGAGCCGCAGGTCCACAGAATACCACTGCTCCTGCTGGCTCTCACACCTGAGGTGGCTGGGTTCAGGTAACAAATCCCGTATCTCAAGCTAGCTCCTGTTCTGCTTTATATTCTCTTGAGGGTCCTCCACCCTATAAGCCTGATTAAACCATTTTTCAATCTTTTTTTAAAGACTTGTTTATGCACAGAAAAACTGGGATGTAAGCCAGAGGAACCAGGGTGGGAAGATTCACCAAAGACAGAGTGGGGAGTAGAACAGGCAGATCTACTGAAATACACTGCTGAGGGGAGGAGGGGAGAGACAAGAGAGGTCAGCTGTGCCACATGTGACATCATGATATCTGGTCAGGGATTGAACTCAGGCCAGAGTGGTGATAGTGTGATAGCACTGAGACCTGACTCCTAGGCCACCAGGAAGTCCTCATTTTTCAATCTTAACTATTTGATTGGTGCCAGTTAAGCACCAATCAGCTTGTTCCTTTTCAGATCCACATATGAATTCAAGTCTTTGAATGTAACTGGCAAGGTCAAACCTGATGGGTCCATTCATGATCTTGACACCAGATTCAAAAGGAAAAACCCTGTCAGACCAGCCTGCACTGAGGTCAGAGCAGGCTTCTATACTGGTGGGCTCTGGAGGACCACAACTGAAGCCAGCCTCAATGGGGCCACAGGCACACTGTACCCAGCACCCCTCAGCAGCGCCAGTGTAACAATACAGGGGATCCTCAGACATGACTTCAGGGAGTGACAGCACTGAAGCTTCCTCCATGGGGCCAGATGTTCCTCCCAGCAGCCCCAATCCAAGAGCTGCAAGGCTGGGGGCTAAGTTTGCCCTGGAGCCACTGCGGATATTAGGGTGGCCTGGGCTGCCTGCAGGCAGTGCTCTGAGGCAGGGGGTGGGAAACCTCTCACTGCTGCTGACGAAGGCCAGAGCAGCTTGGGTAGTGTGCAGGGAAGCTCCCGCCATTTTCAGAGCATCTGCCAGCATGATGAAAACACTGGGGCTGCCTGGCAGCCAGGCACTGAAATTAGCTGCTTCAACAAAGCCTCCATCCCCCCTATTGAGCAGAAGGGCCACTATGACAAGATAACCAGGGCTGAGGAGTGCAGGCATTATCCATTCTCATCCCAAATCTCAGGAGCATCCTTGGCATCCCCAGGCCCCAGCCAAGGAGCACATACACAGAGGCTAGATGTACCTTTTTAATGCCATCCTTAAACTCAGAAAGGAAGTCAGGGAAGAGGGGGTCCAAGAGGGTCAGGGGAGGAGGGGGCTCCTCCTCCTGCTGAGTTTGGGTTCAGCAGATGTGAATGAAGGTAGACACATCCCGTAAGGCAGGTCACAGCACAAAGGCACTCATAAGGGGGCTTCAAACCCCTCCTCTATTTCTTCATATAAAATTGGAAGGGTAGGGGAACCCAAAAGGAGAGGAGATCCTCCCTCACAGCCTATGGGTATAGATATTGGTGGGACCTGGTACTGGCAGCAAGAAACTGTTAAGTCAGGATGTGTGCATGTGCGCACACACACACACATACACACACACACACACCATTTTCCCTCCTTCCCTCTAAAGTCTGAAGTCAGGGTCTAAGGAGAAGGAGGCCCATGTTCATGCTCCCACCTCTTCTCCCTTCTAGGTGGTACGAAGTTGATAATCTGCAGGAAAACAATGAATAGGGATCATCTCAGATTTGACAGAGGGACATCTCTGTTCCCCAGGCATATCTCCACCCCAGAGCTCATGCTCAACCCTGCAAGTAGTAACAAGTCTAAGCATAAGGCCACATACAGAGAACATTACCATAGCAACAAATCTGTTCTCAGGCAACAGGTACAGGTGCTGCATGTTCAGTTCCTCATCCAAACCCCACCACCATCCTAGAATGGCAACTATCTCTAAAGATGGGAAAAGTGAGACCCAGGAAGGCAGTGACAAAATGGGCTAGATCAAGAAACAGGCCTGTTGGGCTTTAGAACCCTCCAGGTCGGAATGTAGTCAAAGCCCTAAAGACCACCCCTTTCATCTCCTTGACCCTGTTGCCCCAGGGAGCAGGCTGCCTTACCGCCACTCTGGGTGATATAGCGAACCCAGGGCAGGGCCTGGTAACCACTTTTCTCAATGATCTTCATGTATCGAACCTAGAAGAGAATGGAAAGAAGAGGTCTAGACTTGTGGAGCTGAGGGGGGTTGAGAGGAGGCACAGGAGAGAGTTGTGGAATATACACAACTTGGGAGAAGAAGATGGCACAGGCTGAGAGTGATGAGATAATATGACTGAGAACAAAGATGTGGGATGGGCAGTGGGACTGGATGCAATGTGGTCCAGAAAAGAGATGGCACAGTGCAAAAAAATAGATACACATGGTATTAGAGGAATGAGGTGGCATAAGTCAAGGGAATGGTGAACAGCTTTTGGGTGGGAGAGCTCGTGAATAAGCTAATGGTGAGTAGGTGACACGGGCAAAAGAAGTGGAAAGACAGGGTGACAGCAGAGGAGAGATAACCCAGGACAAGAACGGAGGTGATCCAAGCCAAGGCACAAGAAAGGGGAGACCCACTGAAATCAAGGAGTGGAGTCACCCTGCTGAATTCCCTTACCTGAATCCCGGAGACAGTGAAATAGGGGATCTCAAACTTGACCCCAATGGGCGGCCGGCCCTCCACCTCCTCCTTCTCGACACTGGGAAGGCCAAAGTGGGCACGCATCAGGTATTCCTTGCCTCCCTGAGGGGACATGAAGGCATCAGACCCACGGAGGGGCCCCTATCTACCCTAAACAATTCTCACATCAGTGCCCAGAGTGAGCTCTGTAATCAGCCAATTTCACAGACGAGAAAGAAAGACCCAAATTCACAGGTGAAGCTTCTGATTGCGAAGCCTGGTTCAATGGCTTTTCATGATTATTTTCCCTTTTTTCAGGTTCTGATAACCACCCCTCTCCCCCAGAGCCCAAGTCCCAAATCCTTCAGTGACCCAAGGACTTGGGTAACAGAATCCTGTTTCATAGTTGCCTATTTCACAATTGGGCAAATTAAGGCTCCATGAAGGTAGGTAGGCTCCCCGAGCTCAGAGAAGCCAGGACTGGTTTTCTTCAGACCTGGGAGGGTGAGTTTAACCACCATCCTAGCCTGGTTTCCATTTAATAACCCCCAAAGGATAACCATGTGTATACATATGTGAGTCTCTGGCTTATTCTCTGCCATGCCCTCAAACAGAAAGAGCAGGTCCCCCAAGACCCCGAAACCAAATCTAGTGCTCACCGGGAAAGACTTGATACTCCAAATCACGACGTTTTTCTCAGGCACATACTTGGCACTGCCCACACTGGTCTTGAAGCGCGGGGAGTCAGCATCACTGGGTACGGGCACAGCTATCTCCACACCATTGGCCACTGACTGTTTCTTAAATTGCCCCTTGGCCTGTCCAGGGAGAAAGCATGGGATATGAAGAATTCCTTCATGCATCTGACAAATATTAACCAAGCCTTTCCCAGGTTTCATCAAGGACCCCCACAACAAGTGAAGATATGTATCTTGTCAGCTTTACAGATGAGGAAATGGAGGCACAGAGAAGTTAAGATACTGGCCTCAAGACACACAGCCAACTAGTGAAAGCCAGAGTCCCCACCCACAAGAGACTCCAGGGGTCCTGTTTTTGGTGCCTTCCATTTGGACAGTGTCAAACACCCTTGCCTAGTTCCAAATAACACCCTTCAGCCCATCAGTAAGGAGTTTTCATTTGCTAGAGGCATCTGCTGAGTCCCTACCATGTGCTGGTCCTATGACCAAGTACTTAGCTCTCTCACTAATTTCCTAAAGAGGGATCCATTCCTAAGGTCATTTAATAGATGATTCTGAGATCCAGAAAAAAGGGTGCTTTGCTGAAGTCACACAGTGGGGATTCAAACTAGGCCTGCATTTTCAACCATCACATGCCCACCTTACAAATAAATTAGTAAGTTACAATCTTAGGGCTGTGTGATACTGGACAGGGCTTTTTTTTTTTTTTTTAAGATTTATTTACTTATTCATACAAAACTGGGGTACAGGCCAGACATGCAGGGACAGTGAGAGGATTAAGCAGACAGTGGGGAGCAGAATAGGCAGATCAACAAAGTATACTGCTGAGGGGAGCAGTGGGCAGGTCAGAAGAGGTCTGCTGTGCAATGTGGATCACCTCTGGGAATGGGATTTGAACTTGCACTGAAAAGGTTGCGGCTGGCTTGCAGTGCTGTGTCCTAACCTATTGCACCACCATGAAGGCCCTGAATAGGCATTTAACGGGGGATTCTAAATGTTCGATATGTAGTAGCAAGCATGATTATTGTTACAATTTATTAATTTGGAAAGGGATATTTGAGAGGTAAGATCAGAGGCAGAGGGTCTGGAGGTAAGGGGAGGTGCGGGGGTGTTCTTTCTGGAGGGCATCAGCTTTCATGGACCCAGCCCCTTCCCCTACCTGCAGAGAAAGCAACACTAAAGATCATTAAGACTCTACCTGGTGACCACTACCCTCCTCCCCGATACCCAAAGATGGGGGAGCAAAGTCATATCTAAGAGACTCTTGAAAGCCAGGCAGATATGCATTGCTATTCCCCCAGAAGAGTGATGTCCTAACTCCTCTAGCCCCCAGTTTCCTCCTCTATAAAAGAAGGTTAACTATAAGCTCTGGATCAGCTCTTGCTTGGGGCATTTGGGAGACAGGCACAAGACTGAAACAGAGTAGCCAAGAACTGAGAAAAAAAAACATGGTGCATAGGAAAGGAATGAAAGATTACCATCTTGGAAGTTCTTCAACTGCAAAAATGGATGGGTACACTGAGCTGGGGCTCCTGGGATTCAAATGAAAAGCATGACAAGAACAAGGCAAATCATACAAAAAACTGTACAGTCCAAATGAGGAGTTAGCAGAATAAAATATTTATGATGGCAACATTATAAGTTATAAAAAATTATAAGATTGTAAAAAAATTTTTTTTGGTGGCAAAATTATAAATAAAAAATATTTTACATAAATTAAAAATCATAGTTGCTTTTTGGAAAGCAGAAATCAGAAATTGGCGGTGGGACACCAGGGGCTTGGAGGCTCTGGTCTAACATATCCTAGTAAACTGTGTGGTTGGTCATAACTCTATAAACCATATCAATACACTGTTAAGTTAGAGATTTGTTCTGAAAGTAAATAAGTAAGAAAGGCCCTCCTGGTGGTGCAATGGGTTAGGACAGACGCAGCACTGCAAGCAGGCCGCAGCCCCTTCAGTGCGAGGTCCATCCCAGGCCCCCTGAGGTGACCCATAAGGCGCATCAGACCTCTCCTGACCTGCCCACTGCTCCCCTCAGCAGTGTACTTTGTCCATCTGCCTATTCTGCTCCCCACTCTCTCTCTGGTGAATCCTCTCACTGCCCCTGCACCTCTGGTCTGTACCCCAGATCTGTATGCATAAATAAATAAATCTTTTTAAAAAATAAGTAAAACAGGTCATATATTGGATGGCAATAACTAATGAGAGTAGGGGGACAGCAAAAAGGAAGGTGAGGCATGGTAAACATTGTTATTTTAAAATATTTTTTATTGAAATAACATCAGTTTAAATAGTGGTTACAATAGGGAAGTCAGGAAAGGCCTCTCCACGGAGATGATATTTAAGCAAACATCTGGGTGGGCTAGAATGGAAAGAGCAGGAACAACCAGTGCAAAGGCCCTGAGGCAGGCCCTTCTTTGGTGTGCTCCAGGAGCAGCCAGGAGGCCAGTGTTGTCGGGGGACAGGAAGGGGACAGTGGAAGAAGGCAAAAGTAGGGAGCTGGGAGAGCAGACTGTGCAGGGACTTGTGGGCAGCCAGGAAGACTTGGGCTTTTCCTCTCAGCTAGGTGCCAAGGAGAGTACTGAGCAGAACAGAGACAAGCCCCTTCACAGAAGTAACCGCAGCACCCTCTGTGGGGATAAAGTCTGGAGCTGGGAGATTGAGGCAGAGGGAATGCATGGGTGTAGGTAAGCAGTGATGGGGCTGAGCAGGGCAGAGTCAGGCTGTGATTTATTTTGAGGACTATGCTGACTATGCTGACAGTAAATACATGACCCCTGAACACAAAGGCTGAAAGTGCTTATAAACAGCACATATAAATTGAAGTTATCCATAAATATAGCACAGAACATTAAATGTATTTTGTCATGATTTTGTTGTGCTGAAACCCAGGATTGCTCTTATGATTTAAAATAATATTTTCTCTAGTTTGCCTTATTATAAGAAAATAGTTCTAATACAAAGAACATACAGGATATGTACTAATTATTAAGGTTCTTGGTAGAGTTAACAGCAGATTAACAATGGTTAAGTTTTGGAAGAGTCAAAAGTTATATGCAGATGTTCAGATGTTCAACCATGTGGGAGCTGACCTTTTACCAGGGTCATCTGTGACTAACTGTATTTACTAACAGTTTGTCTCCTCAACTGGACCTAAGTCCTTGAGGGCAGCAGATATAACTTTGTTTTCTTCTCTCATGTCGCTTAGTTTCTCTACATAGTAAAGGCTTTATTAAAATCATAATATGAGGGCCTCCCTGGTGGCACAAGGTGTTAAAAATGCAGCACTATGAAGCTATCTGGAGCCACTGCAGCACAAGTTTGATCCCCAGCCAGGGAGCTGACCCACATGGCACAGCTGACCTCTCCTGACCTGTCTGCTGCTCCCCTCAGCAGTGTATTTCAGTAGCTCCTCCTGTTCTGCTCCCCACTCTGTCTTTGGTGAATCCTCTCACCAACCCCCTCCCTGCACCTCTGGCCTATGCCCCAGTTCTTGTATGCATAAATAAATCTTTTTCAAAATCATAATATGAGTAATGTTTAATGTTTAAAACATTATTGAGAACATTCTATGTGCTTGGAGAAAAGAATGTGTGTGTGTGAAATCCATGATTAAAAGGCTTTGAAGAAAAGTAAGGGGGGGAGGGGAATGAAAGGGGCCCTACAGGCAGAGGGGCCCAGGTAGAGGGAACAAAAACCCCACAGTGGAGGCAGGGACAATGCTTGTGTATTTGAGGACCAGCCAGGAAACCAGTGTGGCTGGAAGACTATGAAGAGCCCAGGGAGAGGTGGGAAGTGAAGTTATATTGCTGGGTGAGTGGCTACAGATCAAGTACAGTCACTGTTCCCCCAGAGTCACTGTTCCCCCAGACTCACCTTGACCATGATCTCCACACGGCTGTGGGAGAACTTCTCAATGACAGACTCAATCCAGATCAGTGGCTTCACCTGGGTTGAAGGTGAAGGAAAGGAGAGTTCTTTGAGCACCTGGAGTCAGCTCTCCCCTGCTCCTAGGTGCGTTTTGACCTTGCCTCACCTGGGTGCTGAGGCGGTAGGACATGAGCTCAAAGTCACCATCAGGCGGGATGAAGGAGATTGTGCGGTCATTGTCAAAGCGAGAGAGCCGCACACACTGGTGGAATTTCACATCTTCTAGCTCCACGGACTTGTTCTTGCTCCCTGAAACTCGGAGCAGAGAAAGTAGGGTGACCCTAGGGGCTGGGGCCAGTTTCCTACCAATACCTTCTCCACTTCCCACTACTATAACCCCATTTTGCTGATGAGGAAACAGACTCAGTGGATGAGCGACTTGCCCAGAGTCACCCAGCTGGTCAGGGGTAGAGCTAGGATCTGAGCTCAGGCAATCTGGCTCACACTGTCAGATTCTCAAGTGTGATATTATTCTACCTCCTACTCACACTAGAATGTCAGCTCTATGAAGTAAGGGGTTTGTTCTCCCTGATACTGCTTTGTGCTTGTGGGACACTCAATGAGGCAGCAGTCTTAGCTTAGTGAAGCAGTAGCTGCACTTCTGGCCCTACCCAGAAGAGGGCGTGCAAACTCTTATTTCAGAAGCCCCTGTAATTTTTCTGGGTCCCCAGATAGAATGTGGTCCCCCCCTCCCAAGGGTGGCCCTCTCCAGGAGCTTACGGCCAGTGAGTTCGAAGAGCACACGGTCATTGAGGCCCAGCCGTAGCTCTGGCATTCCGGACAAAAACACCTTGAGCTTGATGGTACCCACAATCTCACTCAGCAGGACACTGCCGTTGGCATTGACCTGAGGGTGCACACACAGGAGATCATCAAAATAGATGCTCATCTCCTGACCAGAGGCCTCAGCAAGGGTAGGACGGAAAGGTGGAGCCTCACCAGTAGGTTCACTGACTCTATGACATCAATGAAGACCTCGTTCTTCTTGTACTTAATACCCTCAGAGCGCCAAGACACAGCGTTGGTGACAGTGGGCGGCACGCGGGATCTGCCAGTCTCAAGCTTGTTGCCCTGCTGGGTGATGTACCTGGCAGGAGCAAGAAGGCAGGGCAAACAAGCAGCTTGGACCGGAACACCTCCCTAGCTCACCTCAACTTCTTGCCACACATGGCTGCCTCACAGCCCACTCACTCCTGCAGGATCTTGCTGTCAGTGGTTTGCGGGAAGCCGAAGTCCATGAGCTCATCCAGCAGCTCGTAGACGATGACAAAATTATCTCTGATGCTCTCCTCTTCCAACTCCTTGAAGTACTCAGAGAATACCTGTGTGGGGGAAGCGAAAAAGACACCCTCAGAGGTGTGACTGGTATAACTGTGGCTGGGGCTACACTCCCACTCATCCAGCCATGTAGACAGCAGCTCTGGAGCACTACTGCGTGTTTGTGCCAGCACATTCATGGTGATCAAAGCTAACTGGTCCTGCCCTGGGAAGAATGGACTGCTTATGGCACCAATATAAGCCAACATGTGGGCACAATAAGCAACGAAACACAAGTGAAGTCAGAGCCCTTCTAGAAGCAGTGGGGGTAAGTAAGATTCCTAAAGGAGGGCCCTCCCTGGTGGCGCAATAGGTCAAAGAGCAGCACTATGAAACTAGCCATAGCCACTTTAGCACAAGTTTGATCCCCCCACCAGGTAGGTGACCTCCAGTCAGGCAGGTGACCCCTAACCAGGGAGGTGACCCACATGCTGTGACAGACTTCTCCAGTCTTGCCTGCTGCTCCCTTCAGCCACTGGCCTGTTCTGCTCCCCGCTCTGTCTCTGGTGGATCCTTTCACCGCCCCTGCACTTCTGGCCTGTACCCCAGTTCTGTATGCACAAATAAATAAATTTTTTAAAAAAAATCTTCATAGAGGAGAGATTGGAAGGTCTCAGACATTTTTTGTAGGCCATGTGTATCTGGTGATGTTGAAGGCCTCCCACAGAAAAAGGTTTGTAATTGCATAAAATAAAATACACAGGATAGCAAAAGAAACTTGCTAGCCAAAAATAAATCCAAGCTCACAAACTTCCTTCAGGGAGTCTATAAACCCTTGGTGGTTTGAAGACCCCAAATTAACAGCCCTCCCTGGTGGTGCAATTAAAATGCAGCACTATGAAGCTATCCGCAGCTGCTGCAGCACTAGTTTGATCTCCAGTCAGGGAGGTGACCTACATGGCATGGTAGATATCTCCTGTGTCACTTACTGCTCCCCTCAGGAGTGTATTTCAGTCAATATGCCTGTTCTGCTCCCCACTCTGTCTCTGGTGAATCCTCTCTCCCCCAATACTTCTGACCTATACCCCAGTTCTTATATGTATAAGTAAATCTTTAAAAAAAAAAAAAAGAGGGGCCCTCCCTGGTGGCGCAGCGGGTTAAAGCACAGCACTAAGAAGCTAAAGCCACTTCAACATGAGTTCGATTCCCGCCTGCCCTGGAGGTGACCACATGGCATGGCAGACCTCTCCTGACCCGCCCGCTGCTCCCCTCAGGAGTGTACTTCGTTGACCTGCCTGTTCTGCTCCCTGCTCTGTCTCTGGTGAATCTTCTCACCCTCTGCATTTCTGGCTCGTATCCCAGTTCTGTATGAATACATAAATAAATCTTTAAAAAAAAAAATTAAAGACCCCAAGTTAAGAGTCCCTGGGAATTAGCAGGCGTAACCATAGCAGAGAACCTACCATTCATCCTACATTTGGAACACCTTCTGACCCTTGTTCTGCCCCAGCTCACTGCTTTCTTTCTTTTTAAAGATTTATTTATGCAAGCACTGAGGTACAGGCCAGAGGTATGTGGGGTGAGAGGATTCACCAGAGAGTGGGGACCCGAATAGGTGGGTCTACTGAAATACACTGCTGAGGGGAGCAGCAGGTGAGGCAGGAGAGGTCTGCTGCTCCATGTCAGCTCCCTGGCCGGGGATCCAACTTGCTGCAGTGGCTGTGGTTAGCCTCATAGTGCTAAGAATCAATCTCTTGCGCCACCAGGAAGGCCCTTATTGGCTTTCTTTCTTGTCCTACCACAGGGCTTTTGCTTTTGCTGTCCCCTCTGCCTGGAACACTCTTCTCAAAGCTCTTTATCATTCAAGTGTCACCTCCCTTTGCCCCCTCCTCCAACAATTAACAGTGACTTGTGCCCAGTCACCAGTTATCACAACTTCCTGTTTCATCTCCATACCCTGTAACTGCTCAGGACAGGCAGGGCTGTAACTGCTCAGGACAAGCAGGGCTGATATTGTTCTTCTTTCCTTTCTGGCTAGAAGGAGACACTCAGCAAATATTTCTCATCTGTTGAATAGTATTCACTGAGCACTTTCTCAGTCATGCAGAATGGCATATAGTAAGCACTCAATAAATTGTGATTTTATAACTTGAGCGATAATGCTAATAATCACAAACCCTTATTAAACATTTACTGTTAACTGAGCACTGTTTTAAGCACTTCAGAGACATGAATTTGAGGCAGATCTTACCACTCCTGGTTTAGAGGCACAAAGAAGCAAAGTGACCAGCTTAAGATCACACAGCTAGGAAATGAGGGCACTGGGCTGGAAACCCAGTTTCCTTGAGTTCTGATTTGAACCACATGCCCTTTGGACACCTCTTTAGTCCTTGCCCTGCAGGGAGAGATGACCTAACAGTGGCTAATGAGAACACAGAGTGATGGGTTTTGATAGGGGAGGAGCTGGCAGCTGTAACCCTGAGGCATGCCTGGAGGGGCTAGGGAATGGCTCCTAGGGAAAAGGAATCCTGCAAAAGGAAGGTAATACAGGTGGACAAACAGACCAGCTGGCTAACAGGAGGCCAAGACCTACCTCCACTGTTTTGTAGAGAAAGGAGTACACCAGGGAGGCATTGGCATTCTTCAGTGTGGTGGCCACCACTGCAGGCATTGAGGTTAAGGAAAAGGCACCATTTTGGAGCATACAATTAGAGCACATGCCCCCAGCACATGGTCCCCCACACATATACCATTCCTGTCCCCTGCCAGCACCCCCATCTCTGTCCACCCTTACTCCCAGCCTGAACCTCTGATGTGCTATGCGATTCCTATCTCAGCCCACCCACTGGACCTAAACTTTTGCCATATCATGCCCACCTGGGAAGGATACAGTAGAGGTTGCTGTGTTTGATCCACAAGAAATGGACCCGGCCATGGCTCAGCAGTGGTGCCAGGGCACCTTCTTCCTCCCGCTGCACGAGCAGAGGCATGAAGTAGTCAATCTCACTCATGGGAATGTCACCCTTGTAGTTGCGGCTGATCAGGGGCTAAGGTAGGCAAAGAAGCATTGGTCACTACTGGTATGCCCACTCAAGAGCATTAGAGTGCCTGGGTTGAAGGGTTTGTGCCAGGCTCCACCTTTTTGTACCTCAGTTTTGTCCTCTGTGAAATGGGTGAGTGACTAACAACAGCTAGTATGTCAAGAGCCCTCTCTGAGGGCTGTGAGTAGGGATATCCTCTCTGTTCCACAAATGAGGAAACTGTGGTCTTGTGGGTCTGCTACACTTAACTGGCCTGTTTGGCCACCATTTTTCTTCTGCATTCCTATACAAGTCAGCACTGCATGGTCCATCAGTCATAGGAGTCCAACCTTACAAGGTGCCTTTTAAATCAATCAAGAGCAGAAAGCTTGATCACCCTGGAAAGTGTATCATGACGTATGACCAGGAACACCTGGGGGTTACTATTGACTGATGTAGGACAAAGGACCACAGAAGCTGATCAGTAGAATGCTTTGTTGATAAGACTGGAACCATGCATTGCTGGGGACCTGGGGTGTGGTTTCGATTACAACACTTGTTCATCAAGCAGATAAGTATTATCTGGTCAGCAGACTTATGTCCCCCATAACCTCGATGACATAAGCACATTTTCAGCTTCACCCATCTTTCTCTCTACCCTACGTAACTGAAGCTGTATGGTTATTCTATCAATAAGGAGGCCAGGATCTTGCTTGTTTGGCACCATCCTATTTTGTGTACCCTGCTCCACAACACCATTTGTTATCAGTGTGGTGTTGCCTGACAAAACAAGGTATGAACAGTGCACATAATAAGTGAAGAAACTGAAACTGAACCAAGATATCCCTGCTCAGAATTTCTGTTCCTACCCAGGGTGTTATATGTACTACAACATTGAGGCAGAAGGAGGTGGCTAATTTGGGGGGTTAGGGAACAACTGTATAGTTAAGTATGGAACTTTTGGTGGTGAACTAAATGTTTGCAACACACACACGCCGTTTTTCAAGGCTCCCAAAGGCTACAGAATTTCATAATACAATATTACTTCAATTAAAAAAAATATGGTGAGGTTGGGATGATGAAAGGGGAGAGGAAGAGAGGAAGGAAAGTAAAAGGGAAGAGACAGGAAGAAATGAGATTATGTATTTTCTATAGCACAGTTAGATCTGTCTGGCAGGCTGTGAGCAGTCAGTCGCAACAGCAATGAACTGGTGAGGCTGTTCAGCCCAGTGTTTACAGCTGAGAGGCACACAACAGGTTCCCAAACACCTTGGCTCTCACTATTATTACTATCAGGAATATTATTTTCACAGCCACTGTCACTATTGTTAGTAAATGACAAAGCAAATGACAGATTTCAGAAGGGACAAGTAGCCCCCAAAGGTCTCCTTCCCCTGCTGTCTTCCCTATATAAAATACTGTGGGTGTTGAAGGGAATAAAAATAACAATTTCATTTGACTGAAATATTTGAAGCAGGGATTGAAATGTTTGAGCAGGGCTACTGGGCGGAGCAGTATACAAGCATCGAGAAGCATTAATTCTTATTGTGTGAGGGCCACTGTTACCTTTTTAAAGGACAGGCAGACTGAGGTTCTGAGAAGTGAAGCCCCTTTGCCGCAGACACGCAGCTAGCAAACAGGGCAGGTGGGATCACAGCCTGGACTCCCAGGGATTGGGGGAGGGGTGGTACCACGCCCCCACGGCTTTCTGGAACCGCCCTACCGGTGAGGCAGGGCCGCCCCTAGGTCCGGGAGGAAGCAGCCTTACCTAGACGTCCCCCAAATCCCACCAACCTCACCTTGCCCTTGACATCGAGGATGAAAACTGCCGAGGCGGACATGGTGGCGGCAGGCGGACCTAAGAAGGAGCGCCGGGAGGAGACTGAAGTGCCGCTTCCTTCTTCCTGCGGAAGCCCAGTGTGCAGGTGAGCGCACAGGTGAGCCCGTCTTAAAGGAGAGGCAGCCAGGTGAGTGCCGCGGTCTGCCGACACAAAGACGGCAACGGTACTGGGAGGGGCGGGGCTTGGAGTAGTATTGCTGCCCCGCCTCACTTTACCTTTGCACACTTGTGTGCTGATGGGGAGATCCCAAACATCCATCCATTCATCCATCTTGCTTTTCCTGTCTCCCACAAGCATGTCAAACCGATAGGTCAAGGTCTGTGGACACACACGTGTACACATTAAGTACCAGGCACTGGGTACTCAATATTATTTGTTTAAATCATTCATCCAGGGCCCTCCCTGGTGGTGCAAGGGGTTGAAGCACAGCACTACGAAGCTAGCTAGCCACACCCACTGCAGCATAAATTTGATTCCTGGCCAGGGAGGTAACCCAAAAGTGGCAGCAGACCTCTCCTGACCTGTCCACTGGTCCCCTCAGCAGTGTATTTCAGTGAGTCTATTCTGCTCTCCACTTTGTCTCTGGTGAATCCTCTCACCCCTGCACCTCTGGCCTATATCCAGTTCTTGTATGCATAAAGAAATAAATCTTTAATAAATAAATAAATAAATAAATCACTCATTCACTCATGCATATGATATATATTTACAACCTGATTTATCCTTTTACTAATTGTCATTTACTGATGAGTATTTAAGTATAGGCCTCTGAGCAGGACAAACGTAGTGGCTTTTATTTTTATTCCTAGTATTATACATTCCAAAAACATTTGCAAGCTCCTACTATGTGACACTAAGATATTAAGAAAATGTTGGAACATATAAGTGTCATTACTATGCTATAAAACTTATAATTACCATTCAACATGTATTGCACACCTACTGTGTGCTGGAGCAAACATGGAAATTGTTTTCATTATGTTGATGTTTGATTATTCACTAAGTGGTTGTATTTTGGAGCTCCTATGTTGGGTGCATAAATTTTGGAATTACTATATCCTCTTTTCAGCTTGATGGACACCTTTATTACTATATATGTCCTTTGTCTTTTATTACAATCTTTGTTTTAAAGTCTATTTTGTCTGATCTAAGTATGGTTCTATCAGCTGTTGTTCTATGGATTAAGAAATAGACAAAGCCACTTCAGTGCTCTCTTTCTAGGCAGGACAGAGTGGCAAACAACATAAAAATAAAAATCAAGATCCCTGGTGAAAATGGGGGTGCACAAGGCAATTAATTTACCACCCGGGAGTGAGATATGTGATATAGAGAATGAATAGGGAACCATGGGACAGATCAGAGAAGGAGGTGACATTTGAGGTTTTTCTACCTTTTTTAAAAAATTTATTTATTTATGCATACAGAACTGGGGTACAAGACAGAGGGGCAGGGGCAGTGAAAGGATTCACCAGAGACAGAGTGGGGGGCAGAACAGGCAAATAGATGAAGCACATTGCTAAGGGGAGCAGCAGGCAGGTCAGGAGATGTCTGCCACACCATGTGTGTCACCTCCAGGGTGGGGAATTGAACTCACACTGAAGTAGCTGTGTTAGCTTGCAGTGCTATGTCCTAACCCATTGCCTCACCAGGGAGGACCCATTTTTTTTACCTTTTTAAAAAGATTTTTAAATTTTTATTTATGCATATAAAAACTGGGGTATAGGACAAGTGAGAGGGTTCATCAGAAACAGAGTGGGGAGCAAAACAGAGGGATCTATTGAAATACACTGGCGAGGGGAGCTATAGACAAGGCAAGAGAGGTCTGCTGCGCCATGTAAGTCACCTCCCTGGTCAGGGATCAAACTTATGCTGCAGTGGCTGGTGATAACTTGGTTGTGTTAAAATTTTAACCACTGCATCATGAGGGAGGCCCTTTTCTACTTTTCATTTAATTTATTACTAGTTTCGATGGTCAGAAAAGATGGTTGGTATGATCTCAAACTTCTTGAATTAAGACTTATTTTGTAGTCTACCATGGGGTCTATTCTGGAAAGTGACCCGCCCCAAGTATACTTAATGTTGTGTCTTAAACCTCTGTGCCATCAGGAAGGCCTCCACTTTTATAACTTTAAGACATTTATTCATTTGTACATCTATAGCTGTGATTGTTCTATGGCCCTGTGTTTGATAGTTTCTGTCTCATGACTAGTTTCTCCAAAAATCTCATGAGCTCCATCCTTAGTGACACTGTACGCTTACAGCATGGAAGGAGGGCCCCCTCTTTGCAGTGGTTTATATTATTGATGTCACAGTTTGCAGTCCTTAAATTTGGTGTATCTCTTAACTAATTATGGTAGTTATAATTAATTCATTATTTTTGTCATTTAACTATCACACTTGTTTTATAAGTGATCAACTTATTACCTTTACTATATAGTTCTTTATACTACTGAGACTGTTTCCTTCAAATGTTTGTTGTCTTTTTTAAAAAGATTTATTTATTTATACATACAGGACTGGGGTACAGGCCAGAGGTGCGGGAGGTGAGAGGATTCACCAGAGTCAGAGTGAGGAGCAGAACAGACAGATCTAATGAAATATACTGCTGAGGGGAGCAGCAGGTAGGTCAGGAGAGGTCTGCTGCACCATGTGGCATGATTCGCTGGCTGGGAATCAAACTTGTGCTGCAATGGCTGCGATAGCTTCATTGTGCTGCCCTTTAGCCCACTGTGCCACCAGGGAGGACCCTCAAATGTTTTCTTGTTACTCATTTAGACCTATTTCTTTGCAGCTTTAAGAAATCCCTTTGATACTACTTTATTTTTTATAAGATTTATTTATTTATGCATACAGACTGGGGTACAGGTGAGAGGATTTACCAGAGACAGAGTGGGGAGAAGAACAGACAGATGTACTCAAATACATTACTTAGGGGAGCAGTGGGCCGTGCAGGAGAGGTCTGCCATACCATGTGGGTCACCTCCCTGGCCTGAGATGGAACTTGTGCTACACTAACTTCATAGTGTTGTGTTTTAACCTGATGTGCCACTAGGGAGGCCCCCTTTGATACTTCTTTAAAAATTTTTTTTCTTTAACATTACTTGTAAGGCCAGTTAGTGGTGATGAACGCCTTTTGCAGGTCTGGAAAACTAGTTATCCTTCAGTTCTGAAGGAAATGATGATAAGCTTGCCACATAAAGTATTTTTTTTTTAAGATTTACTTATACACACAAGAACTGTGATACAGGCCAAAGGTGTAGGGGAGGGCGTTGAGAGGATTCACCAGAGACAGAGTAGGGGGCAGAACAGGCAGATCTATGAAGTACACTGCTGAGGGGAGCAGCGGGGGGTTAGGAGAGGTCTGCGACGCCATGTGGGTCACCTCCTGGCTAGGGATCCAACTCATGCTGCAGTGGTGGTAGCTCCATAGTACTGTGCTTTAACCCATTGTGCCAGTAAAAATTTTTAAGTAGGTTTTTTTTTTTTTAGATTTTTATTTATTTATGCATACAGATGTGGGGTACAGGTCAGAGGTGCAGGGGCAGCAAGCAGCGAGCAAGGGCACCAGAGACAGAGTGGGTAGCAGAACAGGCAGATCGACGAAATACACTGCTGAGGGGAGCAGTGGGCGAGACAGGAGAGGTCTGCCGTGCCATGTGGGTCACCTCCAGGGCAGGGATCAAACTTGTACTGAAGCAGCCAGGGCTTGGCCTCGCTTCACAGTGCAGCACTGAAATCCGCAGTGCCACCAGGGAGGGCCCTATATACAAGTGGGAAAAAAAAAAAAGTTGCTTTGAGCTCAGGAATCCTATTGTCTCCATTTGATAGGTAGGGAAGCTGAGGCTCAGAGAGTGGCTTGTATAAAACAACCCAATCAGCAGTGTCATGGCTGGAATTTTACTCCTGCAAAGTCCAGAGTTTTATGCTGTCTCTGTCCAAAAGAGGAAGACCTCTCTTACTCCCAACCCCAAACACACTCAGAAAGTGACTTAGGGAATTATAGTCACTGTGAGGCCCCCAGCCCAGGTCCCACTGATCCTCAAACTGACCCTTCTGCTGGGCCCTGAGATGTTTTTAGGCAGTAAACAAAACCCAGAAGCCTGGGCCCAGTGCCCTGGAATCTGAAACTCAAGGCCAGTTTGGCTGAAAAATTCATGAGCCCAAAAGCTACAGTGGGATCAGAGAACAGAGAGGTTCTGTGTGACCAACAGCCCAACCCCTGCTGCAACCTGCCAGTCCCCAGAGGCAGTGGCCTTGTCCCAGTTCCTCCTAGGCCCCTTCTCCAAACCAGGGAGAACTTGCAAAGGGATCACCCTGAAAATCACTGTTGCTATTTCTTTCCCTCTTTCCCTCACACACCGCATGGGTCCTCATTGCCTTGGGGTTGTTCTGTTAGGCAACCCCTGCTGACCTAACTCTCCCACGAGGCACTACTTGAACCCAGTATCCCAGGCACACTGACTTTTCTTTCTTTCTCTTTTAAGGGATTTATACAGAACTGGGGTACAGGCCAGAGGTGCAGGGGTGGTGATAGGATTCACCAGAGACTGAGTGGGGCACAGAACAGACAGATTGATAAAATGCACTGCTGAGGGGAGGTAGGAGAGGTCTCCTGCACCATGTAGGTCACCTCCAGGTCAGGGGATCGAACTCACAATGAAGTGGATGCTTGCACAGCTGAACTTAACCCGCTGCGCCACCAGCCAGGGCCACACTGACTTTTCTAATTCTTTCCTCTGGCCCCTGACTCCCTCCAGTACCACATGCTTTCTTTTTTCCTTTCTTCATCTTCTCATTCAGCTCTCAAGTCTTCACCCCATGTCTAGGTCAGATCCCTGATCTGGGTCTTCTCAATGTTCCCTGCTCCCCTTCACAGCTGCTTTGTATCATATATCTAAATGTGTAGTTTAAAAACTTTTATTTTGGGGCCTTCCTGGTGGCACAAGGGTTAAGTCATAGCACTATGAAACTGTTAGCAGCCACTGCAGCACAGCAGAGCTCTCCTGTCTCACCTCTACTCCCCTCAGCAGTGTTTCAATATCTGCCTGTTCTGCTCCCCACTCTGTCTCTGGTGAATCCTCTCACTGCCTCTGCACCTCTGGCCTGTACCCCAGTTCTGTATGCATAAATAAATGAATCTTAAAAAAAAAAAAGCTTGTATTGTGGTAAAATATGAATACTGTAAAATTTGCCATTTTATCCATATTTTTGTGTCTAGTTCAGTGATGTTTAACACATTCACAGTGTTGTGCACCCACAGTCAGCTGTGTCCAGGACTCTCTTCACTTTCTTCAACTGAAACTCTGCCCTGCAGACCCTGACACCTACAATTCTACTTCTGTATATATGAATTTCACTCCTTTAGTGACCATGTAAAGTAGAATCACACATACTTGTCCTCTTGTGAATGGTTTATAAATCTATTTTTTGAGATATAGTTTTAATTTTTTAAGATGCATATTAAAAAAGTCTCAGAGAGAATGAGAGAAAAAGAGAACATTACAGGTTAAAAAAAAAAATAAAAGGTTTCATTGGGTCTCCTTGGTGGCACAAGGGGTTAAATCTCAGCACTATCAAGCTATGGCTAGACACTGTGGCATGGGCCAAGGAGCTGACCCACAAGGCGCAGAGACCTCTCCTGTCACCTGCTGCTCCCCCATGTCAGTGTATTTCAGTGGATCTGCCTGTTTTGCTACCCACTCTGTCTCTGGGGAATCCTCTCACCCTGCCCCCCCCCCATCTCTGGCCTGCATAAATAAGTAAAATAAGTCTTATTTTTGTTGAAAGGTTTCTTTCTGGCCCCTCTGACGATTTTGGTTATATCCATATCTTCTCCTATGAAGTGACATGCAGGGATGTGTGTTGTGTGTTATTTCTTTCTTTCCCATCAAGACTAAATTAGGACTAAATACAACTTGCTGTTTTCACTCACCAATATGACTTGAAGTCTGTTACTGTGGCAGGGTATGGCTGCAGGCTGTGAAGCATATGTGGGTTGTGAACTCAGACTCCATGGGTTTAAATCCTTGTACAGTCCCACTCTCTGTGTGACTGTGGATAAATTACTTGACCTTGCTGTATCACTTTTCCCAACTGGAAAATGGTTTTAAAGATTTGATGTAAAATGGGCCCTCCCTGGTGGTGCAAAAGGGTTAAAGCACAGCACTATGAAGTGATCAGCAGCCACTGCAGCAGGAGGTCAATTCCTGGCCAGGCAGCTGACCCACATGGAGCTGCAGACCTCTCCTGACCCGCCTGCTGCTCCCCTCAGCAGTGTACTTCCTCAGTCTTCCTGTTCTGTTCCCAGCTTTGTCTCTGGTAAAGCCTTTCCCCAACCCCCATGCCTCTGGCCTTGTACCCCAGCTCTTGTATGCATAAATAATTCTTTAAAAAAATAAAGATTTAATGTAAAACTTAATACCATGCCTGATTTTGAGTAAAGGCCCTATAAACCTTCCTTCTTGTTATAAACTTCAGAGCTACCTCCTTCTTTGTTTGACTATTAAATTCTACCCATTTAAAAAAAATGAAACCTAGGCCCTCCCTGGTGGCGCAGTGGGCTAAAGCACAGCACTGAAAAGCTAAAGCCACTTCCACATGAGTTCGATTCCCGCCTGCCCCGGAGGTGACCACATGGCGTGGCAGACCTCTCCTGACCCACCCGCTGCTCCCCTCAGCAATGTACTTCATCGATCTGTCTGTTCTGCTCTCCACTCTGTCTCTGGTGAAGCCTCTCACCACCCCTGAGCCTCTGGCCTGTACCTCAGTTCTGTATGCACAAATAAATAAATCTTAAAAAAAAAAAAAGAAAAGAAACCTATATTAAGAAAGGTCAGAGTTAATTAACTGTCACAAACTGAAGCACTGGTAACTGGCAACCACAGCCCTGTTTCTAGTCCCCCTTGCCCCCTCCTAACCTCCCTTGTGGCAGCATGTCCCACCACCTGCAAAGTCAACTGCTAAGTTATGTTCCTTTTTGTTAAAGGTTGATTAACCACACCCTCAACAAGTGTCTGGTTTTCCCCCCACTCAGCACAGTGCCCATTTTGAGATGTATGTATACTATTGCACATACTTTTATAGTTCATGCTTTTTTAGAGCTACAGGTTCCAGTATGGCTGTGTGTGTGGACTCATGCTGATGGATATTTGGGTTGCTTTTGATTTTTGGCCATTAGGAATAAAGCTGCTGGGAACATTTTTTTTTCTTTTAATAGTTCTGTTTTGGGCCCTCCCTGGTGGCGCAGCAGGTTAAAGCACAGCACTGAGAAGCTAAAGCCACTTCCGCATGAGTTCGATCCCCACCTGCCCTGGAAGTGACCCACATGGCGCAACAGACCTCTCCTGACCGCGGGCTGCTCCCCTCAGCAGTGTCACTTCCTCAATCTGCCTGTTCTGCACCCCACTCTGTGTCTGGTGAATCCTCTCACTGCCCCTGCACCTCTGGCCTGTACCCCAGTTCTGTATGCATAAATAAATAAATCTTTAAAAAAAAGTTCTGTTTTGGAGTGTTGGGGGCTAAATACCTAGGAAAAAAAGGACTATGACATATGGCAGGTTCCTATCTAAAAGAAACTGCTAAGTAGTTTTGCTTTTCCACAGGTAATTTGCTCGGATTCTCACCTATATCTGGTACTATCAGTCTTTTAGTTTAAGCTATTCTGGTATGTTTGGTACATTATTGAATTTTAATTTGCTTTCCCCTGATGACATCATTCTTTTTATCTACTGCATGGTATTTTCTCCTGGGACCACACCATTGTGTTGCATGAATCCTTTGTTGATGAACACCTATCTTTCTCCCACTTTTTACAAAAACTGTCAAAGCTACAGGTAACACCCTTTGGCATGTGCTCAGCATGTACACATTCCTTCGATGGCTTCTTCAGGATTAATGGCAGAGAGCACTAGCCCTGGGTGAACGCGGTTTGTTATTTACTCTTTCTGCCTGAGAACACTCTAGCCGGCAGCGTTTGCCCATACAGCTTGATGTACCAAACTCTCAAATTCTTGCCATTTTGATGAATGAGGAAAGAAATCTTTTTGTCTGTTCACTGACATGCAACGCTTGTTATCTACCTGACGAATGAAAGGATGAATGGATGAGTGGGTCCCTGAATTACTTCTCCTTGGCCCCCAAACACACCGTGAAGAGCGCTGTGCTGAGCAGAGCAAGAAACAAAGGTTGGAGCCCCACCCTCACGTCCCCGGCCCAGCCCTCGGCCCCGCCCCCGCCCTCTCGGGGTGCCTCCATTGGAGGGGAGGTTGTGCGCGGGGCTAGCCAGGCCGGCGGGGCAGGGCCGGGCCCGGGGCTGGGCGCTGCAGCCCGCCGAGCCTCCCGCCCGCCGGGGCTGGGGTCGCGCTGGCTCGGACTCTCCTCCCAGCCTGCCGCGACCATGGAGGACCAGCGGAAGGACGGAGCTTACGGTAGGTGCAGCCTCTGCCTGAGGGTCGCCTCTGCTGAGTTGATGGGTTTTGGGGGAAGGGGACAGACAGCTGAGATCTTAAAAACCCGCGCTGCGGCTAAGGTTCCCCAGCCCGCCTTTCCCTTCTGTACCGAGCTTGCGACCCCTTTGCCCCCGCGGGATCGCTTCGTGTTCCCTGCCGGGAGCCCTCGCTCCCCTGCCCGCCGATGGGCTGGGACACACGGCGCATGCTCCGCGCTGAGAGGTCCCGTTATCTGGCTGGCTCAGATGGCAGGCGGGGGAGGGGAGACAGCAACCAGGGCTCCGAAAAGGGACAGGCCCCCGAACCTCACCAGATCCCCCTCCAGTTTCCTTTGTATATCTTCCCATAGAGGCAGCCGTCTGGGGCTTTTGCTCAGGTGGGGAAACTGAGGCAAGACTGGGCAGTCGGATTTCTGAGCCCATCAGTTGTCTGTCGCCGCCTGTGAAGGGCGGAAACCTGGGCGCCTATAGTGAGGGGCCCCCCCGGAAGAAAAACGGAAACAATTGAGAAACTTTCCTTGCCCTTTGCGAGGGGGTGGGGGTGCACTCTTCAGTCGGCTCTGGAACTCACTCCCTGCGACCTTTGAGAGTGGCCTCAGCCTCTGTGCCCCGGGGAGGGGGGGGCAGAGGTTAAAATCTGACCTCCTCCCCACTCTCCTCACTAGCACCAAGGTGCATCTCTTCCCCGGGTTCCCACGGGGATGGTGTAGAGACCTCATTTACTCCTTCCTCTTACTCGTTTTGGGTCCCCCATGGCTGACTTAGCCTCACACCCAGGTGTCAGTGCCCTGTCCCCTGCCGCCCCTCCCGTGAGATAGGAACTTCCCGGAAACTGTGAGGCTCAAAAGCCTTGGGGAAGGGTCCGGAAACCACTTAAACATAATCTAGAGAAACAAATAGACGAGAGCTGTGCCTCCCTCCCCACCTGGGACTGTGCTGTCTGAAGACTGCAGAGAAACCGATGGGGAGGACTAGAGGGAGGCTTGCGCGCTTGCCTCAGTCCAGCCACTCCCTTCCCTGCTTGAAGCTGCCAGCTCCCACCTTCTGCAGGAGCCCTTTTGCTCTTGGTTGAGGCTAAATACCTCCCCCAACCCCCTTCCTGTTGGTACCCAGTGCTGTGTACCTTGGGTGTGGCCGGCTGTCTCTGATTTGGGAATGTCCTGGGGAGCATCTGAGGATCTTTGGCCTCCTTGAGGTCTGGTTGAGGTGGGAGTGGAGGACATGATTCTCAAATTCTTGAACTTGGCTGAAGGGACATAGTCACCGATGACCTGAGCTAACCCTCCCAAAGATTGCCACAATCATACCTGTTTGGGGGTGGCCTCTGTGCCCAACACTGGCCTGTGCTCTCAATGTACACTCGGTCAGATGTTAACTGAGCATGTTACAAGCATGGTCTTCACACTAAGAATCCAGCAGTGACCAAAACCAAAAAATTTTTGGGATAGAGATTAAACAAAGAAATAAGATCTGGGGTAAGTGTGTTTAAGGCAGAGGAACAGCAAACTAACTACACAGTTGTTGAGTTATTTCTCTGAGAGGCCCAGCAGATCCTGGGGTGATTTCAGCTATATCTTGCTTGCAGCCAGGCCCTCACCTACTTGCGAGAGGCCACATGGGTTAACTCTTCAAAGTGGGAGAGGGGATGTCTCACTTAACTTGTAAATAGTCTATTTTCATCAGAACCAAGAACCTGAGGCTGCCCTGTGAAGTCCCTGCCACATAATGAGGAGCTTTCCTTTGGAGCTGTGTGCAGGAATGATTCACGAAGTCTTTCTTGTACCCCAGTAGCTTCTCTGAATTTTGGGGGTGACATGAGACTGACACAAATCCAGGCTTTGACCTGTGTGGCCCCGGGTGAGACTGTTTCCTTGTCTGTAGGACTTGGCAGACCACACTCACTGGTGTGAATTATTTATTCTGTGCCTTACTGGTGCTGCATGCTCTGAAGCTTCCTGTTCCAGGTACTCTGGGGCCTTGGGTTTCCATAAGCTGAGGAGGCCCTCTCCACAGGAAGTAGACTTGCACCTGCAGGAATGGAAGCTACCCCTTGGCAGATAGCATGTTTAGAGGAGCCCTTTCCGGCATTTAAGGAAATCGGGAAATAACTCCTGGCCCAGTGATGTCAGCAATATGTATTATCATCCTTCCCAGCCGCCCGTAGCATAAGCAACATGGGAAATCATTCTAGAACTTAAAACAATAGACTCTGAAGTAGGAGATCGGGAAAGAGAAAACTGTAGTGACTGTTTAAAATCAGTTTCTATGACTCCATTTGCTAGAGTCCAACTCAGCTGATCCTGGGATTCTGGGAGTATATACTTGTGAGTTTCAAAGTTATTTTTTAAAAGAGATCATACAATCACAGGTTTCAAAATACGAAAGATGTGAAGATTTTGTGATTCTGTCATGAACAGTCTTCCTCTTCCTCCCCTAATAACCAAGTTCCCTCCTTGGTGTTCATCAGTAGTATGACATTTTGTGTCTCCTTCTGGACAGAGTGCAGGCCTTAGACCTTCACATGCAATTATCTATACATTCTTACTTTAGTGACTGTTTTTTCCCTTTTCACGGCAATGTCAGCAAATCCCTGTAGTCCCTCTTGAGGCAGGACTGCACGTCTCTTTTGTTTGATGATATGTCCAGTGTGTGGCACATAGTAGGTATTCAACAAATATTTGTTGAATAAGAGGTAGTTGCTTTGTGTTTTGCATGTTGCTTTTTCTTTTTGCTTAATATAGCTTGGTGGCTGTGCCTGGAAAACTTCCTCAATCTTTTTTTTTTTTTTTTCATAGTTGCACCAAATTGTGTATTGATGGGTAGACCAAGCAAGGGGAATATTTAAAAGTTTATTGAAGCGGAACATTGGTACATCAGAGGGCACAGATCCTTACTGTACACGCCTCTAAGAGTTTTTACATCCATGTAACTAGTACCAGATGAAGAAAAAAGAAAGCATTGCCAGCATTTCCAGGATCCCTTCATGCCTAAGGACAATCTGTTGATATTATTTTTATATTTTATGCTAAAAATATGACAGGAAATTTACCATCTTAACTATTTTTGAAAAATATAGTTCAGTAGTGTTTAGTACATTCACGTTGTGCTGTGGCCTATTTTGTAAATCCAGCAGACTTTTATAGTTGTCAATGGTTGTTTAAAAAAAGAAGAATATGTGAGGACCTCCCTGATGGCTCAGAGGGTAAAGTCTCAGTGCAATCAAGCTACTGCCAGCCACTATGACCTGAGTTCTATCTCAGGCCAGGCCCACCTTGTGGCAGACCTCTCCTGTCTCACCTGCTGTGCCCCTTAGCACTGCATTTCAGTAGATCTGCCCATTCTGCTCCTCACTCTGTCTCTGGTGCATCCTCTCACCCCCTGTACCTTTGGCCTACACCCCAGTTGTATGCAAAAATAAATAAAATAAATCTTTAAAAAAGAAAAAAGAATATGTGACAGAAATGATGTGGGAGATAAGATAAATTAAAAATAAAAACAAAAAAAGAAGACAGCAATTATAAAAAGAATACAATACAATAAATTAAAAGGGGGGGGAGTTGACATGTGAAACACCATGCTTTTTAAAATATTTAATACTTGTCCTTAATGGAAAAAACAATTCAGATCTGTTGCAGAACCTTCCCATTATCCCAGAAAGTTATTTTATGCTCTTTCCTAGTCAAAAGGAGGGCTTTTTATTAATGTAACATCAGTTTATAACATTTTGTAAGTTCCAGGTATACAGCACTGTAAATCAACATCTGTTTATACTACATTATGGTCACCACCAAGGAGGGTTATTTTAAACTCATATAACAAAATTAATATATTCTTTCCATTGAGACAGGGTGGGGGCTGAAAATGAAAAATAAGCCCTTAACCACATAGAAAATTGTAGCCTTCCCTGTGAAAGAAACCCTTCATATACCCTTGGCCAGTCGTCCGGACTCAGCTGTGACACAGCCAAGAAGTGTCCTTCCTCAGTTAGTCCATTAATGTCGGTGTGCATGGGTGTGTGTGGGTGTCATCTGTATCTTTTTAAGGCCGGGGCTGGCTGAATGAAAAATAGTACTGTTCTCACAGTGGAATACTATGTTGCCTTATAAAAACATGAAGTAGCTAAGTAGGCCGCTGGGAAGTAAAGGCCAATTGTGAGTCTGTGAACTAGAAAAGTGAGAACTGTCTCACAAAACTGGGAGGTGAATAGCTACAACCTGCTTATAGCGGATACTATAGACCGTCTATAGACGGTCTTTAAGGATAGAAGGGAAGCCAGTGAGAGGAACTGCCTCATAGAGAGGAAGTGAGGGCTCTGGGCCAAGAGTAAGAGGGAGAGTGATTTCTGTTAACCTAGAGGGTTGTTCTGGTTGAACTATTTTTTATCTTGATAAGCATATAAGTGACTTAATATCAATAAATCCATTCATAACTTCCTTCAGCAAACATTGATTGTGCAGTTACCCAGTAGGGTTTTAACCCCTGGAGATACAACAGGCGCCACACTTGTGGGGTTAACTTCTAGGAAAGGAAACAGGCAAGAAATTAAGTGGAATGAGGAAATTCTTAGGGTATGAGAGCAGCAAAGACAGGTGGGAGTGATCTTTAAGGCCTGGAGGTGGGAGTTTAAGTTTTTAAGTAGGGAGATTATGGAGGGCCGGAGGGCCGTCTGTGGTGACCAGAGGAGTTTGCCTGTGTTTTCAGGCAAAAGACGAAGCCTGTGCAAAGGTCCTGGGGTGGGAACATTTGGGAGTTTGAGGAGCAGTAAGGAAGCCTGTGTGATGTGAGTGGAGGTGAAGAACAGGAAGGGTGGGTGTACAGAGCTTTGTGGGCCATGGAGAAGACTTGACCTTTTTTTCTGAGAAAAATGGAGGTCGCAGAGCTCTGTGCAGAGGAGGGGCCGCACCTGACTCAGGAGTCCATGGATGCCCACTGGTCTCTGTGGGTGCAGTGGTAGAGTCAGGAGACCAAGACACAGGAGGTAGCTATAACAGAGGAGGCATGAAGCACCTGGCACCTAAGGTGGTAAGTCAGTGAGCACAACACATCTACTGAAAAAGCTAAGGGGGGGCCTCCCTGGTGGCTTAAGGGTTAAAGTCTCAGTGCTACCACCCTTGAAGGCTCACCTCCTGGAATGCCTGCCAGCTCCCAGCCTGAGTTTGATGGGGGGGCAGGGTGGGGGGGGAGCTGACCCTCATGGTGCCTCAGACCTCTCCTATCTCACTGGCTGCTCCCCTCAGCAGTGTATTTCAGTAGATCTGCCTAGTCTGCTCCCCACTCTGTCTCTGGAGAATCCTCTCACCACCACAACCCCACACACCTCTGTCCTGCACCCCAGTTCTTCTATGCAAAAATGAATAAAATCTTTTTTAAAAAGCTGACTACAAGTTTCTGCCTCTTCTGCCCAGGTTCTGGAACTCAATGTGGACTCTGTTCTGTCCCAGCTCTCTTCTTAGCCCTTTTTTTACCATATGCCTTTTGTATCCCTGAAAATTTCCTATACATACTTTACATATACATGTTCCTCAATTTATCTCTCCTTAAAATGGGGCTAACAGTGCCAGGTCCTTATCTGACTGCCTGGAGGGTTTGGTGAACTGATGGGGTATAGCATTTAGTCCAGATCTTGATGCATTATAGATGCCCCATTAGTGGGAGTTGTTCACACCACACAGAGCTCAAGAGAAAGGTGAGAAGGCTGTCGGAGTAGAGTTCAAGTCCCAACAGCTTTTGGCTGTGTGATTTTGGGCAAGTCATGAAGCATTTCTGTACCTCGGTTTCTTGACTATGCCACAGGCTCATTATGAGATTCAGTGACGTCCTAGAAGTAAATGCCTGGTTTGGTGCCCTGTTCATAGTAGGAGCTTATCTTTTGTTCTTAGCATTGTGACCACACAAATCACACTCCTAGCTTAATGCTGTCCCCACACCCTTCATCTAGGGGAATTGTCTATGTGGTGGGGATGACCATTTCCCAGGCACAGACTTCTGGGAAAGGGAGGAGAGTGAGCTGGCCTGACTGAGTGGGTGAGGCCTTGGAACTTGGCTGGTGTTTGGAATCCGCGGGGGCTGGGTGGCACTTGGTGTCCTAGCACCAGCATCGTGACTGGGCAGCCTGTATTAGTTTCCTTATCGCCTACATGCACTGTGCTGGTGGGTGGGGTCGGGGGGGCAGCCATGATGCCCAGTAAGTCTGGGACCCTAGGGTCACCTCCACCTTCCACACCAGGCTGGTTGAATACCCAACTTCCCCACTCCTGCCCCCACCATTGTGAATTTTAAGTTCTGCTTCTCCTGGTAGCTACAGGTGAAAAGGCCTGAGTGCAGAAAGACAGCCTTGTTTTGATTCATAGCTCTATCCCTCACCAGCTTAGTGAGGCCTCAGTTTGCACCCTCTGAAAAAGGAGCACATTTCACATTACAAGGATGGTTGAAGCTGTGTACCTGAGACCAGAGACCTGCACTGCATGCTTTTTGAGCATTGAGCACTGATAACACCTAGGAAATAAGTGCAAGTGTTAGTTCTGTTCTCCAGACAGGAAAACAGCAGCCTAGAGAAAGAAAGTGCTGTGTGTTACCCTCCCTGAGTGATCCTCTAGCACTGTCAGCAGGAGAGCACACTGCAACCTTCTGGCTCAGGTGGAGACATAAGACATATTGGTTCGTGGCCTAGAGACCTGGGGTGCAGGTGAGCCATGCAGATGTCTTATGTCTAGAGTCACAGAGTAAATGTTTTCAGCTTTGTGGGTCACATAGGGTCTCTACTACTGCTATTCAACTTTGCTTTTGTTGCCTGAAAATAGCCATAAATTACATGAAAATAGTAAGTAGTGGGTGTGTGCCAAGAAAACTTTGATTTATGGACCCTGGTGTTTGAATTTCACATAATTTGTATGTGACAAAAGTCTTCTTTGCTGTTTTTCTGTCATTTAAAAATGTAAAGACTGTTTTGAGCTTGGGGTCATATGAAGACAGATGGTGGGCAGATCTGTCTCACTGCTTACAGTGCCAACCCTGGTCTAGACAGTAGACATTGGAGTTGGCAGAGAAATACCCCCTGCCCTGCCAAGATGTCCATGTCCTGATTCTCTGAGACTATAAACATGCTGGCAAAAGGCAATTTGCAGATTGGATTAAATATAGGATTTTTAAATGGGCAGATTATTCTTGATTGTCTGTGTGGAACCAAGGGCAGGGACCTTTCCAAAAGAAAGTAGGAGGCAGTCAGAGGAGGACACAATGAAAGCAGATGTGGACTTGATGGGACTCTGGTTTTAGGACAGAGGAAGAGAGCACGAGCCTAAGGATGTGAGCAGCTTCAAGCAGAGGACGGGTTCTTTCCAATCTGCATGATTTTACCCTTATGAGATGCACTTTGGACATCTGAGCAGAAAATAATAAATCTGTACTGTTTTACCTACTTGGTGGTCATTTGCCATCTGTTTGGTAATAATTTGTTATAGCAGCCACAGGAAACTCATACAGACACTGACTCAGGGAGTGGATGGTGCAGCACTGCTCTTCACCCTCTTTCTGGCCATAGCACCCTATTCCTTTCTGAGCCATTTTCTTTCTTTTATAATATTTATTTTTTGGGAGTGCTCCCTGGTGGCGCAGCGGGTTAAAGCACAGCGCTAAGAAGCTAAAGCCACTTCAGCATTAGTTTGATCCCTGCACCGGAGGTGACCACATGGCGTGGCAGACCTCTCCTGACACTCCCATTGCTCCCTCAGCAGTGTACTTCGTCACTTGGTCTGTTCTGCTCCCTGCTCTGTCTCTGGTGGATCCTCTCACTGCACCTGCGCCTCTGGCCTGTACCCAGTTCTATATGCATAAATAAATAAATCTTTAAAAAAACATTTATTTTTACTTATGTATACAAGAACTGCAGAGTAGGCCAGAGGTGTAGAGGGTAAGAGGACTCACCAGAGACAGAGTGGGGAGCAGAACAGGTGGATCCACTGAAATATACTGCTGAGGGGAGCAGCGGGCTAGACAGGAGAGGCCCTGCTGTGCCACATGTAGGTTAGCTCCCTAGCTGGAGCATGATAGAGCTGAGACTTAAACCCTAGGCTACCAGAGAGGCCCTTTCTGGGCCTGTTTCTACATGTGGCAGAATGTGGCAATGATAAGCTCAACCTCACCAAGTTGCTATAAGGGTGAAGTGAGGTATGCTGCGTAATGACGTAAGAGTGTCTGGTCCAGGCGAGAAAATAAAAAAAATAACGAACAACCATATACCAGAGACATTTTGAGGGGGTGGAGTGGGGAATGGGATCAAAAAGGGGGGGGGGAGGGAATGCACAGGATTATGGTGATGGCACACGGGTGATTTGGTGATGGGAAACCTGCAGGGATTACAATCGAGATGGAAAAAAAAAAAGGAAAAAATGATGTAAAAATAAACTTTTGTATGAAAAAAAAAAAAAGAGTGTCTGGTCCATAGCAAATGGGGACACTGATGTATTCACATCTTTTTATTATTTTTTTTAATCTTCTACATTCTTGCAAAGAATCAGAAAGCTCACATCCTGTCAGGTTTGGACCAGGCTCAATTCTCAGAAACCATTAGTCGTCACCACCCCTTACATCCCCACCCAGCTAATGTTAATGAGAACTAATGGAACCCATCAGAAGACCAGTGTTTCCTAAGAGCCCTCAAGATGAAGCCCTGAGCTAAGCCTATGCCAAGTGCCCCTCTGTGAAGCTTCAGTTCCATCTTCTAGAGAAATCAAGTTCATTCAGCAAAATCATGGCACAGCTGCCCCATCAAAGGCCAACAGTTTCCTTGAGAGAGCTGTTTACATCTTCTCCCCGACTTGGCATAGCCCTCCTCTTTCACAAACATTCTCAGTGGCTCCCACTTACCCGTCAAACTTGAAATAGAGACTGACCGCTTGTGCTAGATGACTGGGCAAGCTGTTTCCCTCCCTTAAACCGTTTTCCTCCATTGTAAAAATCAGTGTTGAGGAGGAAAAATATCTCATACCCTTCCTGGTTCTTCTACGCAGACTGAACATTCAAGTTAACACCAGACACATTAACAGAAAAAAAAAACAGAATGGAGAGAGGCAGCAAAAACAGTAACTCACTGAAATGACTCAAGTCACTTCCTTTAAATAACATCTTTAACTATAGACAAAGGGTCTGGGGGGAAGGGGAGAAAGGGAGGCCAGTCTGGGGAGGTTGTCATAGAAAAGAGGGGTACACAAGGGTGTGATTGTTAGGCTTATTTAAGTTGCTACCTTCTCATGGCCTACACTTAAAACCTTAGAAATTTGAACTGTTCTGGTCTTCCAAATACTGGGAGGACGGAGACGCCCTTATAAAAGTACAGCCTGCACCCAGCTTTTAGAGTCCTTTTTGTGTTTGAAAAAAATTACCTGCCTAAAATAATCCTTGTGCCAGAAAGACATATTTGGGATTGATAAATTTTGCTTTCTAGCAGGGTTGATGGTAGCATCTTTATCTTTGTAAAAAGCATCAATCAGGGTCTGGAAGGAGCTCCTGGTCAGCACTAGATCTTCTAATGCTGCAGCCCCTACCCTGGCTGCCAGTTGGTTGATGCAAGGCCCTTATTTCTCCCCACCCACCTTACTTGTCCTACCACCCATCAGTTGGCAGAAACACGCTCCCGTGTTTTTCCTCCATATTTGTCCCAGTTTTGAGTTTTTAGGCATTTGCATGATTAATCTATGTTGGCCCCCACCTTGTTTTGTTTTTTGCTATGTGTTGGGGGTGGAGTTAACTTTATTTTCTTCCAAGTGCAGAGTCAGGGCTATTGAAGATTTATCCTTTTCTGCCACACTATCGTAGATGAAATTCTTACTTTTATGAAAGTTACAAATTAAAAATTTAAATATCCACACATAGAAATTTCTAAACTGCATTTAATTTTCAATTTAGTTATATATACATGAATGAAATACCGTGTCTATTTATTCAATAACATTTGCTGAGTGCCTGTTCCATGCCAGGGTCTATCCTGGGCACTGGAGACAGAGTTGTGAACAAAACAGTGATAAATCCTTGCTTATGCAGCAAACAGGCAAGGGGGGCAGACAATAAACAATATGTAAGTGTTAGTGATAAGAAACAAAATAAAATGAGGTGAGGCGATAGAGGGGGAAGGGGTACCCTTGTAGATAGGGTGGTCAGAGAAAGCCTTTCTGAAGAGGTGGAGCCAGGAAGAGTCCTGGAGGAAGAGCTTTCTAGGCAGAGGGACTGGCCATGCAAAGGTCCTGAGGCCTATGCCTTGTGAGGTGGTGAGGCTGTCAACGAGCAAGCAAAGGGAGAGGGGAAGATGGTAAGGGCAGGAAGTGGGCAGAGAGGAGTGTTCTGGGCCTGTGTGCATGACAATGTAGAGAATGCTTGGGGGGAGGGGGGGATCTCTTCCTCCTGTCCTTTGGTTCCTTTGCCTGGCCCAATAGCAAATTGATACTAGAGAGATTACCAAGAAGAAAGAAAATTAAATTTTGCACATGTGGGGCTCCATGAAATACCTAAAGAATAACCAAAACAACCAGTTTGATAATAATGTCTAGACAAAGAAGCAATACAGAGAAGAGACAGCACAAAGAATTTCCTGAACGTTTTACTTTGGGTAGCTAATGTAGTGAGCTAAAAGCAGGACTTGTTTGTACAGCTTCCCCTCCCTGTTTCTGAAGATAAGCATCTATCTCTCTGCAGAAAGGGCACATTTGACTTGGAGGCCTATTTCCTGTTTTCAGGAGGAAGGGAGAGGAGGAGGGCCTGAGAAAACTCCTTTGCTTAGGAGAAAGAGGTTTAGTGCATTGTTCATCCACCGACTATTTCTTTAATTTAAAATAATAAATATGATACTTGGGCACATAAGGGGCAGCCTGATCTGGGACCTGACAGTGAAGGCTTTCCAACTTCCATCCCAAAGTTGGACTTTTGCTCTGAGTGAGGAGGGGCTCTGGGCTGGTTCTGGAGGAGGAAGGGCCATGGTATGACTGGCATTCCTCTGACTGCTATGACGGAAAGAGAGTGAGAGGCCAGGGTTTACGCAGGGAGACAGCCCAGGAAGAGACGGCATTGTGACAAGGTAGGAGTGATAATTGTCTGGATTCTGAATAGATTCTGAGGGCATTCCGGCTTCCCAACCTCATCACTTCAGTGGATGGAGATGCATCTTCCAAGATGGGGCAAGTTGAGGGGATAGTTGGTGGTGACCTGGGATGACTCTGTGGTGACAGGGCTATGTGTGTGAGGCCCATGAAATGTTCACATGGCGTGCGGGCAGGCAGTTGTCACATGGGAGTGTGCAGCTGGAGTTGGGGTGGGGGCCATCAGGGTGAAGCTGGTGGTTGAAGTCCTCAACCTGAACTGCTGTCCTCAAGGGACTGTGTAGCTGGGAAGAGAAGAAAGGAGGCAGCCTAGGCCTCGCCTGAGCTCTCTGTCCACTGTCTTGAGCAGGTGTGATGGGGCCAGCAGCTTTTGGCTTGGCCGGCACTTCTAAACAGAAAGATTTCTGTGGGACTAGTGATCCAAAGTCAGGGTTCGGAGCCCTGGGCCTTACCTGTTGGCTGACATCTGTGGGCCAGAGGTCAGGTGGGACCTGTGTAGCTGGAGTCCACTGTGGGGGAAAGGTGGAGGCATTTCTGAAGAGAAAAGGTATGTTAGTGACATGGCCCCGCCTGGGTGCCTGACTCTGAGGTAGCAGTTATAGTTACTGAACACCAACTCTGTATGACCACACTGTATAGCCCCATTCTTGCTGAGTATGTCCCACACTGACCATATACTTGACTGGACTGTAAAGAGTACAGCTGGCCCCAAGGACTATTGGGAGATTTGGTGAGGACAAGCACATGATACAGAGAGTACACAGTCTATATGGGGGTGGTTGGTTGGTGTGGGGGTTTATAATACTACTTTTGACTGTATCCCCCAGAATGGCAATAGCCCCATACCTAGGGTACACTCCCACATTAGTTGAACCCTCTACACAGATGATAGAGTACATTCATGCTAACTCTAAACACCCATGTCACATACATACCTCCTGGTACCCAGTTCTTTCATCAGTTTTAGTTTTATACTTTACTCCCTGAAGTTCAGGAAGGCAAGGTGCTGCCCTGTGTCCTCTGACTGGTATGGAGCAGAAGTATGTTTGAATCCAGGGCCTTCTAGCAGAAGATTACCAACACCAGACTGGGTCTCTCTTGTCACCATACCCAGAACTCAGGCAGGGCCTGCTCCAAGTAGGCACTCAATAAATATTTGTTCACTAGAACAATAGCTTCAAAATTAATGATAGTGAGCGATAGTGAGCTTGTTGTGAGCATGTGGAGGGAAGGCCAGCTCAGATATGCGGCCTTGGGCACCCACAACAGGATCAGATAGGAGCCTCCCTGGCCTCTGAGAGTGCTGTGACTGGAGTTGCTGTTTCCAATGTGCCAGTTTTCAAGAAAGACCAAAGAACTGTATTTTATTAGGAACTTTTCCAGTATTTAACTATTGGCATCAAACTTTTTATTTTTTAATGCAGGCCAAAATAAAACACATTCACTAGTTAGAGAGTTTTGGGCCTAAGTACTCTAAAAATAGTTCATGGGTTCAGCAGTCTGTTTTTGCTCATTGGGCAGGAAGTTGACTTCCCTGTGCCTCAGTTTCCACACTTGGAGAATGGGGCAAGATAAAGCCTTCTTCCAGGGATGGAAGATGATCTAAGCTTGTCTTCGGGCGGGTCGGGTGGGGCCGGGCCCACTGGGTGAAGCGGGAGAGGACTTGGTGGGGGCTGGGCGGGAGGAGGGGGCTGGGCGGGCTAAATACGGCCTGCGAGTGAGTGGCTGGAGCAGCTGCCTGCCCGCCCGGCCCTTTGCTCCCTCCCTCCATCTCTCAGTCCGGACCGTCCAGAGCGGGGCACGGTGGGGGCCGGTCAGACCGGTTTGGGCCGTCCCGCCCGCCTGGGAGCTGGGAGGAGCGGCCGCCAGTCTGTCCGTCCCTCGCTCGGGACGCGCATCCGCTCGATCAAACCAGTGTCCCGCGGGGGTGCGGGAAGCAGGCGGGTGACTTTCGGTGCTGGACGCCGGCTGGGATGGGGGGCGAGCAGCGACACTACTACGGGAAACACGGTAGGCAGCGTACTCAGCCACTGGGGCTGGCCGCTTGGAGGGACGGCGGGAAGACTGAGGAGGGGGTAGGCAAAGTGCGTACGGGGAGAATCCTAGTAGTAGATCTCTCTCTCTAGCTCCCACCTTAGCACCTGCCAGACCCCCGGCCCCTAGCCTCCCTCTCAGACCCCTCCAGCCCCTTCACCCGGAGAGCCTGTCGGTATAGCTCCCTTCCCAGTACCCCTGAGGGATCCTTCTGGACCTTGCCGTCCCTGCCTGCTTCCCTGGAGGCTAGCATTGCAGCCTCCTCCCCAGTGGGTAGCCACCGGGTGGTACTTGGGACTCTTTACTATTTTTGACTCAATCCAGACCTGTTCCGACAGGGGCTGGGGTGTGGTCACCTAGAGTTGGGCAAAAGCTTAAAATCCACCTCGTTTCTGAGTTCTACTGACTTCTTGGCCAAAAACACCCCTAGAGGGCGTCTGGAAGGTGGAGGGCTCCCGCAGTCCCTTTTTGGTCTAGCTCTTGTGGCCCACTCAGCTCACTCTTGCTGATTTTCAGGCTCACCTCAGAAGTATGATCCCACCTTCAAAGGACCCATTTATAACAGGTAAGAGATCTGGGTTCCTGGGGGCCAGAGGGAAGTGTCTCTGCGAACTCCACCCATTTCTTCACACACACCCCCCAATTTGTCCTCCAACAAAGTAGTGCTAATTATTTATAATTTGAAAATGAGATGACTAATTCCCTTAATATACCAAGAGTTCTTACAAAGAACTTTTAAAAATTTAGGCGAAAGACGAATACAAAATTTATAGAACAAGAAATACTGTGGTCAATGAAGTTAAGAAAAAACGTTCAAACTCACTGGAAAGAAATGTAATTTAATACAATACCAAACAGAATTTTCCATCTGAGATTGGCAGAGATGGAAAAAAAGAAATGACAATTTTTATTTTATTTTGGCTTTGAAACTTATTGGTGCAGTTCTTTTTTCAAGGAATTTAGAAATAATGAATTTTTAAAATGTGATGGAGTTCAGGCTGATTGCTCCTGAATGTGTCACTTTGGTCTGTTATTTTGAATTATAATTACTGAAGAAACTAGAACTCTGTAACTCTCCTTTGTTCCCTTGAAAGCAGGAAATAAACCTCCCAAGTGAAAAGTATCCTCCCTGTACAGGGAGGAAGAAGCAAGGCATCCTTATTACTAGAGACTTAAGAGAACTTAGTATACTAACACCCAGCTCCTCTTTTTAACTAACTTACTACCTACTACAAGTCGCAATTTCATTGTCTTATCAGTTCCTTACAAATTTGCTTCCTTGTTAAAAAGCCATAAAAAACCTGCCCGCTTTGTTCATTTTGTTGGGTTACAAACACAGATCTTTGTAGCTCTTATATATAGGAAATTAAATTTAGGTTTCTCCAATCTGTTATAGGGAGTGCCTCAGCCAGTGACCCTGAAAAGTTTTTCTCCTCTCTAGCTTCAAAGATTACAATTCTAGGGAAAGAAGTCTCCCAATAAAACTTCACAAATAGGGAAACATGTATGATAGTGCCACCTTTTTGAAAATAGCAAAAACCAACAGTCAGAATTTCCATCAAGTGAAAAGAACAAGACATAGCACAGTGTGTGTAACATGATGACACTTGAATTAACAAAAAATACTTGAGGACATTGGTACCTAATAAATAACCAGAGACACCCAAGAAGTCATCAACTGGGGCGCCTTATAGAGGGGAGCTTATTTCTTTATCGTATACATTTTACTATAGGTGTTTTGGATTTTAAAAATTCATTAGGCTAGCATTGATTTATAATAAAGAGGCTTCATCATTATAATTTGACATCTGTCTATGCCCCCAAGAGTCTTGATTTCTATGTACTGCCATACAGTTGACTCCCCTTTACTTGTTTTCCTCTTTGCTTCCTTCCTCTCTGGTGACCAAAGAGCCCTTTTTTTGTTTGTATTCTTTAAATTTTCACCATGTTCATATTTTATGATATAAAATGACTGATAGTTTTTAAATGTTAATACCTAATGCTTAAAAAGATGTGGAGAGGCCCTCCCTGGTGGCGCAGCAGGTTAAAGCACTGTACTAAGACGCTTAGGCCACTTCCGCATGAGTTCAATCCCTGCCTGCCCCGAGGAGATCCACATGGCGTGGCAGGCCTCTCCTGACCCGCCCGCTGCTCCCCTCAGCAGTGTACTTCGTCGATCTGCCTATTCTGTTCCCCACTCTGTCCCTGGTGAATTCTCTTACCCTCTGCATCTCTGGCCTGTACCCCAGTTCTGTATGAATAAATAAATAAAAATCTTTAATAAATAAATAAATAAATAAATGAAGATGTGGAGAAATGGGCACTCTTTGTTAAAAGAGAACTGAACATTGCAGTAAGCTACTTTGAGGACAACATAGCAAGAGGTGTTAAAATTTAAAAAGTAAGTTGGAACATGTGTCCAGTTAGCACTCAGGGGTGGGTATGTGCACAGAGCAGGATGGGTCCTTGATACCCAGCACACCCAAAGTCCCACCCCAATGCTATCCTTTACTCATAGGAGCTGCACAGACATAATTTGCTGCGTGTTCCTCCTCCTGGCCATTGTGGGCTACGTGGCTGTAGGCCTCATAGGTGAGTGGACAAGGGGACATAACTTGGGGGTCAGTCCATGCCATAGACTGACATGGAAATGAGGTGGGCTTTAAAGGTGTGGCAGCACCTCAGTGTCCTTAAATTCCTCCACAGCCTGGACTCATGGGGACCCACGAAAAGTGATCTATCCCACTGATAGCCGAGGCGAGTTCTGCGGGCAGAAGGGCACAAAAAATGCGTGAGTCTGGCTTCTCGGGGCCTGGTGTGATTAGGGAGGTATGTGCAGGATGGCTTCCTGAGTACCGGGAAGGTTCTGAGTTTCCCCCATATCCATGCATTAGATCAATCAACAAGTAGTTATAAAACTCCCATCAGGGCCGGTCCTGATGGCGCAAGGGGTTAAGTCTTAGCACTATTAAGCTACCTGAAGCCACTGCAGCATGTGTTCAATCCTCAGCCAGGGAGCTGACCCACATGGTGCAGCAGATGTCCCCTGACCCACCCGCTGCTCCTCTCAGCAGTGTGTTTCAGTACCTCCACCTGTTCTGCTCCCCACTCTGTCTCTGGTGAATCTTCTCAAACCGCTACCTCTGGCCTGTACCCTAGCTCTTGTATGCATAAATAAATCTTTAAAAAAATTTCATCAAGCAGCCCAAATGCCCAAAAGTAGATGACTGGATACAAAAGATGTGGTACATATATACAATGGAATATTACTCAGCAACCAAAAAAGAGAAACACATGTCTTTTGCAGCAACTTGGATGGAGCTGGAAAAGATCATGCTTAGTGAGATAAGCCAGAAAGAGAAAGAAAAATACCGGATGGTTTCACTCATAGCAGGAGTATAATGGACCAGGCGAGAAAATAGCAAAAATAATGAACAACCATATACCAGAGACATTTTGAGGGGGTGGAGTGGGGAATGGGATCAAAAACGGGGTGGAGGGGGGAGAGAAATGCACGGGATTATGGTGATGGGACACGGGTGATTTGGTGATGGGAAACCCGCGGGAATTACAATCGAGGTGGAAAAAAAAAATGTACAAAATGAGTTTTCATCATTCCTAGGCTCTGGGGACACAGCATTAAATGAGTCATTAAGTATATTGTCTTCTGGAGGCCCACATTTTAAGGTGAAAGAGAGAGAGGAAACATTTCAGGATTTGGTGTTAAGTGGCAATGAACTGATGAGGTAAAACAGTGGGTTCTCCACAAAATGATGTAAAAATAAACTATTATATTATTAAAAAAACAAACAAATAGTGGGTCCTCACACACTGTTCTACTCTCTAGTTGTATGACCTAGAATAGGAGCCTCAGTCTCTGGGCTCATTTTCCTCATCTGTGAAATGGGGCTGTTGCGATGGCTGCCAGTACAGATTGTTGTTGTTTTCATTAAGATAGTCTTGAGATGCCTTGATAGTTTCCGTCTCCCGTCCCCAATCCCAGGAACAAACCCTACCTGTTTTATTTCAACATTGTGAAGTGTGCCAGCCCACTGGTCCTGCTGGAATTCCAGTGTCCCACTCCTCAGGTAACTCCAGCCCTCTTGGTCCCTTTACCTCTGGTGACAGTATTGCCCCAGCCCTTTCACTCTCTCCTGGTGAGGAGTGGGGGCTGGGATCTCTCTGTCTTGAGTTGGGATGGGCTATCTGTCATAACTCCCATATAACCCCACCTCCTATCCTCTCCTACCCCCAGATCTGTGTGGAGAAATGCCCTGACCGTTACCTCACCTACCTGAATGCTTACAAATCCCAGAACTTTGAGTATTACAGGCAGTTCTGCGTTCCTGGCTTCCAGGACAACAAGGTCAGTGGGCAGCTACTCTTGGAGTCTAGACAGGGGCTGGGTGCTGACCTGGGGGTCTAAGCCCCTTCCCTCTGTCTTTGGCAGGGTATGGCTCAGGTGCTTTCGGATGGTGATTGCCCTGCTGTCCTCATCCCCAGCAAACCCCGTGAGTCCTGGTTCCTGTGAACTTTGCTGGGGTATGGGGTGACTTCAGGGGTTCAGTCTGATTGGTGCCATCCCCTGCTCCGTGCAGTGGCTCGGCGGTGCTTCCCAGCCATCCATGCTCACAAGGGAGTCCTCATGGTGGGCAACGAGACAACCTATGAGGATGGGCACGGCTCTTTGAAAAACATCACGGAGCTGGTGGAGGGCGCCAGGTGAGTTGCTTGGCCCCTGCCCCTGATGTTGTCTACCTGGGTGGGGTAGAGCTTCTCCTGGGGCTAGCCAGAGGGGATCTGGCATGAACCCCATCCACCTGCTTTCCCCAGGAAAGCCAACGGGGTCCTGGAGGCAAGGCAGCTGGCCATGCGGATATTTGAAGATTACACAGTATCCTGGTACTGGATTGTCATGTGAGTTGGGAGGGAAGGTGCCCTCCTCGGGCTGCTCGGTCTAATAAGGCTGGTGAGGGGTCGAGTGCACTCATGTCCTGTTTTATCTGCAGAGGTCTGGTCATTGCCATGGTGTTGAGCCTCCTGTTTGTTGTCCTGCTCCGCTTCCTGGCTGGTGTTATGGTCTGGGTGATGATCGTCATGGTGATTCTGGTGCTGGGCTATGGTGCGTTTCCCCCATCAGAGAGACCTCCCCTCCCCACAGTCTTCAAAATGCCCATGGCAGTGGCCATTCAAATATCTTATCCTACACCACCAGGCATACATTGTCTTTAACTTGGCATACTTAAGAAGTTGTTCATATCAGTGTGTTTTTTATAAGAGCAGATGCATGGAAACGACCTCAGTGCTCATTAGCAGGATATAGAGGAAATCATTAATCTTCAAAACTGGGGCCTGGAAAGGAAAGGCATCCTTAAGTAGTCTTCTTAACCCGGTGGCTAGCACTTAGCACATTGGCACCAGAGCATCCAGGCTTTAAATGTTAGCTCTGCCAGTTCCTCGCTCTGAGACCTTGGGCAAGTGACTCAATCTCCCTGTGCCCCAATTTCTCCCTCTGTAAAGTGGGGATAATTAGTATTTACTCCTTAGGAGACTTATTAAAAAGATAGTGTGCAGATGAGATGGGTGCTGGGGCTTGTAAAGTTTGGTCCTTTGGAACCTAGGGGCAGTCCTCACCCTCAAATACCAGTGCTTCCTGTTCTCATTATTCATTTGAACTTTCCAGGGGCCCTCCCTGGTGGTGCAGCAGGTTAAAGTGCAGCACTGCAGGCGAGCCGCAGCCCCTTCAGTGCGAGTTCGATCCCTGTCCCTGAGGTGACCAACATGGTGTAGCAGACCTCTCCTGTCTCGCCCTCTGCTCCTCTCAACAGTGTACTCAGTCAGTCTGCCTGTTCTGCTCCCCACTCTGTCTCTGGTGAATCCTCTCACCACCCCTGCACCTCTGGCCTCCTGGAAAGTTTATTTGTTTTAAAAGATTTATTTATTTATGCATAGAACCCAGTTCTATATAGAACCCAGTTCTATATGCATAAATAAATAAATCTTTTAAAACAAATAAACTTTCCAGGAGGAAAGAGATCTGATACCCATCCTCAGCTGAGGACACAGATATTAAAATATTCATGTTAATAGTGGTTTTTAGCTACATGCTGGCATTTTAAGTGACTTTAATTTTTTTTTTTTTCCATTCTACAAGCGCTTAAGAGAATACTGAAAGTTCCTAATGCTTCTGCAGGAAAGGTTAACCTCCCCATCCATGAACATTGTTGGAAGGAGGGCACAGGGGTCAGTGGACAGGTTCAGGACACATAGTATCCATCCTGGTATTTATGTACTTACACATTGGCTCACCAACATGGATTGCATTCCCACTGGGAACTGAGCAGTTTTCTAGGCCCTGGGCTTATAGCCATAACTAAACCAGGATTAGTCCTTACTCTCATGGAGCTTATGTTCCTGAGAATGTGAGAAAGATGGGAAAGAAGGAAATAAAGGAAAGTACTGGTGGTGGGAGGGGGGAGAATAGGAAGTTGGAATATGGGCAGGCATGATTCTAAATAGGGACAAGGTGCTGGAAGGTCTCCTGAGATAATGACATTTGAGCAGAGACAGAAGGATGTGTGGGATCCAGCCAGGGGAGAATGTACCAGACAGTAGGAACAGCAAGTGCAAAGGCCCTGTGGCCAGGCCCTAAGTGATAGCAGCCCCTGTCAGCTTTGGCGTGTGCTTCTCAAACGGGGGCAGTTACACCTGCTTTGCAGCATTAGGAGAAGCAGTCTAGAGACTAAGGTGAGTCATGGCGTGGTGGTTCCCTTGCTCAGGAATATTTCACTGCTACATGGAGTATGCCCGACTGCGTGGAGAGGCTGGCTCCGACATCTCCCTGGTAGACCTCGGCTTCCAGACGGATTTCCGCGTGTACCTGCAGTTACGGCAGACCTGGATGGCCTTCAGTGAGTCTCAAGTTCCCAATCTTGCCCCCAGAATGACCTGGGAAGGAGTGGGAAGCCCAGGCAACTGGCAGACTCAACCATCCTCTGCCCCTCACAGTGATCGTTCTCAGCGTCCTCGAGGTTATTATCATCTTACTGCTCATCTTTCTACGGAAGAGAATTCTCATCGCTATTGCCCTTATCAAAGAAGCCAGCAAGTAGGTGCTAGGAGGCCAGGGGGTTGAGATAGGGACTGCTCCAGCCCTAATGCCTGTCTCTGCTCGTCCACAGAGCTGTGGGATATGTGATGTGCTCCATGCTGTACCCACTGGTCACCTTCTTCCTGCTGTGCCTTTGCATCGCCTACTGGGCTAGCACTGCTGTGTATCCATCTTCAGGTGCCAATCCCCCACTGTAGGCATGGTTGTAGGCTAAACTTGCCCAGAAATGACATGTAGCTGGGCAGGGCCAGATGGAGGGAGAGACCCTTTTCTAGTCTCGCACCCTGGGGTTCCTAATCCCTGAACTTAGCTTCCTTAATGAGCTGCCAGCTTCCTGTCCACTTCCAATGAAGCCGTCTATAAGATCTTCAGTGATGCTCCCTGCTCAGCTATTGGGAAAACCTGTGATCCAAAGGTGGGTGACTGGAGGTGTGTGTGTGGGGGGTGCTGGCTTTTGCCCCAATAACCATCGAATGATCTGAAACCTCTCATTTCCATTAGCGAGCATTCAACAAATATTTGGTGTCTGCTGTATGCCCTGTGCTGGGTGTGGGGAGCATGGTGGGGAAGAGAGCCGATGTGGCATACATCTCCCCCCCACAGTGCAGAATCACCCACCTTTATTTCCCTTGGCTTCATATCCTGCCTCTACACCCCACATTTAATCCCATCTAGTTTTTGCTTCTAGAACTTCTCCTTTTCTTGTCTTTTATAAGATGCTGTCCTCTGTATCCATCATCTCTGTGGTCTTCATACTGATCTCTGCCACTCTGTCGCTGTGCACTCCACCTGCTCATGCTCCCACCCTGGCCCCCATAGTCCATGCTTGACTACAGACTCTTATATTCTGACTGGGCCCTGTGTTTCTTCCACAGACCTTCGCCACCTCTAATGAATCCCGCCTGTGCCCTACTGCCTACTGCCAGTTCGCTTTCTATGGCGGTGAGTCGGGCTACCACCGAGCCCTGCTGGGCCTACAGATCTTCAATGCCTTCATGTTCTTCTGGCTGGCCAACTTCGTGCTGGCTCTAGGCCAGGTCACGTTGGCTGGGGCCTTTGCCTCCTACTACTGGGCTCTGCACAAACCTGAGGATCTGCCTGCCTTCCCGCTCTTCTCTGCCTTTGGCAGGGCCCTCAGGTGTGGCCTTGGGTGGGCAGGAGGTGGGGGCGAGATAGGGCACAGGAAGCCTGACCCAGCCACTGATCAGCCGCTCTACCAACAGGTACCACACAGGCTCCCTGGCCTTTGGTGCCCTTATTTTGGCCATAGTGCAGATCATCCGAGTGATGCTGGAGTACTTGGATCAGCGCCTGAAAGGTGGGGCTCACTTATTCCACAGGAGGAGGGCCCCCTTCATGTTTGGTGGGGCAGTGTGGAGGGGCCAACATAAATTGGTTCTGCTTTGGGACCAGGACAAAATGGCGAAAGATTGACTGGATCCCATCTAAAACAATGGAGCTGAGGGGCTTGGGGGATTGGATCCTCTGATGGGAGAGCTACTGAGGGGGCCCTCAGGTGGAGTTCTCCCCACTGAAGAGTGAGGCCAAGAGACCTTGGCTCTTGAAGAGAAGGTTGAAGAGAGCCAGGGCTAGGACTAGCTTCTCTGTGCTGCAGGGACTGTGAGTCGGGCTGGCTGCGTATTGGGGTAGGACCAAGCTGGTGGCATAGGTGGGCTTTTTTCTCAGGTAGCTGTATGGCTAATGATTGGGTCCTGTCTTGGGGCCTCTGGGAAAGAGGTCTCAAGATGAGATCCTTCCTTGGGGTTAGGACTGAGGGTACTGGATTGGGGTTGATTCCTACTTGGAAGTGGGGTAGGATCCTAAGAGGTTTCTATCAAATCTCTCCCTGTTTCCTTAAGAAGGTGGGTTCCAGGAGTCCTGGACTATGGCAAATGCACGTAATGAGGTGTGTGTGTGTGGGGGTTCCCTACCAGGGTGAGGTCTCCTCTCCTTTCAGCATCCCTTCCTTTTCTCCCAGTTGCAGAGAACAGGTTTGCCAAATTTCTCATGATCTGTCTCAAATGCTGCTTCTGGTGCCTGGAAAAGTTCATCAGGTTCCTCAACAGGAATGCCTACATCATGGTGAGTAGTCCTGGGGCTCCTGCTAAGTGAGAGGAACCCCCATTCCCACATAGGAGACCTGATCTCCACTCCGCCTTCCTCTAGATTGCCATCTATGGCACCAACTTCTGCACCTCAGCCAGGAATGCCTTCTTCCTGCTCATGAGAAACATCATCAGGTCAGGGAATGACAGTGCCCCCACCCCACCTGCTCCTATAGTTCCTGGCCCACATTCACGCCTGTTCCTCACCTTCCTTTGCAGAGTGGCCGTCCTAGACAAAGTTACCGAATTCCTCTTCCTGTTGGGCAAACTTCTCGTTGTGGGTAGCGTGGGTGAGTTCCGCTCACCCAGCCTGTTGCGCTGTGGGAGTCAGTTGGGGTGATTTGTGCATGACTGTTGGGCCTCCATGTCTTCTATAATTAGTGTCAGCTGTTTGGAGACCTGCTTTCTTAGCAAGACCCCTCAACCATCTTGGTTTCCTGCTCCTTTCCAGGGATCCTGGCTTTCTTCTTCTTCACCCACCGTATCAGAATCATACAGGACACAGCACCAGCCCTCCATTATTACTGGGTCCCTATACTGGTATGGACTTTTGGGGATGAGTGAGGTTCTGGGCAGAAGGAGGTATTGAGACTGGCTGGGTTTCATTTGACTGGATGGTGGTCAGAGGTGAACTGACTATGTGTTAAGCATTGATCCTGTTCCAGGAAGGGTGGAGCTCTTATAATTTAGTGTAAAGATACATTATGCTGTGAGTAGAATGATGACATGGGTGGGTGGGTGTGATTGCAAACGGTGCATGCCACGTATGCCATGGGGAAGAAACATCCAAGCCTGTGGTGGAGGATTTGGGCAAGTCTGGGAATCCAGGGGACTTCTCTGTGGAAGTGATGTGGGATCAAACATCTGAAGGACAAGCAGGCAACATCCAGTAGAGAGAACAAGTGTGGAAGTTCTGAGATGGGACCACAGTGGGAGCAGGGAGGAAACCATGTGAAGGTGAGCAGGAAGTGAAGGGGACCAAGGTAGAAATAAAGATGGGAGATGATGGGCTGTGGAGGGGTTGGGTCATTATCCTAAAAATAGCAGGGTATCTGAGTAAACATCTTAGACCCAATGACCTCAATTTTATTTTAGTTCAGTATTTGCTAGTTTTAAGGTGCATAACTTTGGGCAAATTACTTTATCTTTCTAAGGTCCATGAATATGTATCCGGTACCTACCAAGGTCTTGTTAGTCTCTCAGTTGCTAGGAATGTAGCAGTAAATGGAATAGATAGAGTCTAGTAGTGATGCGAGCATAAACCTTAATGCCCTAAACTACAGTGGGAGCCATGTCAGATTGAAGATCTGAAGGACATTCCGGTGACATCAGGGCAGAGGGAACAAGTAGGGAGGCCCTGAGTTGTGATCGTGACAGGAGCAGTAAATAAAATTGTATATGGACAAAGACCTCAGGAGAAGAGCGCACAGTGTTAAGAAAGCAGAACTAGACTCTAGGTGTCAAAGATGGCTTCCTGGAGCAGGTGTTACCCCAGAACTTAATGTTTTTAGACTGTGGCAAAACCAAGAGGGACATAAACTAGACTAATTCATGGCAACAGCATGTGCAAAGGCCCTGGGATAAAAGGATAAGGAATGTCATGGATGGCAGAGCACTGCTGCAGAGTTGAAGCACCAGGGTGTTATTCTGATCAGGTTTATCAGCAGAGGAATGCCATGGTTGCAGCTGAAAGGCAGTTGTCCTGGGCAGTGGCTGGAGTGAAAATGACTTCCTCTCTCTGTCTAGACGGTGATCATCGGCTCCTATCTGATTGCCCATGGCTTCTTCAGTGTCTACGGCATGTGTGTGGACACGTTGTTCCTCTGCTTCTGTGAGTGACCCCTCATTCCAAACCTTGCTGGGCCCTGACCCTTGTCCCCTGTGGCCATAACATCTCCCTCTGATGGAGATATACATTCACCTTATGAGTGCCCTGCAGCTTCTCTAGGGATTGGCTGCCCTGTGCCCTAGGGCCCCAGCATGCCCTTTCACCTTCCTCACTGTGCTTGAAGCTGCTCCATTCCTGTTCTAGGCTGCAGCTAGAATATTCTGCCCCTGGGCCCCGGCTTCAGAGTTTCTGGCTTTGTTGGGGGGAATCCGTGGCTGCCACTAACTCTGGTCTCTCCGTCTGTCTGTTTTTTGTTTTCTCTTTTTTTCTTCCTCTCCTCCATGCCTGCTGGCTTCCCTGTTCTTCCCTGCCTCCCTTTATCCCTCCTTTCCTGATCACCCCATTTCCCCCCCCCACGGTTCCTGGGGGGAGCCCAGGTGAGGACCTGGAAAGGAATGACGGCTCTCAGGAGCGACCCTACTTCATGTCGCCCGAGCTGAGAAACATCCTGTTGCAGGGGAGTGCGGAGGAGGGAAAACAGGCTGAAGTGGAGGAGTAGAGAGGGAGGCTGGCTTGGGGGCCAGAGAGGCCTCCTCGTTTCCTCCCTATAGACCCCGGGGTGCATGTGGGGCTGCCTGCTTGGGACTGTGGGGAGTGTGTGTGTGTGTCCCCATTTCTGAGCCCACTAGAGTCTGCCCCTCTCTGGCCCCGGTATGTCTTGCTTCCTAACCCTCTGAGGCTTCTCTGTGCCCGTCACCTGCCTACCCCATCCCTGGAGGCCCGTGCCTGTGGGCTTCCCTCATGCCACCTGCTCTGCGGCCTCTCTCTGCAGTGGAGGATCTGGAGAGGAATGATGGCTCGGTTGAGAGGCCTTACTTCATGTCTTCCAACCTCAAGAAGCTCTTGAACAAGACCAACAAGAAGCTGGCGGAATCATAAAAGCCTAGGTCTCCCCCACCTCTCCAAAGTTTCACACTGGGTGCTGGGTGGCTGGGTTCAAACCCCCAGTCTCTTGGACTACTCCGAAGTCCTGTCACTGCCGTTCCTGCCTTCCCGTCATCCAGTTACCACCAGTTTCTGGGGACCTGGAAGACCTGGAGCATCTCCTCCCTGTGCCAAGGGGCATACATTTATTTCACAGTAGCCCTGTAGGACTTCAAATTGAGTCACTGTACCCTCACCGGCCCAGATGTGGAGAGAAGCTCACTGAGGCCACTGATGTCTGCAGGCTCCCGGAAACTTCCTGCTTACAATGGGATGGGGTATTGTGGTGGCCACAGTAAACTCTGACGCCCAGTGCCTGTTTGCTCATGCTTCTCTGGCCAGGACCGAGGCCCTTCTCCAGGACTGAACAGCTGGCTAACCGGACACCACAGGCATTTGTTTTTGTTTTTTAACCTGGATGTGTATTGAAGAACTTGTTAGTTCTTTTCTGTCTGTCTCAACAGCTGAGATGGGCAGCTGAGGATACCATCTGCTGGATGTGGCTCAGGTGGGCGTGTGTGTGCTCAGGTTGTGGGTGGGAGGGCCTGTTGGGGAGGACAGCTAGGAACAGACTGGCAGAAGGACCAGAGCAGGAGGAAGGAACCTGCTAATAAGTGGAGACCTGCTGACTGGCTGGAGGAATTGGACCCTCTGACGCAGCTCTTTTTGTGAAAGAGAAAATGGATCTATTGAAGCAACAATTTCAAGGAAGGAGTCGGGAAGATTCTATGGGCAAACCAGGGCCACCCAGTCCAGATTCCTCACCTTGAGGATTCTTTTTGCCAAATTTATTAAAACTCAGGGAATCTGGTCTCCGGGTTCCCCCTTTGCCATATTCCAAGTTCCTCTGACTTCATGTCTTTGTTCATCAGCATTGTTCCAGGACCTCAGAGAGGGAAAACTCTGGGCTTAGGGTCTCCATTTCCTGTGCCTGCCGCCAGCCCTCCCGCCCCCATTCTGTCTGCACATCCTGCGTGGAAATTGCACTCCAACCACTAATAAAGTGCCTACTGTACAGAGCCTGGGCCTGCAGTCTTTGTGGGGTAAGGGGGAGGCTGGCAAGGGCAACCCAGCTTCCACTGCTCTGGGGTCAACTCCCCAGGTGAAGGCAGGAGGGAAAACAGGAAGCTGCTGGTCCCTTCTAGCCTGCATTCCATTGGCTCAGGTTTCCCTGAACAAATGCCTCTTTGGGGCTCTGATCCCCCAGTCCAGGAGGCAGTGGTGCCTGTCTACCTCCTACCCACCTCCTTGGTCACATGGCCTGGACATGTGCCTCTGGCCCCTGCTTTGTCCCTGAAGCCAAGGATCCTGAAGTGCCAGAATCTATCAGCTACTTGGCAAAATTTGGCAGGGCTCCCACTGCCTGGATGGTCATTGCTGCCCCCTGGTGCTGGTTGTCACCATCTGTGGGCCCTCTGCCACATGATTACCTTTAATTACCTTTCTTGCCCCAAAGTCCCCACTCCTGGAGTTTTTTCTTAACAATTACCATTTTGAGTACTTCCTATAGCCTACCATACTTTTAATTTTCTTAAATTTTATTATGTTATCAGTATTTTAAGGATTTATTTAATGTAAACAGAAGTGGGGTACAGGCCAGAGGTACAGGATGGTGAGAGGTTTCACTAGTCAGAGTAGGGAGTAGGCAGATTGACGAAGCACACTGCTGAGGGAAGCAGCGGGCAAGATAGGAGAGGTCTGCTGTGCCATGTGGGTAGCTCCCTGGTCTGGGGTCAAACCCAGACCATAATGGTGATAGCGCAGAGACTTAACCCCTAGGCCATAGAGCACCCCATACCACACTTTTATTACTGGTTTTTTAGAGGGTGAAATGAAGGCAAGAGAAGGTGGTGATACATGTAGAGATCAGGGCTGAGAAGGCACCGAACCCAGATCTTTTGACTTCAAAGCCCTCACTCTGCCTTCTGCTGACATTCTCTGGGCTCCTGGGTTGCTCATCTTATCCTGAGTTTGTTCTTTTCTGTACCCCCAACTCATGTTAGCCCCAACCCCATCATGTTTCTTACTGGACCAGCGGTGTCCCTCCTTTGGTCCTGGGCTCTGCCATCCTCTCCCCTCCTCCAGTGTCCCCTCTCTCAGGGGCAGAAGGCTGCCTTTGAAAATTTAGGTGCACACCCTTCTCTGCTCAGGAACCCTTCAAGGGCTCCCACCTTACTGCCAAAAGTCCCCATTGTAGCCCCCTGTCCCTGCCCCATCACCTCCCACTTGCTCTCTGATCCAGACACCCTAACCTCAGGGCTTATGTCTAAAATGCAACCTTCCTGGCTTTCCCTCTAACTAGTTCCTCTTCCTTCCAGATCAGGGGTCCCCTCCTCAGTTAGCCTTCTCTGCTCATCTAAAGTTGGTCTCCTGTTCAATTTCTTCACAGTACTTAACATAATCTGTAATCATTTATTTGTATTTTCAGTTACTGCCAGCCACCCTACCCAACATGTCAACTCAAAGGGAACACCATCTTGCCTCTTCTGTACCAGCTTATCTCAGAATGGGGCAAAGTAGTTTCTTGGATAATGTGAATTACACTATTTTGGTATAACATTGATGAGAAGAGAAAAGCCCAGAGGATGTTATTTTAGAGTTGACTTGCTTTCATTATATGTCACACTGCTTGAAGTCACAGGTTCCAAGAACCTATTGATGAACTTACACTGCAGGCATAGAACATTTAGTGACTCTACAGGGCTGAGCACAACGTCTAGCCCAGGGGACAGATACAGGGTTAGTGCAGTATTTGTATATTAGTAACAGCACTTAAGGTTGTCTTATATTAGTAACAGCATTTAATTAGTATTAGTAATAGTCTTAATTAGTATACTAATAACAGCATTTAAGGTTCAGTGAAGAGGCATGAGTTGATGGTAGACAGGACTGTGAGGTCTTGGGAAAGTGATGAAAAGCCTGTGGATTTTGGTTATTTGAGAATGGACCTAATCTGCCTTCCATGTGGAACGGGATAGAAACAGAAGGGCCAAGGGAGACTGAGGATGCAGGACTTTGAGAGAACCAGTTCAGGCAGAGTCCTGCCACCTGATCTACTTGGGAGCTTTGTAGGATGAGTTTTCTGCATTAGTGAGTTGGAGACTGAAGGCTGCATCTGGGAAAAGTGGCCAGGCCCTTCTGACTAAGTGTGTAGGCAAATTATGTTGACAGCGTAGTCGGAGCCAAAGGTTAGTAATCGAAGAATTGCAGGTGCAGGCAGGCTGTTGTACAAAAGTATGCAAAGCTCTGGCAAAGGTGCAAAGAAACAGTGGATCTGAAGGGATTCAGACTGGCTGGTGTCCTTTACGGGTAGGTTATTTTGGACCCATGGAATACAGTTCTACAGGAAGCTGTCGCATATGTACATGGATGTGTCTGAACCCCAGGGGAGAATTCCATGCTAGAGGCCAATGGCAATCAAATGTGCTGTGTTTTCATGATCTTTCAAGTGATAGGACTGGCTGAGGTCACCAGGGGAGTAAGTGTAGGGGCTGGTGGTTATAGCTTTGGAGTGGAGGAGGAAAGTGGATAAGGGTGTACTAGAGAGGGTCATCAGGCTGAGAGGCAGGCAGGGAATATGGGCATGAACACTTGAGGTTGTGATAGTGGGAAATGTGGACAATAGGTTACTTTCTTGTGGAGAAAAAAACCAGGAAGGTCATGAGCTGAGAACACAGTGGACTGTGGGGGAAATGTTGGAGGATGTAAGAAAGGTGTGCGCAATGATCTAGCTGCGTAGGATGGGGGAGCACTGCATGAGTGAAAAATATTGACATTTTTTATTTTCAATTTTCACAAGGTTGTTGAAGTGGAACAGGGACTTGAAGATGTGAATAAGGGAGTGATACTGGAGAGAATTTATCCCTCTACTGTTCCAAATCTGGCAGCTTCCGAGGCACTCAGGGTGAAATCTGTTGTCTCCACGTGTTCTACTGTAGCCTATAGGACCACAAGCCATTTCATGCATCTCCCCTTCCTTCTCTCCTCCCTCACTGGCCATCCCAATCCTTCTGGCCTCCAGCTGCTCTTTCCATACGGTTCCACCTCTGGGACTTTGCACTGACTGCTCTACTTGCCTGAATGCCCTTCTAGTAAATCATTTGGCCCCAGTCCCTCAGCTTAAAACTGCACCACCCAACTTAAAACTGCAACCTGCTCAGCCCTGCATCTCCAACATTCTTCCTATCTGTTGCACTAGTTGCCATCAGACAAGTTGCATGCTTTGCTCATTGATAGTCCCAGCTCTACAAAGGTAGCACGCTGAAGGTTTACTGCATTGCTGGCCGAGCTCCAGGCCCTCCCAGATGGCTTGTGAGTTACAGCAGTAGAATAGTTTCTCAGTTCTCTCCTGCTAGTGTTAGCTGGTTTTCACTTCCGTGGTTTGCAACTCTGGGAGGTACAGGCGCTAGGGCCAGGCCAAGGAACAGGTGCAAGTGGACTACTGCCCTTTCAGAAAGGGGGCATGCAAGTTTGTGTATCATTTATGGGCTGGCAAGAAATTCAAAGTGACCAAGGCAATTCAATCATCAAGAAGTCCATACTGGATTCCAATTCTGTAACATTCTACAACAGGTAAAACAAACATTGGTGATGTAGAGTTGGGGGTTGACTAAGGACTGGAGGGAACTTTCTGGGGATGATGCTTATACATGTTTATTTATGATGATACCATATAAACATCTATCTAAGCCAGGCACTTTATTTTTTAAAGATAAATTTTATTTATTTTTTTGTACAAGAACAGGGTGTAGGCCAGAGGTGCAGAGATTGAGAGGATTCACCAAAGACAGAGTGGGGGGCAGAACAGGCGGATCTCCTGAAATACACTACTGAGGGGAGCAGTGCGACAGGAAAGGTCTGCTGTGCCATATGGGTCACCTCCCTAGCTAGGATCAAACTCCAGCTGCAGTGGCTGCCAACGTAACTCCTTGAACCACCTGGGAGGCACCAGGCATTTTACTTAGTGGCATGCACAGAAATGAAGAACCTAGCCTAGTTGAGAGTAGAATTGATCTCTGAAAAAAGGTCAGGTAGGGCCCTCCCTGGTGGCGCAACAGGTTGAAGCGCAGCACTAAAAGGCTATCCACAGCTACTGCAGATAGTTCGATTCCCGGCAGGGGGTGACCCACATGGTGTGATAGACCTCTCCTGACCAGTCCACTGCTTCCCTCTGCAGTGTATTTCAGTAGATCTGCCTGTTCTGCTCCCCACTCTGTCTCTGGTGAATCCTCTCACTCCCTACCCCTACCCACACACACGTCTGGCCTGTACCCTGGTTCTGGTATGCATAAACAAATACAATAAAAATCTTAAAAAAAAAAAAAAAAAAAAAGGTCAGCTAGGCTTTTACCAAGATGTCCAGATAGGCTTTCCAATACTTGTCACTTTGTTATATGGAACTAAAGTCAATCAAGGCCCTATTACCATTATTATTTAAAGAATGCAGCTTGGTGGCCTTGGGGTTAAGTTTCAGCACTATCAGCTTGATGACATGGGTTCAACCCCCTGCCAGGGAGGTGACCCACATAGCATAGCAGATCTCTCCTGTCTCACCTGCAGCACATCTGCTGGTTCTTTAAAGATTTACTTATCTATGCATATAAGAACTGGGGTAGAGGCCAAAGGTGTGGGGCTGGGGTGAGAGGATTCACCAGAGACAGTGGGGAACAGAACAGGCAGATTGACTGAAATACACTGCTGAGGGGAGCAGCAGGCAACACAGGAGACATGCTGTGCCATGTGTGTCACTCCCTGGCCAGGGGATCAAATTCGTGCTGCAGTGGCTGCAGGTAGCTTCATAGTCTGTGCTTTAACCCATTGTGCCACCAGGGAGGGTCCACATCTGCCCGTTCTGCTCTCCTCTCTGTCTCTGGTGAATCTTCTCACCCCTACACCTCTGGTTACACCAGGCCTCTATGCATAACTACTTTAAAAAGAAAAGAATACAGGTTACCTAGACTTACCCCTAGGATATAACTATTTATTGGAGGAACCTGAATGAAGACTTCTAGAATAAGGTTTTTTTCACATAAAGTTATCCCTCCTTATCACATGAAACCTCTTCTCTGTCCTTAATGTCCTATGCCCCTTTGCTTGGGGCATTAGTCATGTTGGATCCTTCCTTGTGGCACAGAGGTTTAAAGCTATTGGCAGCCACTGCAGCACAAATCAGATCCCTGGCCAGGTGACCCACATGGCGTGAGGTTACGTAAATTCTCCATACTTATTATTAAATTCAGTCTTTTTCTCTTACTAGCCTATCTGATTTGCTTGTTCATCCAACCTCAAAATCAAGAGGGATGGGGGGATGTTCCCTTGTGCCTTGACACAAAGAAAACAAGTATAATAAGGTTGCCAAACATTTTTTAAAAAAGATTTATTTTACTTATTTTTGCATACAAGAGTTGGTGTGTAGGTCGGAGGTGCAGGTGAGAGGATTCACTGGAGACAGTGAGGAACAGAATGGGCAGACTGACTGAAATCCACTGTTGAGGGGAAGCAGTGGGCAAGACAAGAGACATCTGTAGTGGGTCACCTCCATGCCCAGGGGATCGAACTCATGCTGCAGGGGCTGACAAAAGCTTCATAGTCCTGAGACTTGTGCCACCAGGGAGGCCCCTCCCCACCTTTTTTTCCTAAATGATACCACCTGTGAACAAGTTATGGGAACATGATAGATGTGGGATTCTGACTGGCCAGGGCTGAGGCTAGAGAGTGGAATGGTAGAGGGAATGAAGAGACCCAAGAGGCACTGGGTCACTTACTTCTAAGCCAATCATTGGAGTTCAGACAGTAGGGACCTACCAATTGAACTATAAGTTGAGCAAGGATAAGGGGTGGTTCCTTAAAGCACTGTTGCCAAACTGTGTCTAAGAGGGAAAAAGCAAGTAGATATGGGTGTAACCAAGGATGCAGGTACTGACGTGGAAGAAATCTCTTAGGGAAAATGAGTGGAATGTTCACAAGAACACTAAATCCTTGTGATGGGAGAACCTGTATAGATTGAAGGACTCCAGGAGGAGAGAAAACACCTTAATCTTCAGTCACTGAGGTGAGGGTGGAATGAGGAAAGGACAGGGTATAGCCAGATGGCAGCAGAGTGTCAAGTAGGGCAAGGCCAGTGTAGAGGGTGAGTGAGAGTGGGAAAGCAGAAGGCAGATGGCATCTTGGGTCTTTCACCTTACATGGTGACCAAGGAGAGAACGCAAACAAGTATAGTGGATGTAGTTGGTCAGAAGGTTGGGCCAAAAAACTATCCAGCAGCTCCTGGTGGTGGGATCAGTCAGGGTGGACCCAGATGAGATGAACTTTTCAGGAAATTCTGCTTTCCTGCACACTACAACTGTTGTAAGTGAACAGTCTCGCTCAAAAAAACAGGTTGAATGATGGGACACCAGCCCAGTGGATAACAATCACAACTACAATTGTTTCTCAAGGACTCGTTCCTTGCCAGCTACTCTAGAAAATCTTTAAAACTGAAACTCTCCAAAACTATTCACCACTCCTCCATGGAAACTGGGTTAATTCTAAAACATCTGGTATTAGTCACTATTCTAGGTGTCACTTACTCCGTTTGGGGTCACCTTGGACGAATGAGAGGACCCCAAAAGCTCTTCAGAAATGTAACCACGGGCACTCCTAAGAAAGATTTGGGGCACTGGAGTATAGCCTGTACCCCAGTTCTGTATGTATAAAGAAAAAATCTTTAAAAGAACAACGAAAACTGAAACCTTCCTTGTTCTGCCACTTGGCAGCGCTGTTAACTTAGCCAAGTCACCCCGCCTCTGAAACTGCAGTTGCCTCACTTGTCATAAATTGCCGGTTTCTAACTTTAACATTAAAGCCAGTTATCACCTTGTCAGTGATCTTGAATAGTCTAAACTTATCAACTTAATCTAAAGGTATGCCTATTTTACCAAAATTTTATCCAATTTCAAAAATTTTAAGAAGTGCAAGTGAAAACAATCAAGATGCATAATGTGAAAAATGCACATGAATATGTATATGTGAATGTCTATGTGAAAAACAGCAATGAAAATACAATTTTCTCTGGGTATAAGAGATAGCTGAAGAAACAAAAAAAAAAAAAAGGAGGAAGAGATTGATTTTGCTCCCATCCTTCTGCACATCTGACATTTTATTTCATGTGAATTTATTACCTGTTAAAAATCCTAAGGTGTAAATCAGAGACAAAAGCAGTAGACACAGCATGCATCCATTTCTATACTCTTATTTTTACCTTACCTTACAAGAGCTAGTGTATTTCTACTCAAAGAATTGTGTCAAGTGATTCTTTCAAAATGATCGTAAATTTACAGGTAAGGAAAGAGGCTCAGTCTGCTCATACTGAGGACACAAACCTACCGCAGACGATGGACTTGAATACGTACTAAGTTGCACAATTCTTAAACTTTGGGAAGGAATATCCGTTATTAGACAGTGAGTCTTTAGCGACTTCTCACTTTCGTCAGGAAAAAAAACTTTTCAATAACTTTTTGGTCCAAATTTCGGTAGCGTCCGAACTAATCCCTTGACAAACTTGCCTAGCAACGCGACAATGGAGGGCCAGGAAAATTTTAACACTCGGGAATCTCACAAGGCGCCACGGAAAATTCAGCGACCCAGGTTTGTAAAGAGAAGGCGTTAGGTCCACGGTGCCTTTAAGAACCAGGATCTGTGGTTGTCCGGGCTTAGTTCCAGCTCTTCACGAACTGGACATGAATCCTCCAAAATGGTCTTTCTCTTTCCTGGGTATCAGTTTCCTCGTCTGTGAAAGAGTAGCTGGAAGGTCCGGACCAGACCCACTCTGCCCTTCGGATGCTGCCGGCCAAGGGGGTGGCCCAGGCTCTACAGCAGGGAAGGTTTTCGAGACCAAAGAACACCGGCGCCAGTCCCGAGGCAACAAGAAGCGCTGCCTGGAAGTTCATCCTCGGGTCTCCTCTGCCTTCCGTAGGATAAACGTGGGAGAACAGGGTGGAAGCCTGCGACAGATGCCGAATCCGACCAAGGTAACTAGGAAGCTCGCCTACTAAATCCTACCGTTTCCTCTAATTGTAAAATGGCGGCCGCACAGGGTTCCACCTCTCGCCTTGCATCACGTGCCAATACCGGCTTCAAAAACCGCCATTGAACAAAAAGAGCGACCCTGATCACATGATACAGGTCTACCAATACAGCAAAGCGAAGGCAGCGTACTCCTCATCAGGTGGTCAAGGTAGCCTGTCAATTTGCTACTGTCACATGACCTAGCACTGGCTTTAATAGGGGAGGGAACTGTTCTGACACCACGTGATCACACGTAACGGCCACGCTTTGTCACGTGACTAGAACCCGCCTTCTTATCATTATTCGCCCCTCCCTCACTCTGTGCTAGGTCCTGCGTCAAGCGGCAACGCGGCAGCGAGGGGGCGGGGCTCCGACCGATCACGTGCCCCCGCACCTCCCCGGCGCGCGCCCGCCCGCTCGCCCCCGGCCCCGGCTCCTCCTCCTCCTCTTCTCGCCATTGCAGTTGGACTCGGCAGCCCGGTGCGCACCGCGTGGCTTTTGGGGGGCGACCCCGGAGGGCTGTAGAAGGAGGGTGGCGGCGGTGGCTGTAGTTGGGGAAGGGGACGCCAACAAGGTAAGCGTCATGTGGCGCGGTCAGCCCTCTCCCGCCTCTGCCCCTCCCCCCCGCCCGTCCTCCCACTCAGCACGGGCCCATTTAAGATGTCGCGGTGACAAGGCCTGAGGCGCCCCGCGCTCTCCATCCCTGCCAGGTCCTCTCGCCCTGGCGCCTGGCTCATTCTTCCCTTGCCAGCCTCGCTCCCGCGCTCGGCCGTTACTCTCCCCCATTGTGCAAAGGAAACAAAATGGCGGCGGCGGTGGCGGCGAGGACCCGGTGCGCGCGCATTCTCCCCCCCCCCCCGCCCCAGCGGCCCCTCGGCCGGCGGCGGTGTGTTGCGTTGGGGGGGGTGCACGCGCACCGTGCCCCCGGCCGCCGCCTCCCCCCCGGGTCCGGCTTTGTCTGTTGCGGCGCGCACGCGCGCACGTGTCGGGAGCACACACCCCCCTCAGGCCAGGAGCATCCTGACTGGAGTGGCGTGGCGACCCTCCTCCTCTTTGTCCCAGTCCCGCCCGGGGTTCTTGGAGAATACCAAGTGCCCATGGCGGGAATCGTCGCCTCCTTTGTCCATACTTGGCGTGGAGATTCGGACCCCTTCTTTGGAATCCTGTCCCCACGTGGTTTGCCGACGAGGCCTTTGTGGTTTCGTGGAGTTCTCAAATCTCAGATCACCCAACCTTCCCCAGGTCTGGATCTAAACTTGGGGGAGGGTCTAAGCATACCCTTTTTTTAGACTGGGTGTGTCAATTAACGTTGATTTTTTTCCAGATTGCTAACATTTGCTTTCTGCCCAAAACCGTGATCTGGTGCGATATTTGGATGCACTGTAATCTGCAAGATTGGCGTGAGAGCATGAGCGCTGCAAACCCTTATCTCCTTTCCTCAAATGGTTCAGTGGCCGAGATTCTTGGGATGGTTCTTGAGGTTCTGTTGGGGTAAATCCTTCTGGATGAATTATTTGGAGAGTTCAGTGATAAGCATCATTTCCTCCAGTTGGGTTTAAACTTGGGGAGAATAAATCAACTGCCTTACAAAATTGGAATTTGAAATTCTGCATGATGGTAAATGAGGGGGGAGCCATCAATTTCAGTAATACAAACCTTTTTCCCTGGATTCAGGTATTTCAGTGATCTTATTGCTTAGGATTCTGTCCTGTCTAAAATACACAGCCTGGTTCACCGTAAAATGAGAGGTACCACCCTAAATTAAGGTTTTGTTTTAGGGCTTTAGGTTCTTTTCCTCAGATATTTGTGGTTGTGAGTCTCCAGGGATTGTTTACAGAGCTGTCACTAGTTTTGTGTATGGTTTGTGGGATGTAGCTATAGCAGCTGCTTTGACTGAAAAGAAGTGTGGAGACCAGAGGCTCATCCACAACTAGAAAAGGAGAAAGGCGCCAGGACTCTGGCAGGTGTTACTCTCCCTAGTCCAGGAGTCTTTGTCCCTGAGCTTTCTCCTGGCTCTTAGAGTCATGGTCCATGGGATCTGTGAATGGAGTCTCGAAAAAGACCTTAGCATTGTGTGGAGTTGATTGGAAACTGGTAATTACTGACAGGCTTGACCTTGCCAGTCAGTATACTGACTCCTCTCCTTGCCTTCCTGTGGGCAAACCTAGGAATCATTCTTTAACTGGATTTATCTCCTTTCCTCAAGTGGTTCAGTGGCTGAGATTCTTGGGTTGGTTTTTGAGGTTCTACTCCGCTGAGTCCTTCTGGATGAATTATTTGGAGAGTTCAGTGATAAGCATTATTTCCTCCAGTTGGGTTTAAACTTGGGGAGAATAAACCACCTGCCTTAACAGTGCACTACTAAGTGGCCAATTGTTTACATTTTTTTTTTTTTTTAAGATTTACTTATTAATTCATTTAGAGCTGGGGTACATGCCAGAGCTGCAGGAGTGGTGAGAGGATTCACCAGAAACAGTGGGGAGCAGAACAGGCAGATTGATACTGTACACTGCTGAGAGGGGAGCAGAGGACAGGTCAGGAGAGGTCTTCCTGGCCATGTGGATCACCTCGGGGGCTGGGGATGAAACTCACACTGAAGCAACTGTGGCTAGCTTGTAGTGCTGCTCCCAGACCCGTTAGCCAAGGAGGGCCCTGTTTACAGTTTTTTGTTTTGTATTTCCTAATTAAACTTATTTAGTGCCGGTAGGCAAGAATTCTGTTAGCTTATTACTAAGTGAGGAAAGGCTGTGTTTTATTTTTCTTCAGTTTTTCCCTTTAAAATACCACATTGCAAGAGAGACTGCTACTGTGATGCTGTCACATATCTGGTGCTTATTTTCTTACTTAATTTCTCCAGGTCAAGACAGGTGGAATCAGTGAGTAAAGAGAACCTTTAGTCTGTAAGTCTGTTCTCTTTGGGTAAGCAGCAGGCGGCATCTTGTTTGTCTTTAGGTTTCATCAAGATGTGGGGATTGGAAATGTTTTCTCAGCTTCTGAAAAAGGATTTCCTAGTTTCCTTGGGGTTGGGCCAGCAGCCTCCTCTTACCCACCCCTCTCACCCTCCCCAGTTCTGAGTTTAATTTACCTTTCAATAAAGGCATTATTCCTTTACCCTGAGAAACTTGGGTGTACACCTCCTTGGACTTGCCATTCTGTTACAATTTGTCAGTAAGTTGATTAACCTTGTGCAATTTTAAAAGGTGTGTATATGTCACCATCTAGTAGTAGGAGGTCTCAACAAATGGTGGCATTTTATTTGAATTTTGCTTTGATTGAAGCATCAGGATTCAAATTTTTAAGCCTTATTGGTTGGATGCTTTTTATTTTAGCAAAGTCCTGGGAGACAAATTTTTTATTTCTGTTCCTAGTGGAAGGGTTTGGAATTAGATTGTGGTTTGGCAGTCTATTCAGAATTAGTTTGGGCCTAAAGGGATGGGCCTAACTTAAGTTTTTTTATGCAGCATTTGACAATTTTGTTCAAAACTAGCTTATCTCTCTGTTATTTGTGGTAAGTTGGTGCTGCCTTTTTATGGTGCTAGATCAGCATTAGAATAATGAAAGCAGGGCAAGCAGATGCTTGTTAGGGGCAATGTACTGACTTTCAAAATTTGTTTCTTATGATATTTATACTCTTGTTAAATCCTTGTGAAATTTTTCCAAGACAGGACTTTATATGTGATCCCATTATAAATAGCAATTAGAAATTCAGGCAGACTTTTAATGTGCGCTATTTTTAAATGTTTTGTGAAAGTGATAGGCAGTTAAAAAATTTTTTCCTCCCCTCGTTAGTTGTCCATATAATGAAAAAGTTGAAAATGTAGTACTAGTCTCAAAAGGAAAATGAGTTTACTAATCATGTGACAATTTTTTTGTGGGCCATGTATGGTCATGGAGGATGAATATGCAGTCTTGATGAGGATTTAGTCATCATCTTGTATATGCAACCTTTCATTAGAATGCAAATTTGCTTGATGTTATTTTTATAAATGTAGGTGATCAGTGAGAAAAGGGTCTGTTGATAATTTTCCTTGAACATCCAAACAGCCATTATAATTATTTTCATTAGGGTTGTGGTTCAAGCTCAAGAGTAAATTGGAATTAGAATAATCTCAGGCCTCTTGCTTTTCTCTCCCTTGCCTTAGAACTACGTGACTTTTTTTAATCTGTGTGTATTTAAAGAATAAGATGTTACAAGTTATGTTTGCTTCATAGGGTCACATTTAGAATTTTTGTAGGTTAATAGTCCTTGCTGTGTATTCATAATTCAGAAAGCTAGTCTAAATGTCAACAATATGAAAATAACCAGTTCAGTTCTGTGGCTCATAGTGGCACTTAATAAATATTTGTCCTGTGGATGACCTGTGCAGAATCGGATAATAGCAGCCCAGTAAGCAGGGAGATCTTGGGCTCTGCTGCCAGACCTCACCAATGACCACAGCTTTGCACAGTGGATTTGTAAACTGACAGGATTGGAAAGAAGGTGAATTGAGCCAATTTCGGTGACTTTACTTGCATTTGTTTTTTAAAATCTAAGGCTTCAGTGCTGGAAAACTGGCAATTTCTTACAAAAGTTAAAAGGCAGCAGCCATAATTTCACTCTTGGACATTTCTTCTAAAGAAATGAACATTTATGTTCACCCAAAAACCTATACACAAGTGTTAATAACAAGCTTTCTTGCTGCATGAAATAAACCAATCCTGAAAGGGTAACATACTCTATACTTTAGTTTTATGTAATATTCTTGGAATGCCATAAGTATTCCTGGTTTCTAGGAGTTAGAAGTGGGGGCAGTTGGAAGATGAGTGATTTATGAAAAGACAGCAGGAGGAATCCTTGTAAAGGTAGCAGCTGTATCTGACTATGTCAGTATCGGTATTATGGTTATGATGTTGAACTGTAGTTTGCAAGATATAACTATTGAGGGAGCTGGCTATTTTTTTGTATTGCATCTGAAGCTACTAAAAAGTTTCAAAAGTTTCCTTTTGAAAAGATACCAATGCTCACCAAAGTAATTCACACTGTTCATATTTTGTTATTAATATTTAACCTCCTTTGAGAGGTAGTAATTTTCTTTTTAATTTGTGTGTGTGTGTGGGGGGGGGTGCTTTTGTGGAGAAGTAAATCAATTAAATTATAAACCGAGTCAAAAAGAAAAGTCCAACACTTCCCCATTAAGGGCATTGTTTCTGCCTGGCACCCCTGCTTCCAGGTATGGAGGACTTTTAAGTGCTTCTTACCTCTACTGCCTGAAGAGCATGTTGGACAGAGTTTGGTAGTTCAGGCTTGTAGGCAGATTTTTAAATATTTTCATTGCTTCATCCATTTGTAGTTGAAATTGCTCCTTTAATGCAGTGTTTGTAGTTACACAGTTGATAAAGCATTTTTCCACATTGTTGCCTTCAATTCTTACTATTGATAACTCTTAGGCACAAGCAGGGTTTTGTTTTGTTTTGTTTTGTTTTTTTTCATTAAAAATATATTTAAAAGATGTATTTTGTTATGTATAGAAGAACTGAGGTGTAGGCCAGAGGTGCAGGGGGTGAGAGGCTTCATCATAGACAGTGGGGGAGCAGAACAGGTAGATTACTGAACTACACTGCTGAGGGGAGCAGTGAGCAAGACAGGAAAGATCTGTGCCATGTGGGGTTAGCTCATTGGCTGGGGATGGCACTCAGACTGCAGTGGCTGATGATGTTTTAATAGCACCGAGACTTAACCCCTATGCCACAGAGCTGCCTGTTTCTCCATTTTTGACATAACTTTGAAGACCCTGTAGCTGCCTGGTTGGAGAGCCCAGGTAGGTGGGTGTAAACCTGGAACTTCTGTCTCCAGGGCTCATGGGCACTTTTCAGTATTAATGGGGCCTTGGAATCCTGGGAGTTTCTTGGGTGCCAGCAACACTTTGGGGAGCAAACTGTATTGCCAACTTTTTTTTTTTTTTTGGAGGAAAAGTACCTCTAATTCTCATACACCAAAACCATTTTTTGCACAATGATTTAAGAAAGGAAAACATTGTAACCCTGAAGATATGGAAGGAAATAAATTTTAAGGACAGCCCATTTAATTGAAAATATTTGTGAAGATCTTGCTGACTTTGTACCTCAGAATGAACCAGCTGGCCGGAGCCTGCGAAGCTGGCCTTGGCCTGCTTGGTGCAAGTTCAGTCCCCACCCCGGACGTGATCCACGGAGCCTGGCAGACCTCTCTTGTCTTGCCCACTGCTCCGCTAAGCAATGTACTTTGTAGATCTGTCTGTTCTGCCCCGCCCAGTCTGTCTCTGGTGAATCCTCTCACTACCCTGCACCTTTGGCGTGTACCCCAGGTCTATATGCATAAATAAAAGAAAAGAATAAACCAATAAAAACACTTCACTGCACAGAGTACTGAGAACTAGTGTGTCAGATCTTAGAATTTTGTTGGATTAAAGTGTTAATATGTTACAGAGTGTCATCCATAAGTAGATTTTAGATCTACATCTTCTCTTTGGTTGCTCTGTTAAAATTATTGATGTCTTTTGGTGGGGTGAATCGGAAAGTTAGAGAAGTAGTTAGAGAAGAATTGCATTTTATACCTTTTCACTTTGCCCTTCAGAATAGGTTAGCTTCAGAGGTCAGGAAAACAGAGTTGGGGTGAGTCCTTTTTAAAAGATCAGTTCTATTCAGGATAATTCCTTCCACTTTTATGATTTTGTGAAACACCTGGATGGAGGAGCCACCCCAGAAGATAGGTGAAGCCATACCTGTCAGGGTGTTGCCAGTACACCTGTTCATTCTGTAAACATTTATTCATCCACAAGTACCAAATTGGGGTATGCTTCTTTTCTGACAGCAAGTGCTGAGACCATCATGTTCTGATAATTTGGTTATCTGCAGCAACCAGAAAGATGGTAATTGCACCTCAAGCCTAATGCTTTGTGGTTTAAACTTTAGTTGTTCTTCATATGAGTGGGCTAGAGACCAAAACAAAGAAACCTGAGTCCTATGTGTTAGAACATCCCAAAGCTCACTCAGAGATCATGTTTAAAATCCTGATACTGGGCCTTCAGGTGGTATCAGGGCCTGAGTTCAGTGTGTGGCCAGGAAGCTAACTCACATGGCACAGCAGACCTCTCTCCTGCTGCTCCCCTTAGCAGTGTATTTCAGTAGATCTGTGTGTTCTGCTTCCCACTCTTGCCTCTGGTGAGTCTCTCACCCCCAGGACCCCGTTTTTCTGTGCATAATAGTTAAAGTATTTTTTTTTTTTAAAAAGATTTATTTATTTATTCATACAGAACGGGGGTACAGGCCAGAGATGTGGAGGATGAGAGGCTTCCCCAGAGACACAGTGGGGAGCACAACAGGCAGATCGACGAAGTGCGCTGCTGAGGGGAGCAGCGGGCGGGTTTTATTTTTTAAAGATATTTTAACTATTGGGCCCTCCCTAGTGGCATAGCGGATTAAAGCACAGCACTAGGAAGCTAAAGCCACTTCCGCATGAGTTCGATTCCCGCCTGTCCCGGAGGTGACCACATGGCGTGGCAGACCTCTCCTGACCCGCCCACTGCTCCCCTCAGCAGTGTACTT
>NW_004567126.1:929135-930344 GCF_000260355.1 Condylura cristata | reverse complement strand
TTTTTTTTTTTTAATACTCATTTGCCCTAAATGTAGCTTGTAGGAACCCTCAGTCAGCACCTTGTTGTGCCTCCATCGGTCTCTCTGTTTGTTTGTTTAGTTAGTTAGTTAGTTATACATACATACAAGAACTGGGGTATAGGCTGGAGGTATATGGGGGTGAGAGGATTCACCAGAGACAGAGTAGGGAGCAGAACAGGCATATGTGCTGAAACAACACTGCTGAGAGTAGCAGGGGGCAGATCAGGAGAGGTCGGTTGTGCCGTGTGGGTCACGTCCTTGGCCAGGGATTGAACTGTTGCTGAAGTAGCTGTGGATAACTTCATAGAGCTGTACTTTAAAACCATCATGACACCAAGGAGAGCCCTCCATTGATCTCAGTGCTTCCTGACTTCCTGGCACTACAGTGTGACCTTAACTCTCCTGGTATAGGTCCTGTGTCAGATGCCAGCTGAATCAACCATTTCTTCCAGGAACTTCTTTTAGTAGGCTTTAGATAATATCAGTTATATAAAATCCTTAATGAAAAGGTTTAAGCCATCTGGATTCTTGGTGTAAGCCCTGTTACTGGAAAGTCTCCACATTTATTTGCGGTAGAGGAAGAGTGTGAGACAAAGAGGTAGTAGTGTACAGGGAAGCACTGGCTACTGACACAAGTTAGACTTGTAGGGAAGGAGTTTCTCCTTTTAAGGTATGTAAAAGAACATAGGAGCTTGCCTGACACATGTCTTCAACTGTCTCAATGTCCCGTCCAAGGCTTGGCATGAAAGGGGTGCATGCTGAGTGCTTCTTGAATAAATAACTATGGTTTTACATATCAACCTTTGCTATCAGATGGATGAGCTTTCAGATTAGATTTGGCAAGGACCAGTAGATGTTTAACATCGCTTCTCACTATTCGACTGATTCTGATGGCCAACATCTTGTTACTTTAGGGTTTGTTTGCTAGCTTTGGTTTAATATTTACCTTTTTTTTTTGTATTTTAATATTGTTTTTTGTATTAAAAAATACTATGTTTATTTTTACATCTGTTTGTGCCTTTTTCCATCTCAGTTGTAATCCCCGTGGGCTTCCCATCACCAAATCACCCATGTACCATTATCATAGGCCAGTGCACTTCTCCCCACCCCCATTTTTTATCCCATTCCCCACTCCACCCCCATAAATGTCTCTGGTATATAGATGTTCATTATTACTATATTCCCCCT
>NW_004567126.1:869729-927780 GCF_000260355.1 Condylura cristata | reverse complement strand
AAAAAAAAAAAAAAAAGACACGCAAAACTATAGAACTGTTCAGATATGTACAAATGAAGTCCAGTGTAGCCTCTCACAGCTTTCACAGTTACCAACATTTTGCACTCTCATCATCCTTCTCCACCTCAGTGAACTGTTTTCACAGCAAGTAACAATCATGGACTTTAATCTGTTAACTATGTATTTATTTAGCACATAAAGATAACTTTTCCAGCACAACCACACTATTGGGAATAGTCATTCCTAACTGAATGTGTGATTATTCCTTAATACTGGATGTACTTTTGTATGTTGTCACTCATCATAGGCTTCACAGCCTGCTTAATAAAGACCTGTCCCTTGGTAGTAGAAATTGGTGTCATTGTTGAGGGTCTGTGGAGTCTTACAGGTTAACTCCTTTAATTTTCTGTCTTCCTCTCCTCTTCAGCTATTCCCCTTTTGTAGGTATTGAAGGAAGCACAAAAGGAACTTTTGGGCAGTAGGTGGACTGGACAGGCAGGGTTTCAGGCTCAGCTCCGTGTAGGGCAAGTACTTGGTTATCACTGAGTGGCTCAGGGTTATCACTTGAGTCCCTGTGCCCAGAAATGGACCTCCATTTCTCCCTACAAGTAGCCTTTGACTGCACCTAGATTTGTAGGAGCATCACCTATCATTATTCCACCAGGTAACCTACTTAGATGGTTAGATGAAGTGGTGGTTTCCTCTATTCTCTTTTGTGTGGGTGGAATTTTGTTGTTTAGAAGATTTCAGTGAAGAGCCAGGCTGTCTGTACAGAGTGGAAATTGAGTACATTGTAGTTAGCATGTTATTTAGACTTTTAAAAAGTTAACAGCAGCATTTGTCCTGAAGACTTATACACTCCAGCCTCAGCTCTCAAGAGTTGTGTGGTCACAGCTGTCATTTATCTTAGAAGGATCTTGCCTTTCCAGTTGATAGATGCCTTTTGGAGCCCTCATCCCCAGCTTTTTCCCCATCTTTATTACCCTCAAAATCAAGAGCTCCTTCCCCCATTTTTCCTTCTCCAAGCACCAGGATTTTGCTGAACACATCTACTCAATTTTTGAGTCTCAGCTTTTGAGACTTACTGATATTCTTACTTTACACAGGTAAAAATTGTTATTTTATATAAGAAACAGAATAGAAAAGAAAGCAAAAATCATTGGAACCTGAAGTCAGACTGGCATGTAGAAACTAGCTGTTTTGATTTTTAGGGATTTTTAGTTAGTTGTTTATACCTTAACATGATGGTAATACTTTGGCTTGTTTGTGATTCTTTGGAAATAAAGAATCACAGCAATAAAGAATTTGCTCTGTTAACAGGACTCCTTCACGAGACTGTACTGCTGTCTTTCATCCTGCTGTGTCTGTCTGCTAAAATTCATCCATCTATGAAATATTTGAAACTAAAAAGATTTTCTGATCTTATAGATAGTAGAACTGTTGATAACATCAAGGAAATCTGTCGCAATTTGAAAAGATAAGCAAACAATTTGATTTCCAGACACTACAGAAAAAGAAGTAAAAATGGTAAGAAAAAAAATTTTAATAGACACAATTCTTCATTCATATCAAAGATATTTGATTCTATACTAGTCCCCTCTTACTCTCACAGGGATGTCTCATGACCCCATTTGGACATTGGATGTCTAAAACTGTGAATAGCCTTATGCTATTCTTTTCTTATGCCTCATACCTCTGATAAAGTTTAATGGAGAGGCCACATTCACATGGCTTGTATCACAGTGTACCCTTAATAATTGTTTCATTTCCTCTCACTACTCAAAAGGCACACAATTTAAAATTTATGGATGGTTTATTTCTGGAATTGTCCCATTTAAAATTTATGGGCCACGGTGGGCCATGGGTAACCGAAACTGGAGCAGAACTACAGTAAGGGGGGGGCTACTGTGTAATCATTTTTTCATTGATTTGTTGAGTTACAAAATAGTATGTGGTCTAACAATTCAAAGAATGTATATTTGAATCTTAAAGTTATACAAGTAAAATATTGTGACATGTACAGAGAAAGAATGACTATCAGGTTTGATTTGCTGCTCTGCATACTTTCAGTCATGTTCATGTAGTCTTATTTTCACATGTATAATGGAGTTTATTAATGGTGTGCGCAACTTAAAGAATATGTGGCAGATTGCACGTACTTTTGTACCTGTTGTTTTTTAACGGAGTTTTCACATTTCTAGCGTCCAATGCGAATTTTTGTGAATGATGATCGCCATGTGATGGCAAAACATTCCTCTGTTTATCCGACCCAAGAGGAACTGGAGGCGGTTCAGAACATGGTGTCCCACACAGAACGGGCTCTCAAAGCTGTGTCTGACTGGATAGATGAGCAGGAAAAAGGCAGTGGTGAGCATGCTGAGTCTGAGAACCTGGACATGCCCCCAGAGGATGAAGCCAAAGAAGGAGCTGGGTATGTTTGAGGTTTGGTGGGATTTCTTATCTTTCTAGGGGAACTAGCCAGTGTAAGGGGAAACATCTCCCCTCCCCCCCTTTTAAAATTTGTTTCCTTAAGTTACTGCTCAATTTTTCTGTAGTAATTGGTTTCTCCCCTCAAGCGTAATCCCCATAGTTTTCCCATCACTCTAACACTCATGAACCATCACCATAGTCTCTACTGCTCTTTCCCATCCCTTTTTTGACCCCTCTTCCTTCTTTCCCCATGATGTATGCCTCATCTCTGTTCAGCTTGCAAGTTTTGGGAGCATCTCCTTTTTTGAGAAGTTCTGCCCTTTCTGGAGGCCTCTAGATTCAGGGTCCCTCACTGAGCATTTTTTGGACTGTCCTGCCTGCAGGGAGCAGAAGACGGAGCATATGACCAGGACCCTTCGAGGTGTAATGCGTGTAGGCCTTGTGGCAAAGGGCCTGCTACTCAAGGGGGACCTAGATCTGGAGCTAGTGCTGCTATGTAAAGAGAAGCCTACGACTGCCCTTCTGGACAAGGTGGCTGACAACCTGGCCATCCAGCTCACTGTGAGTGTGATACTCCCACTGGCCAGGGTAGGGTGGTTGTCGAGGGAGCAGTGGTCCCTTCGCATACTGTACTCATATCTTGTTAGGTAATAGGCAGGGTGCCATTGAGGTTCTGTGGATTGTAGCCAGCTGGTTGCAGTGGCATACAACTAGGACTGGGTGCCCACTATATGCCAAACTGCAACATGTGAGGACTGCCCTCGTACTGAACTTTATTCTCCACTTAGTGGGTGGGTGGGAGGATGGATGAATATAATTATTAACTCTCCTTGTCTAGTGCATATCTTGGTCTAACCAGAAACTTTTTAAAACACAATTTTACGTACCTTATTCCAAAAGTATTGCCTGAGTAACAGCGTGACTGTTAAGCATTTACTATGCCAGAACATAGGCCAACCAGGCTGTTTACATGTTTAGCTTCAATCTCATAAGGATCCTCTAAGGTTGGCTGTAAGCATTGAAATATTTTGGAAGATACGATTGTAGTTCAGGGAGTAGAGTCACTGACCCAGCATACCTGACTGGGGATCTCTGGGACTGAAGGCTCTCTGGATGTCACTGTCACATCCCATCTCCTCAGCCAGGTTCACCCTGGACTTAGCAATAGAAGCAAAAGAAGAAAGTAAAAACAACCAAGAAGAAATCTCATTTTAGAGAGAAATGCGCTATCCATTTCCTTATGTCAGCATGTATCCTGTGACATATTACTGATAATTTGGGATTTTGAACAGAAATCAGAATTGAAATGTGAAGCTAATGCTGTGTACAGTGGGTACGCTGGAGATCTAGTTAAGGTAAATCCCTAAACTTACTGCTTTTAGGGGTAAGTAAGTCAATGTTCTTGTCATAAAAATTATAATTAAAGAAAACTAAGTTCATATAAATAAATACTTACAGCAGGGAGTAACAATTTTTACAGTCAGTTTTTTTTTTTTTTAGCGCATACAAAAACTGTATTGTAGGCTAGAGTTCTGTTGAGGGGGTAGTGAGAATTCACAGAGATAGAGTAGGGAGTAGAACAGGTGGGTTTACTGAAATACACTGCTGAGGGGAGCAGCAGGTGAGACAGGAGAAGTCTGCTGTGCCGTGTAGGTCAGTTCCCTGACTGGGGATTGAACTCGTGCCTCAGTGGCTGGCGATAGCTTGATAGCACTGAAACTTTAACCCCTTTGCCACCAAGGAGGCCCCAGAGTCACTTTTTAAAGAAAGGTACAAGTGTATTTCATCAGTTTAGGTTGGCGTTTTATCACTGGCATGATTTTACCCTGTAGTAGACATTTGGCAGAGTCTGGGGATAGTTTGGTTGCGGAATTGGGGTGCTATAGCATCTCATGTGAAGGCTAGGGATGTCGGTAATCTTTGAATAATTGCAGGGCAGCCCCACAAATGAGAGCAATCCAGCCCAAAGTACCCCTGGTATGGAGGTAGATAAACCCTAATTTAGATTCTTTCAAAGTGCAGTTGTCCTCCCCCCAAAGAGTATTTACCTTCTTTTCTGTACCAAAAATCATAAAAGCTTTAGTTTTCTTCATTAGGGCATATAAACTGGTTTGATATTAAAAAAGAAAGCTGTTGTGAGTATTCTAAGAGATAACCTGCGTTTGCAGCAAGTACATACTATAACCTGCATCAGATGATACCATCCCATTTCACCATACACTTGTCATTCCATACTCTGATGTTGTTCATCCAGTGTGGAAATGGTGGTGGGATGCCCAGTCTGTGCTGGGTGTTGTGTTTTCTATGCATTGTCCACTTCTCTTCTAGTCTCCTTGTACCGTGTGGTGTACATCTTGTCACGAAGTCCATTTCACAGCTTTGAAAACAGAATGATTTGGTTGTCCAAAGTGATTGTCAGGTCACAGTGCAAGTGTTTGTACTTTGTCTCCTCCCATGTTTTTTTGGTTTTTTTTTTTCCCTCCCATGTTTTTAACTCCTACCCAGTATTACAAAGCTCTCTGTGGGAACCACTTTTCTATATAGTCAGTCTCCTATTTTCTGGAGCACCTAGAAAATCAACAAAAGACCTGGTGAACAGGAGGGAGCTCTTGCTGGGACTAGATGTAGGGTCACATCACACCCCAAGAATTGGCCTGTCTACCACAATAACCCAATGACCGACAGAGGTAAATTAGAGAGTTGTTGAAGGCAACAACTTGAGAAAGTTTGTGAAAATGTCATTTTCCTTTTTAGGCTGTTACAGAAGACAAGTACGAAATCGTCCAGTCAGTGGATGATGCTGCAATTGTGATAAAAAACACAAAAGAGCCTCCATTGTCCTTGACCATCCACTTGACATCCCCTGTCGTCAGAGAAGAAATGGAGAAAGTATTAGCTGGAGGTAGGGAGACTTGAGAAAGGCCACCAGGCCTTTGGATACTCGGTGATCTCTCATTTCTCAAATGTGCTATTCAGTTTTAGACTGCTTTGATTAAAGCCTCTTGGTGTAACTTTGACCACCGTTGCTCTGAAACTGTATCTCCTGTTCAGTTTCAGCACTTGGGAGTTTGACAAAATAGTTGCACTAAAAGTGAGTAGCACTTTTCATAGAGGATTATGCCATTGTATCTCAATCCTTGAACTTCTCATCAGTATTATATTGTGTGTATCTATTGAGCCATTCTCTGGCCTTGGAAAAGTGTGTCCCGGAAACATTTATGGTTTTTAAATTACAAATGATAACCAGATGGCTTCCGCATGAAGATCCAGTTGGAATTGTGCAGCCAGTTTGTGTTGCAGCAGGACTGAGGGCTTCTTCCTTTGTCTTCACCCCTGTCCACTTTTATCAGCTGCAGTGATTGAATACAAATTGCTGATAAAGTTTCAGATGAAGTTTTGAACAATGTAATTATCAGAGCAAATCTTTGCACCTCAGGCACTAATGTTTTCACAATTCAAAGTTCACCCAGGGCCCCTAATGCATCTCTTCTGTGTAGAGTTTTTTCCATCACAAATTTCGCACCATAAAGGAAAAGGTAACAGACTTTAGCCAAATCATTGACACACAAATAGAAACAACCCATACTCTGGTTTTGCTGCAGCACTGGCTCAAACTTAGGCCCTGTTGCTGGTCTTTGATGACCTTTGGTTCCAGTACATGATTCAGACTACCAGAGCCCTTCTAGTGTATCAATTTAGGGACGCTGGACCTTTGACCAACAGGACTCTCTCTGTCAAGGGCTGGGGTTAGGGCAGTCCCACCTAGTGGGCGGAGGTGGTCCCCTTTGCTACAGATGCCTCAGGGGATGGCTGTTGAGGGGAGCAGAGAGGGAGTTCATTTCCACTCCCCCCACCTTTTGTTTTTGTTTTTGTTTTTGTTTTTCCCTTTTGGAATTTTTAGTATAGCTAATTTATGGGGAGGAAACAGTCTTAGAAGATGGGGTTCACCTGTCTGCCCCCTCCCCCCATGGAATGATCCCTTTTAGAATGCCTGCCCACTTTTTGTTTTTGTTTTTTGGAGGGGCCTCCGATTTTTACCATTTCTTCTGCAGGCAGATTTAAATACTCTTAACTTCTCCGTCCCTGGTCAAGGGTGGAGATGACTTGAGATTCTGGGAGCCTCAGCTGCCCTTTAGGAAGCTGCCACATCCCCTTTCCACCTGACAGAAACCCCTTGGTCAAACTGTACCTTGTCTTCTTATTCCATCCATGAATAGAAACGCTATCAGTCAACGACCCCCCGGACGTTCTGGACAGGCAGAAATGCCTTGCTGCCTTGGCGTCCCTCCGACACGCCAAGTGGTTTCAGGTTTGCATTTTGTTCTTCTATTTGTCTTTTGGTAGAGAATTCCTAAGTTTTAACTTGGCTAACTTGCATCATAAAGTTTCGGTAACATTGAAGACTTCTGTGCCAAACTTAGCACCTGCAGGCCTGCAGTTGCTAAAGGAGCACACATAAACAAATTTGACACCCCCCAAAGGAGGCTTGTGACTGAGTAGGTGGGCTGCTGCTGCTTTGTGCCAAGAGTAATGTTATTCTCATGCACGTGGTGAAATTGCTGCTGACCACATATTTGATGGTCGTGAATGTTCACCATCAACCCTTGACACAGTAGCACTGTGAGACTTGTGTTGTTCATGTTGCTTTGTGTTCAGGAGGGTACCTTGGTGTAAAGAGCCTTTGCTTTGTTCCTCTAGGCCAGAGCCAATGGGCTGAAGTCGTGTGTCATTGTCATCCGGGTTCTAAGGGACCTGTGTACCCGTGTGCCCACCTGGGGACCCCTCAGAGGATGGGTAAGACATTATGTAGCTAGGACCACCCGGGGATCATGTGTACCTCCTGTGAGGAGTGTGTGATTGTTATTGGGCTGAGTGGCCCTTTGGTAGTGGCCATTGTAGCCCTGTCAAGAGCTGCATATTAAGTGTCTGGCATCCAGGGAACCACAGGCTGGGTGGGTTTGAGACTAAGAGCAGGACTCTCCATGGGGAGTGCGCATCTCAGAGAAGAGAAGTGATAAGGCACACTTACTTTGATGTGCTCAACTTTACCATGGAGCCTTTTTGGCTGCTCTTGGACAGGGGTCAGCAAATTGGGCTGGAGAGTCAATTTTAGCCAGCTACCTGATTTTTTATAGCCTAGAGTTAAGGTTTCTGTATTTTTCAGTTGCTACATTGTTAAATATGAAAGTACCAACATAGTAGCACACTTGACCTACATAGCAGGCAGGACTTAGTACCTAGTCCTTGAAGGAAAAGTGGGCTGACTTCTGCTTCAAGTATCCTGTCTTTGGCTTAGCTTGAGTATGAACATGGGCAGCTGTGACTCCCTACCGTGTGGGCTTGTGCGCAGTGGTAGATCCTCAGTGTTGACCCACTGTCTCTTGCATACTGTGACTGACTGTCTCTCTTGCCTTACAGCCCCTTGAGCTTCTCTGTGAGAAGTCCATTGGCACAGCCAACAGACCGATGGGTGCTGGCGAGGCCTTGCGGAGGGTGCTGGAGTGCTTGGCGTCAGGCATCGTGATGCCAGGTTGGGGCCTTGTGCTTTGGAAGTTGTAGGGAGAGGACAGGGATTGAGGCACTAAGGAGGTCGCTTCCTGGTGGGTCCCCTGACTGGGTTAGGGCAGCAGCAGCCCCGTGTCCTCTAGGATTGAAGCATGTGACTACCCTCTTGCACCATCATATCCAGCCCTGTGTCGGCTCCGCAGCTGTGACTCAGGGCGGATCCGGGGCAGTGGTGACCCACTCCCATGCAAGCTCCTTGCTCTGAGACACGTGGATTTTTTCTCACATGGGCTGGACGCTGAGTGGGTCACCAAGCTCGGCGTGTTTTCCAGAGCTGGGTGTGGATGGGGCGCGGGGGGGTAACGCACCTGGTTCCCTCAGCCAGCACAAGTCTTCCAGGATGCTAAAAGATAATCCTCTGCATATCTTCCTTGTTTCCTGCCTTCAGATGGTTCTGGCATTTATGACCCTTGTGAAAAAGAAGCCACTGATGCTATTGGGCATCTAGACAGACAGCAACGGGAAGATATCACACAGAGTGCGCAGGTATAGTCATCGCCATTGCCAACGTCAGCCCTTACCCAGTCTGTAATCACTGGCTTCCAGTTCCATTACTGGGTAGTCTCAGGGTAGCCACTGGACTCGTAGATTCAGGTCGGGACCAGAGGTGAAGGGATCATGCCTGATACAGGGTGCCCCAATCTGGGCTGCTTCTTTCCTCTGGTGCCACACGTGGTTGTGGCCTGCTTCCCCTGACTGCTTAAGTGCTATTTTCAGACACTGAGTCCAGCAGGGAAATGTATTTGCTGTGTGGACTGTTTCAGGGGTTCTTCCCCTGCAGGCCTACTATGTGGCTCCGTGTGGCAACCAGTCCTCAGGTTGGGGTCTCCTGTATGCCTTTCCGGGGGGGGGTGGTCACAGGCTGGCCTTCCCCCCACAGCAAGGCTGGGCCCTGGCAGTCAGGCCCTCCCCTGGCTGCTGGGGGACCCCTTGCTGTTTTAGGGGAGACAAGTAGCAACCCCCTCAGCTCCCACCCCTTCCAGAAGGCATTAGTGAGCACACACAGCTTGGCCAGGGGCTCAGGGCGGCTGAGTCAGAGCCCTCTTCCCCTTCTCCAGCATGCTCTGCGGCTTGCTGCGTTTGGTCAGCTCCATAAAGTCCTGGGCATGGACCCCCTGCCTTCTAAGATGCCCAAGAAACCAAAGAATGAAAACCCAGTGGACTACACGGGTAAGCACATTGAGGGTCTGGGCCACCAGTGACTCTTGGACTGTTGGCTGAGTACTAGTCTAGATTCTTAGCTGCTTCTGATCTCTTTCAGTTCAAATTCCCCCCAGTACCACCTACGCCATTACACCCATGAAACGCCCAATGGAGGAAGATGGGGAGGAAAAGTCTCCCAGCAAAAAGAAGAAGAAGATTCAGAAAAAAGGTACATGGCTTCATTAATAGTCCTGGTTACTACCCCCATTTGGTTGTAATTCAGGGCCCTCCATTCCCAAATGGTAACTTTGACTTAATTTTTCTTGAATATAGTATTTGAATCTTTTTTAAAGTAACGGGTTACACAATACAGTAGGGTGGCTGTGCCTCAGCTGATGACCACAGGGACCACTGAGTGCTTTGGAGTACAGGGTAGACCATTGCAAGTGTGGCCACTTAACCCCCTTTGTCATGCTCACAGCAGGGCTCAGAAGTGAGCCTCCTTCCCCAGATCAGAAGGAAGTAATCTCCAGCAGACTTGGTGAGCACTTGTCCATAACATTGTCGGTCTTCTCTCTAGAGGAGAAGGCAGAGCCGCCGCAAGCCATGAATGCACTGATGAGACTGAACCAGCTGAAGCCAGGGCTGCAGTATAAACTGGTTTCTCAGACAGGGCCGGTCCATGCGCCCATCTTCACCATGTCTGTGGAGGTAGATGGCAACTCATTTGAAGCATCTGGTCCGTCCAAAAAGACTGCCAAGCTACATGTGGCTGTTAAGGTAAGTGTAGCTGATGATGTGGTGCAATGTGTGTTTTATCTTTGAGCAGCAAAACTACTTCATCAGAGCCCCTAGTACAGCTCTTGGTGTATATAGCAAGAATTACAACTTGTGAAAACTACAGTGGTTAAATTGTTGAAGTTTTGCTAAGTCATTCATGGCAAGGATGCCTATCTTGTATTGATTGACAGGAGATTCCCAGGCATGACTGAGAATCAGGATATCTTGGGAAGTCAAAGAACAAACTCCATTGCTGGACCTTGCTTTCTGAGCCTAGATATCTAGGGTGTAGGGCTTGGTGTGGATGATACCCATACCAAGCCCCACTCACTGGGTGGGCTTCCTGTGGTCTCCATCCTACAGGTGTTACAGGACATGGGCTTACCTACTGGCGCTGAAGGCAGGGATTCCAGTAAGGGGGAGGACTCAGCTGAGGAGACTGAGGCAAAGCCGGCTGTGGTGGCTCCTCCACCTGTGGTGGAAGCTGTCTCAACCCCTAGTTCTGCCTTCCCTTCTGATCCCACTGCCGAGGTGAGCACATGGTGGGGGCTGGGATGAAGTAGGCAGCCCTGAGTTCTGGGCGTGGGGTAGTCGTTGGTCCTTCTTAGTTCCCCCAAAAGAGGAATCTTCCAGTCAGGAGTCTGTAGCTCACAGCTGAGAGTGCCTTAACTCCTTGGAATGTGCTGAGGTGACCCAGAGCTGGCATGTGAGTGGAGGTGGTCAAGATGCAGGAACGCCCAATGAGGAGTCCCAGGACCTCACTACAGGGGGAGAACAGGGAAGATGGAGCAGTGGGCCTCAGTTGCAATGCCTTGTGTGTGCTTTAGAGCCTTGAGCTGAGTTTGTTGGATCTCTTTTCTGTTTTCCCTGAGAACGTAAAACAGCAGGGGCCGATCCTGACAAAGCATGGCAAGAACCCAGTTATGGAGCTGAACGAGAAGAGACGTGGCCTGAAGTACGAACTCATCTCAGAGACAGGGGGCAGCCATGACAAACGCTTCGTCATGGAGGTGAGGGCCGGAGGGGTAATTGCATGCAGTCCCCCGACCCAGGGGAGGAGGTACAGGGCACCCTCAAAATGCATCTGTTATAACTGTATACCAGACATTTTATGGGGTGGAATGGGGAATGGGATAAAAAAAAAAATGGGGGTGGGGGAAGCGCACTGGACTATGGTGATGGCACACGGGTGATTTGGTGATGGGAAGCCCATGGGGATTACAGCTGAGATGGAAAAGGGCACAAAATGATGTAACAAACTTATAGTATTAAAAAAAGAAAAAAAATGTACCTGTTCTTCCCAGGTTGAGGTAGATGGACAGAAGTTTCAAGGTGCTGGCTCAAATAAAAAGGTGGCAAAAGCATATGCAGCCCTCGCTGCACTTGAAAAGCTGTTCCCTGATGCCCCTCTTGCCCTTGAAGCCAACAAGAAGAAGAGAACCCCTGTGCCTGTCAGGGGAGGGCCAAAATTTGCTGCAAAGGTAAGTGGTGGTCCCTGAGAACTGTAGTACTGGCACAGATTCTGTGATGTGCATGTGAGGTATGTGTAACTTGACTCTCTTTTCTCTATCCAGCCACATAACCCTGGGTTTGGCATGGGAGGTCCCATGCACAATGAGGTGCCTCCGCCCCCAAATCTTCGAGGGCGGGGAAGAGGAGGGAACATCCGAGGTCGAGGGAGAGGGAGAGGATTTGGTGGCGCCAACCATGGAGGTTACATGAATGCTGGTGAGCACTCCCGTCCTGCACTGTGAGGACCCAGCTTGCTCCCTGCCCTGGGGCTGAGCTGCTGGGAGGGCAGGGCAGCCCTTTCCTGCCCTGTGACCCGTCTGTTCCCTTCCAGGTGCCGGCTATGGCAGCTATGGATATGGAGGCAACTCGGCGACAGCTGGCTACAGTAAGTGTGTGTTTCTCTTTGTCTGACTTGGGAAGCAGCTACAGCTTAGTTCCTGTGCCTGAGTTAGTGCAGGGGGCCCACCAGCAGCAGCAGCCTCCCTGAGACTTAACAGTGGCACGCATCTTCTCGGGTGCTAGGTCAGGCGGTCCTCCAGCCCCCAACCTGCAAAAGTGTAATTTACTCTTAAGTGTTGAAACACGCTTGTGTAACTTAAAAGGTCTTTAAAAGTTAAAATTTTAAATTTCTCTGCTTTAAGCCATGTGAAGCACCAAACCTGTGGATATACATTTCCTGACAGTGCACAGTTCTTGTCTTGAGAAGGAGCCTTCATTGGGGGGTTACAGGAGCAGAGAAATCTAAAACATGAATTTCAAATGTGGCGCTCTCTGCCATTTTTCAAAAGAATTCTAATTTTTTTTCTCTGCTCTGTCTCCCCCTTTTGTAGGTGACTTTTTCACAGACTGCTACGGCTATCATGATTTTGGGTCTTCCTAGAGCATCTAAAAGTATTGCACACAAAATCAACTTTTTACTCCAATTTTCTCGAACTCCAAAACCCAAAGTGTCCGTGCTGTGCCCCTGTGCTTCACTGGGTTTCTCAACCGTGGCTTTTCACCGCAGCTTGTCTGAAACTCTTAGCCTGCAGAATTTAAGACAATGGCAGTTTTTACCGTGATTTGCCTTTGAACTTGGTCATATTGAAGTTCACAATAAGTGGAAAACAATTTTCAGAGAAAGCATTTTTGTGCAGAATTGCACAGAATTCTAGAGCCAGCGTTGGTCAGCATCAAGGCAAAAGCCCACCTTTGCTTTTTATGGAAAGCATTACTTTATTTAAGAGACAGATAATGATACATTTTAATCTACCTTTGTCTTAATTTACAGCAGGTTTTGTATGAATTTTTAATCTTTTAACAAATTCCCAAATCTGGTTGATGCCTTTGACAGTAATGAAAATGATCTCACCACCATCTGAATCCAAAGCAACCGGCATCTTTTTTTTTTCTTTTTTTTTTTTTTCTTTTAAATCTAAGCATGTAAAATGTTGGTAACATGGGGCAATTGTATATTGTGCTGAGTTAACCTCTCCCGCCTTTTGTAACACTCTGGTGGGTTGTTTGGGGATGTGATATTCTGTGGCTGGTTTAGCTAGAGGTGAACTCTCAAAGGTGTCAAAACTGTGCTTCCATTACTAGTGCAAGAAACAGGCTTGAAAGGAGAGAGAACGTGGAATTTTGCAAGTCCTAATCAGAGCTGCCAATGTATGCAATTCTAGCTTTGTTTGTTAGTTAATGGGACATTAAAAAAAATAAGTAGAAAGAGCCCAACGTATACCTCAGCTTGCCCATGAAAAATTGGGCCTGCAGCCATGGTTCTCACCTCAGGAGGCAGACTTGAGTCTGTGCTCCTCCTTGTGTGCACAGGTACATGGGGTCATCTGGCTCTTTACTGAGACCCCTGCTTCCTAGCAGAGGAGTCTTTCTTAGAAACCAATATGGTGTGGGCTCTGGCCAGCAGTTTTTTTTTTTGCAGTGAAGCCTGCCTCTGCATTGACTTGCAAGATTGTGCGTTGATTCAGGCAAAAATTCGTCAAAACGGTTACTACAGAATTTGTTCCCAGAGGTTTGAAACGTTCAGTGAAACTTTTTAAAACTTTGATTGCATGACATGTTTTTTGTTTTGTTTTGTTTGTTTTTAGAAAGTTATTGTTTGAGAATAATGTCTTTTATACCAGGAAATAGTTCTCCTGAATGACGTTGAAAACTTTCCCTCCCTTTTATTATTATTATTTTTTTTTAATCAATACATGTTAAAGTAACAAGCCCTTGGGACTTGGTGTCTTCATTCATTTCAGTGCTTAAGGAGGGGCAAGGAGGGCTCAGTGCAGGACTTGGGGGTCAGCTGAGGAGGGGGCAGGGCTCTGGGGCTATCTGTCCTGCAGCTCCATGAGGGGCCTTTGCATGTTTGCTCTCGCATTGTGAGATATGTCTTGCGCCGTGGTGTTTTGGTTTTGTGAAGGGGGGTGGGGTACCTGCCTGAAGGAAATAAACTGATGTCACGTATCAGTTCTATCCAAATTATTGTGCAGCTACCCGACATTGGTGTGGGGTGCACACCTCCAGTGGGTGGAAGGCACAAGAGGACCCCCAATTTGGCTCCCCCCAGAAGGCTGAGGGCCCTTGGTAGTAAATGGGCGGGTAGGGCAAGCAGGCAGTGTGGGATGGTCCCCTCCCCTCCTGCTCATCCTAGGCGTAGTGGGACTGTCATGCCCTTTGTAGACATAGATAGCACCAGTCACAAAAGCTTCTAAAAGCATCCCTTGACTCGCCTGTTCCAGAGCTGCCCTGTGCCTGTGTGAGCACTGGGGGCTGACCACAGGGCTGGAGAACTATCCACACCACCCATTCTCCCCATCCTTACACCTCACTATAGCAGATGTAGCCCCTTAGTCCACCAGATTATTGGGCACAGGGGGATGGTGTATTGACCACCCTGTATTCCAGGATCCATACCCAGTGACCAGAGTGGTGGGGCATGGGAGTTCCTTACTGTCTCATTCTCAACTTCAGGGCCTGAGAATGTGGCAGCGTCGCTGCACGCTTTGTCAGTCCTGCTCAGTCCCATCTGCACCCAGCAACTGTGCTGGGAACAAGGAGTGCCTTCTGAGGGGGCTGCTTGAGGCTGGAGCTTGAGGCCCTGCCTGGACATTGTGATTCTAGGGTTAGCCAGTCTTGTTTCCCTGTGGGGCTGTGGATTCACCCCTTGAGTAATGTATCTGCAGCAGTCACAAATGAGAAACTCACCTGGTCTTTGAGTATACTTTCTCTTAACTCCTCCAAGAACCTGGTTAATCTAGCTGGTCTTGCAGGAATGACTCCAGCTCCTGGGTTCTCATCACAGAGCTTATCTTGATATCATCAGGCGTGAGGCTGCAGACCCTTTTCCCAGCACAGTAGGGTGGGGGTGGTTGGCTGTTTTTTCTGGGGCTTTGCTTTTCCTGTCACCATTCGGGACATTGGATAGCAGTGAACTAGTTGTGAATGTCATCCTGCACACAGAGCCCATCTCATTGTAATGTTGACATCTGCTGTAAAAGCTGCTGTCGGGCACTGCTTGGCAAAGATCCATTGTTGTCATCAGCTGCTGGGTGAGTGGAGCTGAAGGCTGGGCTGCCCAAGCCCGGCTGCCGTCAGGACTGGAGCCACTGCTCTACTCTCCTGCCCCTGGCCTGGGCAGTGGGCTTTGGAGGTCAGCCTTCAGGGCATACAGCTGTCACCTTCCTCCCCCCTCCCCCTCACAGATCTTATGCCTGACCTTACTGCCTTCCTGTTTAGGTCAGTTCTACAGCAATGGAGGGCATTCTGGCAATGCTGGTGGTGGCGGCGGCGGGGGCGGCGGGGGCTCCTCTGGCTACGGCTCCTACTATCAAGGTGACAACTACAACTCACCTGTGCCCCCGAAACATGCTGGAAAGAAGCAGCCACATGGGGGCCAACAGAAGCCATCCTACGGTTCAGGCTATCAGTCTCACCAAGGCCAGCAGCAGTCCTACAACCAGAGCCAGTACAGCAACTATGGCCCTCCACAGGGCAAACAGAAAGGCTACAATCATGGACAAGGCAACTACTCCTCCTACTCCAATTCCTACAGCTCCCCCGGGGGCGGGGGCGGCTCGGACTACAACTACGAGAGCAAATTCAGTGAGTTGGCTTTCAGTGCCCCTCGGCCTAGCCGGGGTGGGTCGGCAGCACAGCCTGTGGAGTGGCAGAAACTCAGCCTTGCCTTGACCTTTGGCTGAGGGACTGGAAGGAAGCAGGGCAGTGCTGGCAGCAGGGCGGGTATGAGGAAAACTGTGGAGGAGAACCCCTGCAGACCCCAGTCTCTGCCATTCCCTTGCCATTGCCTTCTACTAAGGCAGGTGTAATGAGACACCCTGTGCGACACTCGGGCACGAGGGTGAAGTCTGAGTCTGGCCAGACACTGCAAGGTGACCTCCAGGGATCCAATCTAGACACGGCATTTCATCCAACTCCTAAATGAGGCCAAGTTACTCTACCTCTGCCTGCACCTCCTGCACATACCCAGTAGGTTGTGACTGCATTGGTGGTCTTACTGGGGAAGCACTTGTAGGTGTGCACTTGTTCTTTATGACAGGACATTGGTCAGCAGCAGGTCCAAAGGATTTGATGCCATGTTGTGTGTGGTGGGTGCGAAGAGTTTGAGTGCCTGGTAGTGCCTGGGTGGGAGAGGAGAGGAAGTGCCCCTTGGTTTGGTTGGTGTGCCTCACTGCTTGGAAGCTTGGGTTGGAGGAGCAGATGGGAAAGGAGAATGGAACTGGGCTTCAAAGCTGTTGCTGGACTGATTCGGGACACATCAAAGGGCTCTCACTGGTACTCCCCGGTTGGACTGATTGTGTCGGATAGAAGGGTACAGGGCCATTTGCACACGTCCAGGGTCTAAGGCTAGGGTCTGCCACATGCAGGGCCACAGCACCAGGACCCTGGACTACCTCAGTATCTGTTAGACAAGGTCCTTTAACCACACTGTCTTCTTTCTCTCAGACTACAGTGGTAGTGGAGGCCGGAGCGGCGGGAACAGCTACGGCTCAGGCGGGTCGTCCTACAATCCAGGGTCACACGGGGGCTACGGCGGAGGTTCTGGGGGCGGCTCATACCAAGGCAAACAAGGTGGGCCTGGAGCAGCAGGTGGCACTGCATGGGGGTAGTAAACACAGAACCAGCAGAGGCCACATAGATGCCTGGCCTGGGCAGGGATTTAAAAATAGGGTGTGGGATTCTCGAGGTGATAGGACCCTGTATGAGGACAGGTTTACCATGCTTCTGACCAGCACCTCCCCAGTGGTGCAAGGGAATCTAAGTCACAACACTAAGAAACTTTTTGTAGCCACTGCAGCACGAGTTTGATCCCAGCCAGGTAGCTGACCCAGCAGACACCTCACCTGTCTTACCCGCTGCCTGTTCTGCTCCTCACTTTTTCTGGTAGATCCTCTCACCCATCCTCATCCCTGCTTATCTGGCCTACACCCCAGTTCTGTATGCATAAATAAGTCTTTTAACAAAATAGCTCCAATTTCAGGCTTTTCAGATGCTAGGTACATAAAGTTCTTAAATGTTGGAATCCATGTGAAGAAATGCTCATGACACAGGTCAGTCTGATCTCTGACATCTGATCGGTGGCCATGGCTTAGACTTCTATATATTCAGGCAACACCTAGTTACAGCTGCTGTCAGATGTGTGTGTGACGGGGCAGATAACCACCACACAAAAAGATCTGATGGTCCCATTTCGCATGGCATAGGTGATAGCCGTCTGTGATGACTCAAAGGAAATGTAGTGGAACAGAGTAGGAGTCCAAGGCCAGTGATCACAATTCAGATGACAAGTATTGTCTGTGCTCTGACTCATGGCCAGGTTTTTGTCCCTCACCTCTCACCCACCTCTCTCTCCCCTAGGAGGCTACTCGTCACAGTCGAACTACAACTCCCCGGGGTCCGGCCAGAATTACAGCGGCCCTCCCAGCTCCTACCAGTCCTCACAGGGCGGCTATGGCAGAAACGCAGACCACAGCATGAACTACCAGTACAGATAAAGCCCCTGAGGGGGCGAAGATTTGTACCTTCTGCACTTACCCTGTTGTAAGATTCAGTTTTATGCATCACAGTTAACATGTCAGCCGGCCCTTCCAGGCCCCCTCTGCCCCACCCCCTCCACGTTGCTGTGTTGTGAGGTGCAGCTGGTCACTCCTGTGACCCGTCCTGTGACCCATATTTAGCCGTGTTTGGGACTCTGTGTCTTCAATGGTTTGTTAGTTGCCATTACAACTTTGTCTGAGTAGAGTTTTTTTTTTTTGTTTTGTTTTTTTGTTTTGTTTTTGTTTTTGAGTTCTTGCAGTTCAGTATCCCTCTGTCTATTTACAATTGGTGTTAGTGTTAACGCAGTTTGTCTTAAATAGTTACGGAAGGGATACATCATCTGTTAATGCTTTTGTGAAGTGAGTTAAATGAGCTTTCTGTATTTTAATGCTTTAGTGTTTCAGTTTTATAAGTGAAGATTTTATTTTAAAAACCAGCGGGAAAGAGTGGGGGTTTTTTGTATGTCTGGATCATTCAGACAGTACATCTGAATTCAGCTGAATGTAGACAAATAAAAAAAAAAAAGAAAACTCTGCACCCGTAGTAAGCCTGGGTGTCTGCCCCACCAGTGTGTGATGGGCAGATTCTTCCACTGTTACCAGCACCGGGAAGTGGGTGGGGGTAGCAGGATGGTCCCTGGTCATCAGCAGGTCCAACTTTAGATGCCCATGCTCTGAGCTTGGCAGCACTGGCAGTCTTTTTCCTGGCATCGAGCAGACCCTGTGCCCTGGCTCTTCTGGCATGCTCAATCTTCTATGGGGTTCATGCTGGGCTGCTCCTGATTGAAGTGCTTTGCTTTCTGCTCCATGAGTTCTGGTGTAGTTTTAAGTGCAATTTCACATCCCCATGGAGTTACCTTAGAGATTTCAAACCTAATTTGAAAAAGGCCAATTTGATTGAGCTGAAGACTGACCCCCCAAGGCCTAGGGAGCTTCAGCCATTTGAGCCCTGTGTGCAGGATGGCCTGCCTCCCTCCCTCCACCCCTGCCCAGTCTTCTCCCCAACACGTTGGGCTTCTTTCAGTTGTCCAGCCCTATTTAGCAGGTGTCCCTGGAGCAGTGATTCTCAGTCTCACTCCATTTTCCAGTGTTTGCTGCTGAGCCTCTTAGATTCTCAGTGGGGTAGAGGTGGAGGATCCCTACCGCAGAGCAGCCCTTAGCTTAGTCCTGTCCTAGGGGGTGAATGAGACAGCACTTGCGTTGTCCTTACTGGGATCTGTCTGGGAAGTCACAGGGCTGTATCTCTACAGAACACCCCTTCTTGTCTTGCCTTCAACCTGCATTTTGGGAACTCTTTCTCCATCCTTTCAGATGGGTGCTGTATGAGGCCTAGGCACTAGGCAGCCCCTTGGCCTCCCATGCTCAGTTTGGCTGTGAGCAGAACAAAAACCATTCTTTACTCAAAAACCACGCAGCTGATGCAGAAACACAAGTGTGCCTTCAAATGATGGAGATTTGGAAAAGAAAGGTGTTCTGCACTGAAAAAATTGTGGAAAGTTTTTGCTTTATGCTGTAGCAGAGGAGGTCCCTGGTAGTGAGTGGTCCAGAGCAGGGAGAGGCAGGAAGAGAGGGGACTTGTGAAGCCAAACTTGGGTTGGCCTGACATTCCCTGGATCTTTGCAACATGTGTAATACTGGAAACACCTGAGGATGGGATCAAACCCTGCCTTTTTGATGGGTAGTGTCATCCCAGACTCATGCAAGGCTAGGGCAAAAGACCAAACAAAGTCATTGGAATCTTGTATTGGAGATGAAAGGACAAGGCCTGTTGGGGGGGGGGGGGGGCTGCAACATTCCGAGAGCCACAGGAGAAACACCAGGGCCTGCCTGCTAAATGCCATCAGACTGCGCCTGCTTTGTCAACACAGGTCTTCTGTGTCGGTTTCCCAGCAGTGACTCCTGCCACGTTTAGTCTTCTGAATGCAGATCCACCATAAGGGGAAGCATCCCAAAGAAAGCAGTAGGAGATGCTGTCCCAGGCCTTTTGGATATGCACACAAGTCCCGAGGAGATGCTACTTTTTCCCATGTTCCTCTGTCATGGCGAAAGGTAGCACCAGAGCAAATATTAGTGACCTGAGAGAATATTGCCAAGAACAGAGCAGTATCCTGCAAATGGGAACATTCCTTCTCTTCGAGTTTCTGGGGACTCCACGTATTCCTTGGCTTGTGACAGTATCACTCAAGTCTTCGTATGACCTGTGAATTTTTGGCTTTCAAATTCCCTTTCTTTTATAAGGACATCAGTCATTGGATTTAGGACCCACTCTGATCCTGGAGCAACTCCTTAAGTACATCAGTAAAGACACTGCTTCCAAACAAGGTCATCATCGTAGGTATCAGTTGTTGGGACCTGAACTTTTGGAGGGACGTTGGGTGAAGGTTTTCTACTGTCTGCATAACCCTGGACGTTTGTCAACCAAGCCAACAACACGGTACCAGCAGCATTTTGTTGGCAAGGGTGGCTACTTGTCTCGAGGTGACAGTTGATGAGCACAGCTGTGGTGCCCTAATTGTTTAGGGATCTCATTGGTGGTGTGATGCAGTTGGCCAACAGCAGAGTCACAGCCCACAGGACTTACTGTACCCCAGGGAACTGGGTTCATGATGTGACTCACAACCTTGAGCATGGAGAAAATGCACGCTGAGGCTGTCAGTTTCCTGGAGGAGGTGAAAGCACATCTCTCAGACCCAATATGGTTAAAAATTGTGTGTCCCAGACACATCATCCATTCAATGGCTACTAAGGTCCTCCCAGACCTATTGCCCTCCAAACCCAGAAGTTCAGCCTGGAGAAGATCTTGCCAAGCTGCTTCTCCAGTCCCTCGTCAGCTGGGATCGTGTTGAACACTGACAGAGGATGGTGTGGAGACCACCATGAGCTATAGTCACAGGAAAGACAGGAGGCCCACACACACACAACTTGGCATTTGATCAGGATAGGATACCTGGTTAGTAAACTGAGACTGGACACACCAAAGGAAGGAAAATCATGATTTATAAGGCAAGTGGTGCATATTTTAGTGGTGGGCTGAGGTCACATCAAGAGGGGTGGCCTTGCAGGGAATTCAAATGTGATCCCAGGGAGTTTCTGGAATTTAAAGAGATCTAGGACCAAACTGCTTCTGGGCAGTAATAGCACAAATCCAGGATTTCCACCTGCTTGGATACAGCAGCTCCCTGGGGGGCTGCTGGTCCCTCTGTACTACAAGTCTGTCCTGGAGATCACCACTCAGATGCCTAATGGCCCTCTACCAGGACAAGGAAATGTTTACTGGTCCTCCTGACATCTGGGCATATTCGTGTAGTTAGCAGGGCTCACCCTACCACTAGGGACAGACCAGGCCTGGCCCTCTGTGGCCTGGCTTTTGACCTGAAGGTTGTGTCCATGTGTGTGATTCCCCACACTGGCTTTCCCCTTTGTAGTCCTGTCCTGAGACCTTGTCGCAGGAAGCCTTTTTGGCTTATATGCTCATTCTTACCCATCCTGGAATAAATGGAAACTTCATTGCTCATTGTTTCATTCACTCAGCTTGTATTTGTCTGGTGTTGCTTATCAGTTCTGCAGTCATCCCTGGGAATATGACAGTGAATCTGGTCTCTGTCCTGAGGGAGCTTCCAGGCACCGTAGAGGACTGTCTCAGCCAGGTTCAGGAGTGTTGTGGGAAAATATCCCCTGTTTCAAGCAAAATGGGATGGTTAAATTTGAACCTGAACAGTATGTGTTGGGGAGGGAGAGTGAAGGCTGTGCCATCCAAGTGGAACGGCATGCCCCAAAATGCAGCTGGGAAGTGGGAATGGGCATCATGGAGCTGAATTCTGAAGCATTTTGGGTGAAAAAAAGATGTAATGATAGCAGGACCTTGACAGAAGGCACTGGAGAACGATGTAAGATTGTCCACTGAGAACCTAGGCTGATTCGTACCTCTGAACAGTCCTTGTGACTATCAGGCAGAAAGTGGTATGAGAGGGAAAGTGACAGGAAATCAACATGGGCTTGGTTCTAGAATATCTAAACAGACTGCAGTCTCCTGGACTGGTGAGGGAATAACTCAGAATCAAAACGGTTAAAGACTGCATTTCCCAGACTGGGCAAATAGGCCCAGAAAGGGACATCCCATTACCCCAGCCTCACAAGTCCATGTGGTAGGGAGACAAGTGGGAGTGTCTGCGTAGTAGAACTATAATTCCCCATTTGGTCACAAGTCCTGGATCCATGGCCTCAGTGTTTAAAGAAGCTGGCACCTCAGTTTGCCCTCTTGGCATCAATCAGTCTGTGAGATCTAGCCCCAACCTGGATAAAATGGGGGGGGGGGGCCGCGGGGGGGAATGTTCTACCACTTTACTGGAAAAGTCTTGACTCCCTGACATAAGTATCTCAGTCAGCGATCTAAACAGAGGTTCTAAACCTCCAACTTTTTTTCAGTTTCTGGATTTCCCAATCTTACCAGAAACTACAGTTCTGCCCTTAAGTGTCCCAGGACCTCCATCTCCCCTTAAGATCAACCACCGGTTTGGGGGCTTCTCTTGAGAAGTGCAGCCGTGTGAGGGAAGGGGAAATAGGAAGATCTACTGGAGGATCCCTTGGGTGATCAACCTAAGGGTTGCAGAAATAGGCCAAGGCTCCCTCTGTGACCATTCCATTCCTAGGTCCACCTGGTGCACAATGCCCACCTCTTCTACTCAAGTCAAAATGTCCTGCTCTACATGGAGGCATTTCCATGGCCCCGCCCTCTTGAGTTCCAGCCCCCGACATAGGCTATGAGTTTTCATCAGTAGCCCCTCAAACACTTAAGTTGTTGAGAGCTCCGCCCCTATAAGGTGTGCCTCAGACTTGATGCACTGCAACATTTAAACCTCTGTTGAAGACTCCACCCACAGAGGCCAATTTCTTGGTCTCCAGGCAACGGGCGCGGCGCTGTCCAGCGTGCTGAAGATGTGCTTCCAGAACCTATCTCGTGGTGCCCGGAACTCCCCTTGCTAGCAGTGCCAAATATCTAAAGAGCAAGTAACACCGAACCGCAACTTGAACTTACTCTCACCCGTTACTTTGCCTTTTGGTAATAAAGTTCATTTCTCTACTCCACGCAAAGAAGCCGCTGCCAATACTTCTAGCTCAGAGGAAAACCTACAATCCTGATGCAAACTAGAGGATTCAAAGGACCTCACTCTGTCATGCCCACACCCTCAACTCCTCCCCCTTTTATCACTCCTTCCAGTCATAGTGACCTTACTGCAGCATTGCAAAAAATCAGACCACTTTTCCACTTCGAGGGTCTTAACATTCACTGTTGCACTGCTTGAAATTCTAGATCTCATGGCTTCTCTCACATCTACAGGCCTCAAGTTTCACCTCAGTAGGACTGGTACTAATCACCCTACTTAAAAGGATCTCCTTTACCTCTCTACTTCCCCCCTTTACCCCCCCCCATTCCCTAGAAAGTGATCCTGATATACTTATTTTTGCTTTTCACTCTTCCAGGGTATAGCTTTTTAAAGTTTTGTTTGTTAGCTTGCTGTAGTCAGCAGTTAAGACTACATCCTGACCCAGTATGGGTACTCCATGATACACTGAATGTGTGTTCATTCATACATTGGGCACTCACTGGGCATCAGGTCCTGTGTATTTCCATAATGAACCTCTACCCAATTTGCTTATTTAAAGATTCACTTATGCATACAAGAACTGGGGTATAGGCCAGAGATGTGGGAGGTGAAAGGATTCACCATAGAGGGGGAAACAGAACAGGCAGATGTACTGAAACACACTGCTGAGGGGAGCAGGGGCGAGATAGGAGGAGTCTGTGCCATGTAGGTCACTTCCTTGGCCAGGGATGGAACTTGTGCTGCAGTGGCTCCAGACAGCTTCATAGTGCCTTGAGCCACCAGGGAGGCCTATCTGCCTCCATTTAAAGAGAAAAATTAAGATTCGGAGTGACCACCACCTGACTATAATCACTACAGTCATGGTCAGCAGCTTGGCCTTGTTGAATTCTGCTGCCAGATCACCTATGCTAATGAAAGCTATTGGCTCAAGCATCTGAAAAAGTATCCAACCTGAATAGGAATCCTGGAAATGCAAATTAAAAACACCAGTAAAATGCCATTTATTACACACCTGGTTAGCAAAATTTAAAAATTCTGAAAATATGAGTTATATTACAAATAAAAAGAGATGGCCTGTAATTATGTTGTGGGTATCAGTTATAATTGTTTGAAGAAAATTAGTCTTACTGTGTAAAGTCAAATATACACCAGTGTAGGGTCCTGCAATTCCAGTCGTAGGATTAATTTTTTAAGATTTATTTATGCATACAAGAGCTGGGGGTACAGGCCAGAAATATGAAGGTGAGAGGATTCACTGAAAACAAAGCAGGGAGCAGAACAGGCAGATCCAGTAAAATATACTGCTGAGGGGAGCAACAGGGAGACAGGAGAGGTCTGCCATGCCATGTGGGTCAGCTGCCTGAATGGGGGATGGAACTCATGCTTCAGTGGCTGTGGACAGCATCACAATGTTGTGCTTTAACCTGTTGGGCCACAGGAAGGGCCCAGGATTTTTTTTTTTTTTTAGATTTATTTTATTTATTAAGGCAAATGAGCTGGGGTGTAGGCCAGGGGTGGAGGTGGGTGTTGACGGGATTCACCAGAGACAGAGTGGGGATCAGAACAGGCAGACTGGCTGAAATACATTACTGAGGGGAGCAGCAGATGAGACAGGAGAGGTTGGCCCTGTGAGTCACCTCTCTGGCCAACGATCTAACTCATGCTGCAATGGCTGCTGATAGTGCTGAGACTTAATCCCTTGTGCCATCATGGAGGCCCATACTCTTGCAGAGATGTACAAGGAGATGTATTCACAAATGTTCTTAGTAGTGTTGTGTAAAATAACAAAGAGAAACGAACACAAAAATGAAAGTGTGCAAGTCCACTTGATTGAAGGATGAATAAGTGCTGTGTATTTATATTAGTACATTTGGTATGTTACCTTGAAACATACCAAGAAGAAATGAATGGAGCACAACTACGAAAGCACAAATGAACCAAGTCACAAGGAATAGGTGTGGTATGATATGATTTTATTAATGGAATAACATCCAGCAGTTTCTCCCATATCTCTTTTTGCTGTTAAGTTAAAAAAAAAAAAAAAAGTACGGGGCCTCACTGGTTGTATAGGGATTAAAGTTTCCACCTATCAAGCTATTGCCAGCCACTACAACCTGAGTTTGATCCCTGGCCAGGAAGCTGACCCACAAGGCACAGCAGGCCTCTCTTGTCCTGCCCACTGCTCCCCTGAGCAGTATATTTCAGTAGATCTGCCTGTTCTGCCCCTCTGTCTCTGGCGAATCCTCTCACCTCCACAGCTCTAGCCTATATCCCAGTTCTTATATGCATAAATTGAAGAAAATTTGGAATAGTGAGGATCTGTACTATATGATATCACCTCCCTCTTTACTGGTTTGGTGAGAGGGAAACTTCACTCGAGATGGTGCAATTAGGAACATGGGCTTGCTCTCCCCCCAGCACCCCTAGTCAGAGGGCTACCTGTTCAGGTAGGGTGGGACATAGCATTACTTTCCATACTTTTGCTGAAATAACAGTCTACAAAAGTGCAGTGTTTGAAAGAGAGAAGAATGAAATCTACGCTGAAACACATTGTGTGGAATTACAAAATACAAAGAAAAAGGAATGACTTTTAAAAGAAACTAGAAAGACAAAAAGAGATCCCAAGAGAGAGCATCTAGATTGAGACCATTTGTCTTAAGAATAAAAATGGAAATCACAAGTGGAATGCTTAATGTGTGCAGAGGATGGAACTGTTAACTTTTATTTCATTTTAAGATTTATTTATTTATGCATACAGAACTGTGGTACAGGCCAGAGGTGTGGGGGTGAGAGGACAGGCGCAGGGGCCAGAGACAGAGCAGGGAACAGAACAGGTAGATTGACCGAAATACACTGCTAAGGGGAGAAACAGGTGGGTCAGGAGAGGTCTGCCACACCATGTGAATCACCCCCCTGGCTGGGGATCAAACTCGTGTTGCAGTGGCTGTGATAGTTTCATGGTGCTATGCTTTAACCTGTTGTGCCACCAGGGAGGGCCCTATAATTGTTAACTTTGAGCTCTATGCCATGTGAAACTATTTTTTAAAAAGATTTATTTATTCATTCATACAGAACAGGGGTACAGGCCAGTGCAGGTGCAGGGTCAGTGAGAGGATTCACCAGAGACAGAGCAGAGAGCTCTAAGGAGAGCAGTGGGCAGGTCAGGAGAGGTCTGCCGCACCATGTGGATCACCTCTGGGCGTGGCGGGGATTGAATTCATGCTGAAGTGGCTTTAGCTTCTTGGTGCTGTGCTTTAACCCACTGCGCCACCTGGGAGGGCCTGAAACTATTTTTCAATAATAAATTTCTTTTCAGGTAAACAAAAATTTGGTGTTTATAACATAGCTTTCTAATGACTAGAAGACATTTCAAAGAAACACTTCAAATTCATAAAAAGAAGGGGCCTCCCTGGTGATACAGGGGTTAAAGACAGTGCTATCCTTAGCCACTGCAGCACAAGTTCAATCCCAGCCAGGTTGCTGACCCACATGGTGCAGCACACCTCTCCTCTCCTGCCTCTCCCACTGCTCCCCTCAGTTTATTTCAGTCATTCTGTCTGTTCTGCTCTGCACTCTGTCTCTGGTGAATCCTCTCATTGCCCCTGCACGTCTAGTCTACACCCTAGTTCTTGTATGCATAAATAAATAAAATAAATTTAAAAATCAGTGTTATTCATTGTTTTTTTTTTAAAGTCCATAAAAAGAGGACTAAAATAATCTGAAGATATAGGATCAACTGTAGACAAATAAATTTGGCAATATAGACTACAAACAAATTCTTAGAAAACTACATCTTGGGCTCTCGCTGGTGGCACCAATGGGTTAAAGGACCACAGTTTGAAGCTCTCTGAAGCCACTGCAGCACCAGTTCCACCCCTGCTAGGGAGCTGACATGGCAGACCTCTCCTGACTGCCAGCTGCTCCCCTCAGCAGTGTATTTAGTCAGTCTGCCTGTTCTATTTCCCACTCTGTCTCTGGTGAATCCTCTCATCCACCACACCTCTGACCTGTACCCCAGTTCTGTAAGCATATGTAAATCTTTAAAAAAAAGAAAAAAACTTCTGACTTGAATTGAGAAAGAGAAAACCTGAATAGCCCTTCAAACTTAAAAAATTAGAGGTTTAAAATAATTCCTTTGTTTTTCAAAAATATATATTTATGCATACAAGAATTGGGGTAGGTCATAAGTGTGGGGGGTGAGAGAATTCACCAGAGACAGAGCAGGGAGAAAAACAGGCAGATTTACTGAAATACACTGCTGAGGGGAGCAATGGGGAGACTGGAGAAGTCTGCCACACCATGTGGGTCACATCCCTGAATGGGGATAGAACTCATGCTGCAGTGGTTGCAGAAAGCTTCACAGGGATGTACTTTAACATTGCACCACAAGGGAAGGCCCTAAAATAATTCCTTTAAGGAAGAAAACCTGATGGATTCACATGTAACAAAAAAAAAAAATCAAGAAATAGGTGATTCTGATGTTCCAAAATTTCTTTTGGAAAACAGAAACAATGTCACTCATTCTTCAATTTACTTTATCAGATTAGCACAATCTGAGTACCATATTCAGGCAAAGACAGTACAAGAAAGTAAAATAACAAAGAAAAGACTATATAACATGCAAAAATTCTAAATGTAATAACTAAAGTTCAGTAAAAATGTCACAATATCTGAAAAATACTATGATGAAATGATTTACCTCAGGAATGGAAATATTATTCCTGTAACAAATTTTAAAAGTAAGTGTTTGTAATTGGGCATATTAAAACAGAAGAGACTATTTAGTTACCTTTATGATATATAAAAAGCATAAACAGTTATGAGAAAAATCTGAGTGAACTAAGAATTCAAGGGGTATGTCACTTAATTTTTATTTATTTTTGTGTAGAAGAACTGGGGTGCAAAGTATGAGAGGATTCACACCAGGGACATAATAGGCAGAGGAACAGGTGGATCTATATACTACCAAGGGGAACAGCAGGCAAGACAGGAGATGTCAGCTATGACATGTGGATTAGCTCCCTGGCCAGGGATTGAACTCAGGCGATAGTGGTGATATCACTGAGACTTAATCCCTAGGCCTCCAGAGGGGCCTAAAAGGGTCTTTCTTGACTTGGTAAGGTGACTCTTCAAAAAGTTAGAGATGTGCAGTGCTGAGAATATTTTCTTTAAAGTGACTTTAGGTGTGTAATGCATGGAGTACAGGGCAGAAGGCATGAAACCAGCGAGGAGACTACTGTTAGTATCCATGCAAGAGATGCTGGTGGCAGACCAGGCTGAGATGAAGTAGGTATGAAGTGGTTAAATACAGATTGATTAAAAAGAAGAGGAGGCCCTTTTTGCTGTAAAGTCAGATAGAGGGAGTGAGTGGGAGCTCAAGGACTAGCCTGAAGTTTCTGGTGTAAGCTCTTGGAAGGATTTAACCATTATTTCCAAGGGGAAGATAGGGTAGTAGGCAAACTTGGGGAGTCAATCAGCAGCTATGCTTAGGAATGCAGAGTTTGAGTAACCTAGACTCCTAGTGGGGATGGCAAGGAAGCATCTATAAGGTGGAGATGGGAGTATAGGAGAGAGGACTATGCTAGGAATAAAAGCTGAGGCATTGGAAATGTAGATTTTGCAAATCATCAGTTACAGGTGATGTGATATTAACAGAAAGGATGGAGAGTTCTTATGATTGGGGTAACCGGGGGCCTCTAGTGCCACAAGAGTTCATTTAAATACAGCACTATGAAGCTATCCACAGCCATCGCAGGATGAGTTTGATCCCCAGCCAGGGAGCTGACCCACATGGCACAGCAGACCTCACCTGTCTTGCCAGTTGCTCCCCTCAGCAGTGTATTTCGGATCTGCGTGTTCTGCTCCCCACTCTGTCTCTGGTGAATCCTCTCACCCCATTCCCGCACCTCTTGCCTGTACCCCAGTTCTTGTATGTATAAAAAAATTTTTTTAAAAAAGATTGGGGGAATCAGTAGCAATTGTAAGTTAAAACATAAGCCAGTCATGTGGAAAATCAGCAAGGAACAGTGCTGGAGACAAAGACAACAGAAATTGCAGAAGCCCTGAGTTGGTGTCCTAAAAGGGTGTTTGCCATAGTGGCCTCAGTGAAGAATATCTACCATCATGAGAAACTGGAACCACAAAGTTGCTAGTGGGTAAATCTTGCTAGGATTAGACTAGATAGGCTAGTAGTGATGCCTAGATGAAGTTTTTTGGGTCAATGGCGCCCTCTGCTGGCATGACTAAATATCAGCTACATTGTCATTAATAATAATGATCATGAATTACTAAGCATGATATACTATGTATGATTTATTCAACCTATGCATGGTTTATTAGTAGAACACAGTGATTAACAAACCCAGGACCCAGTCTCTCTCATCCCTGTGCAGCATGGAAGCTGGCACATTTGAATCTAAATACAGGTTCTGGGCTTCAGCCTCTCTGCAAAAGTAGGATTCTTTCCTTTGTTCTCTTTTACGTGTGTTATTTTATTTTTAAAGATTTTTTTATGCATACAAGAAATGGGGTACAGGCCAGAGATGTGTATGTGGGGGGTGAGAGGATTCACTAGGGACCGAGTGGGGAACAGAACAGGCATATTGGCTGAAACACACCGCTGAGGGGAACAGTGGGAAGGACAGGAGCGGTCTGCCACGCCATGTGTGTCACCTCCCTGGCCCAGGATCGAACTCATGCTGTGCAGTGGCTTGGGATTGCTTCGTAGTGCTGTGCTTTAATCTGTTGCGCTACTAGGAGGACTCATGTTTTGTTTAATTTTAAATGAATGTTTTCTGAGCACCTACTACCTGATAAATCCTACTGCAAGCTTTTGGGACACGTACCTCAGCCAAATACCGTGTTAAGATCTATACATTCATCCTTTCAATTTCCATTTATGGAAGAGAAAATTATGGTTTAGAAAGGCATTAATCGTAGAGCAAGAAAATAGCAGGAATGGTATTGGAATCCACGACAGCTTTGATTACAGAAAGCGAATCCCTCGCCTGGCAAATAAAAGGAGCCTGAGTCCGTTGCCATGGTGCCCTGACGCCCTTTCCAGCTTTTCCACTCTGGTAGCACTTCACGTGACGTTAGCCGATGGCGCCGCCCAAGTGGTCCCGGGCCCACGTGGTTTCCGGTAGCCAAGATGGCGGCAGTTGCTAGCCCGGCGTCAGTGGATTCCGCGCCACGGATTATGCGGCTGGTGGCTGAGTGCAGCCGCTCCAGAGCCCGGGCGGGCGAGCTGCGACTGCCCCACGGGCCTGTGGCCACTCCAGTGTTCATGCCAGTGGGGACGCAGGCCACCATGAAGGGCATCACGGCCGAGCAGTTGGAAGCGCTGGGCTGCCGCATCTGCTTGGGCAACACCTACCACCTGGGTCTCAGGCCGGTGGGTGGCCACTACCCAGTCGGGAGCGGCAGTAGAGCTTGGGAAGGCCTGGGCATCTTCTACACTCAGGCACACCTCCAAAATTCAATCGACCATCGCGTATTGAGCGCTATGGGTCGTCGTTCAGGCATTGTGCTGGGCGAGAAGACCGGGCGTGGATCGGAGCCGGCCAGCCCTTTCCCCAACATGAGCCCCCAGTTCAGTGATTAAGCCTAACCTGATACTTTCTGCACACCCTCTAACCCAGGGTCCAGAGCTGATCCAGAAAGCCCACGGCCTCCACGGATTCATGAATTGGCCCCACAACCTGCTGACGGTAAGGTGAAGTTGGGGTCTTGATCCAAAAGTGCTTCTCAGAGGTGAGATACACCCACCTCATACTCCCTGACAACCCCGCGGTGGCATTTTCCCTAGGACAGCGGAGGTTTCCAGATGGTGTCCCTGGTGTCCCTCTCCGAGGTGACAGAGGAAGGCGTCCGCTTCCGCTCTCCCTATGACGGCGACGAGACCCTTCTGAGCCCAGAGAAATCCGTGGAGATCCAGAATGCTCTGGGTAAGCGGATCAGCCTCCCCTCTCCAAGGAAACTCCAGTACAACACAGAGTGCGCAACCTTAGAAATAAAAGGAGGAAAATAGTATAGTTCGTTCATTACATGTTTATACTTGTAGGAAGAATAAAAAGCACATGTATGATTTATTTTTACTCCTGTACATTTTATCTTTGGAAAGAAACATAAACTGTAGTCCATGTCCTGGGGGTAGGGGAACTAGTGAGTTGTTAACCAGGTGGATAGATGCATTTACAATTTTTTTAAAGATTTATTTATTTATTTATGGTACGGACCAGAGATGAGAGGATTCACCAGAGACAGAGTGGGGAGCAGAACAGGCAGATTGATACATACACTGCTGAGGGGAGCAGCGGGCAGGTCAGGAGAGGTCTTCCTCGCCATGTGGGTCACCTCTGGGGCTGGGAATCAAACTCTCACTGAAGTGGCTGTGGCTAGCTTGCAGTGCCGTGCTTTAACCTGCTGCACCACCAGGGAGGGCTGCATTTAAGTTTTTTTTTTTTTTTAAGATTTATTTATTTATTCATACAGAACTGGGGTACAGGCCAGAGGCTCAGGGGCGGTGAGAGGCTTCACCATAGACAGAGTGAGGAGCAGAACAGGCAGATCTACGAAGTACACTGCTGAGGGGAGCAGCGGGCGGGTCAGGAGAGGTCTGGCTCGCCATGTGGTCTCCTCCGGGGCAGGCGGCAGGCGGGAATCGAACTCATGCGGAAGTGGCTTCAGATTCTCAGTGCTGTGCTTTAACCCGCTGCGCCACCAGGGAGGGCCTGCATTTAAGTTTTTATCTTTTTTGTGGGGAGTTATAACAGTGAGCTGCAAATATTTAAAGTGTATCATATATATATAAGATTTATTTATGCATATATAAGAACTGGGGTGAAGTCCAGAAATGTAGAGGATTCACCAGAGACAGTGGGGAGCAGATCAGGCAGATGCACTGCAATACGCTGCTTAGGGGAGCAGCGATCAAGACAGGAGAGGTTGGCTGTGCCATGTGGCTCAGCAACCTGGCCCGGTATGGAACTGATGCCACATTGGCTGGCACTAGCTTGGCAGTGCTGTGTTTTTAACCCTGTGTCACTAGGGAGACCCAAGAGAGTAAATATTTTTATCACCCCTAAAAACTTACTTGTGTATCCTTTTGTAATCCATCCTACCTTGGGCAGGAGAAGGTATGTATGTATGTATGTATGTATGCATACAGAACTGGGGTACAGCCCAGAAGTACAGAGGGTGAGAGGTTTCACCAGAGATAGTGGGGAACAGAACAGGCAAACTGACCGAAACACACTGCTGAAGGGAGCAGAGAGTGAGGGGAGAGGTCTGCCTTGCCATGTGGGTCAGCTCCCTGGCTGGAAATGGAACTCATGTAGTAGTGGCTTCCGGTTAGCTTCACAGTGTTGTGCTTTAACCCCTGTGCCACCAGGAAAGCTCCTGGAACTCTTTTCATCTTATATTTCCAATTGAAATTCTGTGCTTACTAAACACTTATTTCCTCTCTTCCCCCCACCCCTGGTACTCACTAGTTTACTTTCTTTCTCTATAATATGTCTATTTTATGGACCCCATGTAAGTGGAAGCACACATGTTATTTGTCCTTTTTTTTAGGAAAGATTTATTTATTAATGCATATAGGAACTAGGGTGCAGGCCAGAGGTGTTGGGGGTGAGAGGATTCACTAGAAACATTCACAGGTGCAGTGGATGAGACAGGAGAGGTCTGCCTCGCCACATGGGTGAGGATCGAACTCATGCTGCAGCGGCTTTGGATAGCTTCATAGTGCTGTGCTTTAAACCACCTGGGAGGCCCCAGTATTTGTGCTTTTGTATGTGGCTTAATTTATTCAGCATAATGCCCTAAGGTTCATCCATGTCAGAATTCCCCCCACTTTTTTTTTTTTTTAATATTTTCTTAACCTATTTTTTTTAAGGTTTATTTATTTATGTATACAGAATTAGGGTGCAAGCCAGAGGTGCAGGGGTGGTGAGAGGATTCACCAGAGACAGAATGGGAAGCAGAACAGGCAGAGCAACGAAGTACACTGCTGAGGGGAGCAGCGGGCATGTCAAGAGAGGTCTGCAGCACCATATGGATCACCTCCTTGGCCAGGGTTTGAGCATGCACTGAAGCATCTGTGTTAGCTTGCAGTGCTGCATCCTTACCCATTGTGCCACCAGGGAGGGTTCAGAATTCCCTTGCAGTACCAATGGAGCACACTTGCTTATTCATCACCCATTGGTAGGTGCTAGGCTTGCTTTTGCCTTTTGGCTATTATGAATCATGCTGCCACAAACATGGGTACAAATTATCTACACAGGACCCTGCTTCTAATTCTTTAGGGGTGTCTATGTAGACGTGGAATTGCTGGATGATATGATATACTTTTATTGCATTAATAATTAGCAATTTTATATTAAACTGGATTTTTAAAAAGTTTATAACTGTCTTAGGTTTGAGGCCAGAGGAATATGCCATAAGCATAAGAAAAAGCCTTTGATTTTGAGAAATTTCTGGGCTTGGGTACTTTCCTACAGTAAAGGCTGGAATGTAGTTTATTTTAGACCCCTTTCAACAGACTTTTGGGTTCCATCTTGCCATTGTCCATTACATTGCCAGAAATCACTTTGTACATACATCATCTTGTTCTTAAAGGGTGAATTCATAGAAGTGGTATTTTATTCTATGTTCCAAGGCAGGATTTTACATGTGGGGTGCGCAAGAGCAGGAGTACATTGTGAAAAGCTCCTTCTGGCTGCTGTAGGTGAAAGTCAGCAGAACCTGGTGGGGTGGGCTGGGGAGTTCCTGCTTATCTCCAACAGGAGGTGGGGACTTGCCCAGTGATTGTGCCCCTGCCACCCTCCCAGGGTCGGACATCATCATGCAGCTGGATGACGTGGTGAGCAGTACGGTAACAGGGCCACGAGTGGAGGAGGCCATGCACAGGTACGTGTGTGTCTACGTGTGCTCATGCACGTGTCTGTGTTGGGGGGTTCTGGTCCTACCATCTTGTCTCCTTACTCCTCTCACACCCCTAGGATGTGACATGACAGGGGCCCTCTTACAGGTCAATCCGATGGCTAGACCGGTGCATTGCAGCTCATCAAAGGCCAGATAAACAGAACCTTTTTGCCATCATCCAGGGCGGATTGGATGCAGATCTCCGGGCTACCTGCCTTGAAGGTAAAGCCATGTTCTGGCAGGACCAGGACTGTTCCAGCCTGAGAGCCCCATGTGGGCCTTGAATATGACCACTGTGCTCACACAGTGGTTGTTAATGGGTGAAAGGGCATTCCAGGTGGGTGCAACAGCTGAAGCAATGGTGCTCAAGCAAATGAAGTACAACATTTTTAAAAAGATGTATTTATTTATGCATACAGAACTGGGGTACAGGCCAGAGGTGTGGGGGTGGTAAGAGGATTTACCAGAGACAGAGTGCGAGAAGAACAGGTAGATGTACTGAAACACACTGCGGTGGGTGAGACAGCAGAGGTCTGCCGCACCGTGTGGGGCAGCTCCCTGACCAAGGATTGAACTCGTGCTGCAGTGGCTGTGATAGCTTCATACTTCTGTATTTTAACCTGTTGCACCACCAGGGAGGGCCCAGAATGTGTTTTGAGAATAATGGAAATCCCAGTAGGTGCCAGGTTTCCAAGATTACCAATGGGGAACAGGCACAGATCTTTTTTTTTTTTTTAGTTTATTTTTACATATTTTTGCAGGCACAGATCTTTAAGTCACCTACCTCATACTACACAGCTTGGGTATTGCTGAGCTAGAAGCTACAAGTTAACTGATATACTAGAAGTGACAAAGGGTGACAAAGGGTGGTCATTGCCATGACTGTGGAGACAAGGGAGGCAGAGATGGGGGCTTTGGGTTCTGTAGACTGTGGTACTGGAGCTGAACCTCTGACATGCTGCCTCAGTGCTGTGTACCCTAGGCTAGTAGTTTGGTCTTTCTGAAACTTTCTTTCTCTGTAAAATGGGAATGTACTCCCAATGTCATAGAGTTGAAGGTAGGAATATATGTGGAAATGCCCCCCTAATTCTTATGTCATGTGTGCTATTATGTACCTTCTCCTGATTAAAGTAATTTCTCTTTGTCCTCACATGGCCCTTCTCCCTCCATTTCTGGTCTGGTAAATATTTTTTTTTTTAAAGATTTATTTATTTATTCATACAGAGCTGGGGTACAGGCCAGAGATGCAGAGGGTGAGAGGATTTTTATGAGAGACAGAGTGGGGAGCAGAACAGGCAGATCAATGAAATACACTGCTGAGGGGAGCAGCGGGCGGGTCAGGAGAGGTCTGCAGCACCATGTGGTCACCTCCGGGCAGGCAGGAATCGAACTCATGCGGAAGTGGCTTAAACTTCTTAGTGCAGTGCTTTAACCTGCAGTGCCACCAGGGAGGGCCCTGGTAAATATTTTTAACAGAGTCTGCCACTCAAGAGATTTATTCCATGTCACAGCTCAGTTGGTGTGGACATGTATGAAAGCTTAGGCTTTTAGAAACCTCTTCTACATGAGATACTTTCTGATATTTTCTGTTCTTTTATGTTAAATAAAAAAATATCACCTGTTGAGGGCCTCCGCTGTGGTGCAGGGGTTAACTTTTCAGTGCTCTCTAGCTGTTGCCAGCCACTGCAGCATGAGTTCCACTCCCAGCCAGGGAGCTGACCCACGCGGTGTGGCAGACCTCTCCTGTCTCACCCCTGCTCCCCTCAGCAGTGTAGTTCAATGGATCTGCCTGTTCTGCTCCCCACGCTGTCTCTGGTGAATCCTCTCACCTCCCACACCTCTGGCCTGTATTCTAGTTCTGAATGCATAAATAAATAAAAATTTTTAAATGTTTAAAAAAATACCACCTGCTGAACAATGACAGGCATTGCCCCACTGGCACTTCTGTTGGATCTTTGGGCTCACCTGCATGTGAACCCCTCAGGTTCTCCCCCTGCCTGCCTGGGATCCAAAGGCCAAGGGAGGCCAGAGACATTGCATTTACCAGCCAACCGCAGTTGATTCCGATCTTCACTTCTGCTTCAGAATAGACCCCAGGCCCCTCTTGCTTTGTTGATACTCTATCCTCTCTCGGGTTGAACGGGGCAGCTGGAGCTAGAGATAAGCCTGGGCTTTGAAGCCAGACTTGGGTTCAAATCCAGCCTCTGGCATATACAGAACAATGGGTTAGGCTTTGTAGGCCTCAACCACTGTGTAGAGATGCAGCCTCTTTGCACTTCTGGAGTCTGATTGCCCACTTCTCAAATCCAAACACTTGGGTTTTTGCAATGCAAGACCAACATCTGTGTGGTATTTATTCTGATTGCTATGAGTCTTCTACATTCTGAATCAGAAGCTCACAGTGGTTGATGACAGGCTATAACTTAGAATCTGTGGTGTTCCTGTTCTAAAACCTGGAACATTCTGAATTCTAAAACATATGTGGTTCTACCTTAGACTTCAGTTAAGGGAGTATGGCCATGGGCTTGTCCTGTGGACTGAGGTTCTCAGATGCATTGGGCACTCAATGAATGGTTGCTGAGATCACCAACAGCTCCCCCAGGCAGCCCTACTTATATATACAGATACACACACTTGCACTCAGTCTCTTCCTGAGACACTCGGGGAAGGGGGAGGTCTGGGTAGGCTCCGCCTATAGGTGCAAAGAAGGAGACACATTTCCTTTTGCCTGGTGGCCCCTCACCTTGCCCTCTACCTGTATCCCCCAGAGATGACCAAGAGGGACGTGCCTGGCTTCGCCATTGGGGGCCTGAGCGGGGGCGAGAGTAAGAGCCAGTTCTGGAGGATGGTGGCGCTGAGTACCTCAAAGCTGCCTAAGGATAAGCCCCGATACCTGATGGGGGTTGGGTATGTGGAGAGGGAACAGTTACACCTTGGATATTGTTTCCTGATGGGTGTGGGAGGAGGCATGGTCTCCCTTGGGAGCAGTTCTGAGGAAATGTGACTTATTTTCCCTGAGAGAGTAAGGGTGGGGGGAGGCCTAGGTGTGTGATCAGGGCTTGATATTCTCTGCTAAACTCCCCTCCCCACCCATGGCCGCAATCCCAGCTATGCCACTGATCTGGTGGTCTGCGTGGCTCTTGGATGTGACATGTTCGACTGTGTCTTCCCCACCCGGACAGCGGTGAGGCTTGGGCAAGGGGCAGGCGGGTGGGGGTGGGGCCAGAGCAGGTAGATGCCTGGTCAAACCACCTTCTCCTTCTCCCTCAGCGCTTTGGTTCTGCACTAGTGCCGACTGGGAACCTGCAGCTGAAGAAGAAGCAGTATGAAAAGGACTTCCGCCCCATAGACCCTGAATGTACCTGTCCCACCTGCCAGAAGTAGGGAAATGAGGGGGATCTGGGGACTGGAGTAGCCTGTGGAGGGCAGCAGGCCACTGCCCTGCTGAGCCCCACCTCTTGCTCACAGGCACAGTCGGGCCTTCCTGCACACACTGCTCCACAGTGACAACACAGCCGCCTTACACCACCTCACGGTCCATAACATCGCCTACCAGGTGGGTCTGTGGCCAGGTGGGCAGTGGGGGGTGATGTGGGGTGATCTTCCTGGCCAACTGGCTGACACTGACAACTGTCCCTCTGTCCACAGCTGCAGCTGATGAGCGCTGTGCGTGCCAGCATCATGGAAAAGCGTTTTCCTGACTTTGTGCGGGACTTCATGGGCACCATGTATGGGGACCCCACCCTCTGTCCCACCTGGGCCACTGATGCTCTGGCTTCTGTGGGAATCACACTGGGCTGAGCTGGCATGGGGTAGGGTGGGGTGCAGGGGCAGGGAAGGAGAATAGAACATATTGAAGGGTTTGTTCTTTTGTATTCTAACCTAAGAGAGCCTGTGCCTTCTTGGGGAAGTTTCCTTTCTTGGTCCTCTTCTAAGTCTGAGAGTCACTATGGCCAATGTTCTCTCCCTCCCAATATTATTAGTATCAGTTAATGAGTAACAACAACAACAGCTGGTATCAGGAAACCAACTGGCATAGTCTAGAATGTAGTTTCCTCAGGGGCCTCCCGGGTGGTGCCAAGGGTGAAAGCACAGCACAGTGAAGCTATCTGTAGCCACTGGAGCACAAATTCAATCCCTGGCCAGGTTGCTGACCCACATGGCACAGCAGACCTCTCCTGACCTACCTACTTCTCCCCTCAGCAGTGTATTTCAGTAGCTCTGCCTGTTCTGCTCCCTGCTCTGACTCTGTTGAGTCCTCTTAACTCCTTGCATCTCTGGCCTGTACACCCGTTTTTTATGTCTAAATAAATAAATCTTTTCTTTAAAAAAAGAAGTGCCCTGAGTGGAAACTGCATTCTCTTTCCTGACTATCCTCCTGGGGATGGTCACATTTGTCCTCCTTCTATAGGTGGGAAAACAGGTCTGAAGAAGGATATATCTTGCCCAAGGATATCACTTAGGTAGTAGCAGCCTGGCTCCAGAGCTCATGCTCTTAGCTGTGACTCTTTAGACATGTCATTTAATCTTGCTGTCATTTAAGTGATGATCACAATAGGTGTTGGCTAGGTAATGTTTACACTGCGCCCTAGTCATCATGTGTAGTTAATAGTTGCAACTTTATGATCTATGTATAACTATGTTTCCCATTTTACAGACCCGAAATGAGTGGAGGAATGAAGTCACTTGGTCATTATCACTCAGCAAACAAATAAGCCTAGGATCTAACCCATGTATGGTCATTTACAGAGCTGGTGATCTAAGGAGATGAGATTATTTTTTTCTTTTAAAGATTTATTTTTATTTATGCATACAGAAAATGGGGTACAGGCCAGAGGTGTAAGGGTGAGAGGATTCACTGTTGCAAACCCAGGGTGAGAGGATTCACTGTTGCAAACCCACCGAGGGGTGCCCTGACCGGTATGTTCACTCAGAGACGCACTCAGAGACAGGAGAAACTGAAGTAGGACCCTGGGGTCTGAAGTCCGAAGTCTCTTTATTAGGACCGCCCATGTGTATATATAGGGTGTGTACATGCAGGGAAAAACAGGAAATGTGCCCTGATGCAAAGGGTGAGGTGCATGTTTGTACCCTGCCTGGGGCTTCTTGTAGCTTCTACTTGAAACAAAGTAGTGGGCTGCAGCTATTTGCAAAAGGAGTGCACTGTGCTCTGCTGGCTTGTTTGTTGGGGAGTTTGCTCACCCATGCACAACATTAGCCAGGGGGGACAGGTGCACTTGAGATCCAGCAGAGTTAGCCACAATTCACCAAGAGACAGTGGGGACCAGAACAGGTGGATCTACTGAACTATACTGAGAGGAGCAGTGGACAAGACAGGAGAGGTCTGCTGCCACCATGTGGGTTAGCTCCCTGGTCAGGGATGGAACTCATGTTGCAGTGGCTGGTGATAGCTTGATAGCCTAGGATTTTAACCCCTGTATCACCAGGGAGGCTTGAGGAGATGAGATTTCTTAATGAAAGTAATATATGTGTAGGACCCACAATTCAAATAGCATAAAAGTGCAGTTGCTTTTACTAGTTTGTGTATGCTTCCAGAAATTTACACGTGTACATATTTTTTTTTCATGAATGCCTACGCATTGAATGCCTTTCCATGCAATTTACCTTATTTAAAAAAATTTGTTTATATTTCAGTACATGCTTTCTACAGCTGCTGCCTAGTATTTCTTCAACCTACTGCAAAGATGGCAGTTAGAATGTTTTCATGTGCAATTTTGGTCAGGACTGGGGTGCCAAAACTTATCCATCATCTTCTTGCTCATCTCCAAAGTCAAGGTTTTGGGTCATGGAGCAGGAAGATGGACTGCTTCTTTCTGTCCCAGATGAATCAACACCCTTCTAAATAGGCTTCCTCCTATCCCTGGTCTCTTTTTCAAGAGGTCGCGTCCCAGTTCCCAGAATCCCGCACAGCTGTCTGCAGAATAATGTGAATTTTCTTGGGGAGAGATCTGCCGGACTCTCCAAAAGATAGATGTGCTAAAATCCAACGGGCAGGTGAAGGACGTTGGAGCATTAGCTACATGCAGACAGGGCATGAACTGACGTTATTCTTTCGAGAAGACATTACAGGAATGAAAGAGGGAGCCCACGATGCGATCCTAAACTGCCTCTGCCCAGGAAGCATTGCCAGGTCCCGACCCTTAAGCTCATTGGACTCAAGTGTGAACTGATGTGCAAACCCGAGGCCGAGATGCATTCTGGGACATGTATTTTTCTCTAGTGCCAGGCAATTCAGACGAGATGATTACTGGCTCTCACCACAAGGTGTCGCCCTAGGCGGGTACGTGAGTATTACCCTGTAGGCAGAAGTCTAATGGACAAAACAATCACAAGAATGATTGACCGATTAAGTTCTCAGTCATAGTCAAGATTCGAATGTAAAGCCCGCCCGCCTTCGCTTATTAGCTGGAGGAGCAGAGTGATATTTATATAAGCCAATGGGACAATTTTGGGAACTAGGTAGTGTCACTTGACAAGAGTGTGTCTGAGAATTGATTCTGTACATCATTGGCCAAGATTACTGACTGGCGGGTCTTCTTGCCAATAAAGTTGGCGACTTTTCTTACAGTCTGGGAACTTTCCAGGGTGGGCGGGGCCAACATAGCTTTTTTTCCGAAACATCGCCCCACTTCTCCCCCACCGGTTTTTGACAATTCTCTTCCTACCGCTATTGGCTCTTACACAAAAGCGACAGTTTTTATATCCAATGAGCCCGCAAGAAGGTCCCCAGGGGGGAAGGCTCAGTCAGCTGTGGGCTCTTGCCTCGCTTTCACTGGCTTACGTATATGAGTGGCAGCACGGCCGGCCAATCGGGGGAGGATCCAGGACTTTGGGCTCAGCCCCGGGGCCGGGGCGGGAGGTCGCTCGGGTCGGGTGTAGTCTGAGAACCGGATGAGGCGGCGACAGTGAGGCCGAGCCGGGAGCGGACGTCGCGCCAAGGCTCGGGCGGGCGGGGAGCAACGGCCGCGGACGCCGCGGGGCCGCGTCGTTGAGGGCAGGGAGCGGGCTGAGAGCGCCGGGCGCTCAGGCCGCGATCGCCGGCGCCATGGGCAACCGCGGGATGGAAGAGTTGATCCCGCTGGTCAACAAGCTGCAGGACGCCTTCAGTTCCATCGGCCAGAGCTGCCACCTGGACCTGCCGCAGATCGCCGTGGTGGGCGGCCAGAGCGCGGGCAAGAGCTCGGTGCTCGAGAACTTCGTGGGCCGGTGAGCAAGAGCTGCGGCGGCGGGCGGCGGCCTGCGGTGCGGAGGGCGGACCGGGAATGGCGCGCCCTGCGCCGCCGGCGTAGCTGCGGCGCTTGCGTGCCCTCGACGGGACAGGGACAGGGAGGCGGGCTCTTTGGGACGTCTTGGGCGAAGGGCTCCTCGCTGGGCTAGGGAGGCGGCCTAGGCTCCCCGGGTGTCTCACGGGCTGGGGGGCGTGGGCCAGGAGGTGCCTTGGCGCCCTGCCGACGCGCTGGTCTCCAGACTCTAGCGGGCGATCTCCACCCTCTGGTTGCCAGGGGTAGGCCCTCCCTGTCTGTGTGTCCCAATACCCGCCACCTAGATACCTGTTGGGCCTACCCCTGGGGTCTGGTTAGCTGTTCATTTTTTTGCAGCAGCGCCGGCCTTCTGGTCGACTGTCGGTGTAGCATTCCCTGCCACTACCGTTTGACTGTCCATTTGTCCAGTCCTGCGGTACAGCCCCCTGGTGTCTGGACAGCTGTTCAGTGTGACCGGTGCTGTCTGGCCGCGCATCCCTGCCCCTTTCATTTAACACTTAGGCATCCTTTCCTTGAGTTACCTCATCTGATCTCTGTTGTCTGACTGATTGGCTGGACCCAAGCAAACCCTGTTGTCTGGCTTCTTCCTCTGTTTCTATAGCTTGGTCCTTGGCAAATGAGGGTATGTAAGGGGTTGAGGAGTCCTCCCTTCCAAGTGCATTCTACTGTCTGTTTGTCGAGGTATTTGACCTCCACTTAGTCTGCCTATCAGTGCCTTTGTAGCCCCCAACTTTTTAGCCCTACCTCACTGGGGGACTTGGAGCGAAGAGGGCTCAAGGATCTATTGGGAGCTCCTCACCTCCCAATTGAATGTAGGGAAACATTCTCCAGGATTCTCTCCAAGGGCCTAGAACACAGGGGCTTCCATGCTAAAGCCTGCATATTGAGGCCCCTTCTCGGAGTCTGGGAAGGGACTTCTTGCCTGGTCAGGCTTCAGTGGCAAGAGCTGGGTGACAGTTTTCCTGGGTAGCCCTGAGAAGCCTCAGTTTGCCGATATGTCCAGTAGGCTTCATTCTCTGGAGTATTTCCAGGATTCAAGAAGCTAATGGATAAGAATGGGTGCAATGACCAGAGGGCAGTTGGTTCTCCCCTCTCCCTTTGCTCGTGATCTTCTGCCTCCCCTCTCCATTCTGGGAAGTAATCTATTTGTGACTGTAGCTGTCAGATGTTAACATTATAGTCATAACTACAATTATCATCGTTGATACCCAGTGTCATGGGATAACATTGAGGCTCTGGTCTGAGTTCTTTGTTCATCATCTGGAATCCCATGAGTGAGTGAGGTGGAGGTCCTAGAATTGAGCAGGGAGATTCAGAAAGGTCTAGCTATTTGCCCAGCACCATCAGCGGCTCAGTGAGGCCCAACTGAACACCCAGCTCCACTCCTGCCTTGCCAGGAGTCTGGGGTTTTGATCTCAGCAGCATGAATTTCCTTGTTTGCTGTTTTGTCTCTGGCAAGTTGCCTTCTGTCCGGTGTGGCGGAAAGGTGTGGGCCTTGGGTCAGCCAGTACTGGCCTGAACCTCGGGCTGGGGTGTGGGCCCCTCTCTATGGCCATTTTCCTGCCCGCCCAGGCTGCTGATGGGTTCCAGCAAAGCTCTGTTCATTTACTTTGCCTTGTGACCTTGCATTGGTGGTTTGACTTCTCTGAGCCTTGGTCTTCTTCCTGAAAATGGGGTGATAAAGCCATAGGAAGATTGCAACAAGGACACGGTGTGTTGAACATGCTGACTTAACATAGAGTATGTCTCTGTAGAGGGACTGTTATTCATGAGGCTGGTTCCTCTCAAAACTACAGTGAAAGCTCATCAGAATTAAATACTCTCAAGTCACGTGCAAGACTACATTTAAGTGTATAAAGGTGGCACTGTTATGACTCACATTTTACAGAACAGGAAACTGAGGCTCAGAGTTGAGCAGTCTTGCTCAAGCTATTCAATGAGGAATTGGGGGCTCTGGGTTGGGGGCCCCAAGCATCTCCTCCCTACCCCTCCTTGGTCTCTCTGTTCTTTGCTTTCTCACGTACCTGCACTAGAATATGGTGACCACCTTCTCTCAGAAGCCTACAGGGCAGACTTGGGTCCTTAAGAACTTATAATTCAGGGCCCACGAACCAAAGATACATAAAGACCTCTCTTCTGATATGGGATGCGCGAATAGAGTTAACTTGTTCTTATTTCCCGAATGTGAACAAGGCCTCTTTGCTGCTCCAAGGGAACAACAGGTGGTCTTTACCTTGAATCTCACAAATTTTCATGAATTTGGCCAAAAAGCAGCAGAGAGCCTGTACTTCCTCCCGTGTACCATGCCTTAAAGTGGACATCCAGCTGCTCACAAGGAACGAATGAGAGCACGTTAAGGACTTGTCCCCAGGGGCACCATGGGCTTGTATCTTTCACTGCCTCTTTCTCATGGATTTTCTAAGAACTCTGGTTGCAGCAGCCCAGTTGGCTCAGCCCTGGATCAGGTGTTGCAGATAGGGGGCCGTGGGGGCCAAGACCTGCTTGCTGCATCTTTTGTTTCAACTGCATGGTGTTTAAAAAAAAAGAAACAAACCCACCTTTTTTAGTTGCCAACATTTGAAAATTAGACTTTACATCAACATCCAGATTTCTGCAGTGTGAGAAAGTAAAGATCTTTGGAGTTTAGTGATGTTCTGCCCAGCTGTAGAACCATGAATTTAGCTGAATAGACTTATGTTCCTTTCTGTAAAGTGGGGGTGATGACTAGACCCTTCCAGGGGTCTGGGTGAATTATGTGTATCCAGTATGTGGACCCTGTAGCCATGGTCATTGTTATAGTCACTGCATTCTGGTCTCCCTGGGCCCATGTCATGTTTGACACCAACTGTTTGGATCTTAAGCAGTCGTCTGTTCCCATCAGACTGCGCATGGCCACGTCAGCTGCCATAAGCCCCTCTACTCCCTAGTGCTCTCCCAGGCCCAGTTCACATTTGTCTGGACCTTCCTGGCCTTGGAAACTGTTAAGCTGAAGGCCTTCTGCTTGCCTGCACCAGCTGATAGGCCTGTGGCCCTAAGGAAAGGAGCACATGTGGCTTTGTTGACTTTGTCATGTAACTGGCGAGAGGGAGAGACTTACAAATTCGTTTTTTTTTTTTTTTTTGAGGGGGGAGAAGAGTGGGAGGAGGCTGAGGTTGGGACCTCCAGCTTTGAGTCCCCCAAGGCCCAGGCTTGATTCCTTGAGCCTCACCTCCCTGAGCCTCAGTTTCCCAACTAGGAGGCAGGGCTGTATCTACTCTTAGGCCTCTTTCAGGCAGTCTTGTAGGGTGTGTTTCACCTCTTAGGACAGATAAATGACTGGTGCCCTCCTTGAGGGATGAGTAAGGATTAATGAGCCCATTTAGATTCTTGGAGGAATGTCTAGCACCATAAAGCTTAATATTCAATGTGTTTTTCATTTGTTCCTTGAAAATATTTTCTGAGCATATACACTGTGTGTGTGTGTGTTTTGCGGGGGTGGGGGGATGGTGAAGGGAGAGCTTGTTGGGGACATAGCCTGTACATAGACAGCTCTGAGCAAGATAGCAAACTCCTGCCTCCGGGAAGCTGGCCTTTCCTGGGAGTGGGGATGGGGGTAGATAAGGAAGAAATACCTTTGGAGGTTGATAACTCTTGTGGGGAAAGAGCAAGGGCTATGGAGAGTTCAGTAGTGTGGGGAGGGTAGTTTTATTTTATTTATTTATTTTTAAAGATTTATTTATTTACACATACAAGAACTGGGGTATAGGCCAGAGGTGTGGGGAGTGAGAGGATTCACCAGAGACACAGTGGGGAGCAGAACAGGCAGATGTACTGAAATGGACTGCTGAGGGGAGCATTGAGTGGGACAGGAGAGGTCTGCCACTCCATGAGGATTAGCTCCCTGACGGGGATCTAACTCTGCTGCAGACAGCCTCACAGTGTTGCACTTTAAACCGTTGCAGTACTAGGGAGGGCCGGGAGGACAGTTTTGAATAGGGTGCTCATGGGTGCCATGGAGGGAGAACTACAGGAACTATATAGAGGGCAGAAATCAGATGCTGTCCAAAAATAAACAACAATGTAAGAATAAAGCCCAAATCCTTTGTTTTAGTATATGAATGAACTGATTGATAAATAGGGCACCTAGGGACTTGGGAAGGTGACATTTGAACAGAGATTTTAATTCTGTGAGGTGCAGATCTGTTGGAAGAACATCCCAGGCTGTGGGAAGAGCCAACACAAAGGCCCTGAGGTAGAAGTGTGCCTGGGCCAGTATAATGGGAGGGTGGGGAGAAATGAGGTTCAGGAACTATTGGGTGGGTTGGGGTGCATTGCCAAGTAGCCTTGGGGGCCAGGGAAAGTTCTGAACCTAGAGAAAGCTGCTGGTGGTATTGTCACTATTTTTCTGATCCTCACTGCTGGCTCTCCTCTCACCTCATTTGTCTCAGTAAGCGTGCCCCCCCCCCCCAGTACATGTGGGTGCCCAGTACCATTTTCATTTTACCAGAAGCTGCCATGGGAGGCAGGGCAGGACAACACTGCTGTCTCCAGTTGCATTTCCAGTTGGTCTTGGCGGGGAGGGGTGTTCTTCCAGGGAAACATGACTGCCACAGATCCACTACCTAGTACCTAGTGGGTACCAGCACCCAGCGGGTGCATTGAATGACCTTTGACTCTTGTGCTGGTCAGACTGAGGGACATCTGGTATATGCTCTTTGGGTTGGTTTGTCCCCAAACAGGAGCCACTTGGAAATGACTTACTCTTTCTTTTAGACAAAACTGAAGGGCTTTGCCTGTGTGCTTGAGCTTACCCTAGCTAGTCAGGGAGATGGCTAGGGTGCTGACACTGACTCGGTACTGCTGCACTCTGCAAAATGACTTCACTTCCCTGGATCTCAGTTTCTTCATCTGGAAAATGGGGTTCTCAGCATTCCATCCCTCTGGACAGTGGCATGGGGATCCACTGAGCTAATTCCCTGAAACATTAGACTGGTGTGAGTTTTGTAATAGCTCTGGGTTAGAACTCTGGTCACCAATTGTTAGTTAATTCCTTCTTCCTTTATGAAAAGGAATTTGTGATTACTTTGTGAATATAAGTAACACTTGTTTATTTTTATTTATTTATTTTTAAAGATTTTAAAATTTATGTGTACAAGAGCTGGATGCAGGTGGCGGAGGTGGGGTGTGTGGGAGAGAGATTTCACTATAGGGTGTGGAGCAGAACATGCAGATCATTGAAACGCACTGCTGAGGGGGAGCAACAGGCGGGTCAGGAGAGGTCTGCTGTGCCCTGTGGGTCAGGGATTGAACTGTGCTGCATTGTCTGCCTTTCACAGGATAGTGCTGAGACTTCACCCATTGCTCCACCAGGGAGGCCCCAAGTTACACTTCATTTTAGCATAACTACTAATTGTGAGCTTATCGGTGCTTTAGTTAGGAGGCTACTGTGGAACGAAGTGGGGAATCAGGTCTTAAAATGCTGGTGGGAGCTTGTTCTTGTTTCATTTTTAGGTCGGATGATGGCTGCAAACAAATATTTGACTGTGAGAGTTATGCCCTTTTCATGTGAGGTGGTGGGGAACTGGGAACCAGAATGCCCAGTAGTGGGGAATTGGCTAGAGTGTACAGACAACTGACCCCGAAGCAGCTGCCCAGACAGATCTAGAAGAGGATTCAGCCATCCAGAAACTCTTGTCAGACTTGTTGGGCTCCAAGCCAAATGAAAGTAAGGCCCTATCTCATTCAAAACCGTTGTATCTGTAATAAATCCCAGAAAGATGTGTGCTCTGGGCTGCAGGAGGGGAGGGTCTCCTTCCCATGTGATTCATGCCTTGTTTTTGCTTGTTTGGGGATTATGTTTATAACCAGAAAGCCAGCTTTCTCCAAAGTCAGTTCTGGCCTGCCTTCTTTTTTCCCCAGATTTGTCCCGTGATCATGACTTTCACTAGGTCCACGGATTGCAGTGCCCTGGTAACATGCTGGGTTGTTTCTAGGTGAGGGCAGAGGATGGCCCCTTGGACACTGCTGGATTTAGAATTTTTAGAGGAAGCTTGGGAGGAAGGAGCCAGTCACGGATTGGAACCCTGTGTCTCTCCACATGTCTGCATTTGGTTCAGAGCCTGCATTTGCCAAGTTTTTGCCCAATTTGAATGAAATGCTGAAATTACAGGCCCCTCAACAGCAGGGAGAAATGGGAACACCAGCTAACCCTTAATTTACTGGGGTTGCCAAATGCATGCTGTAATTAGGCTCTTATTGTGTTAAAGCTTTGGAAAACTACAAGCCAATAATGAGATATTTATAGGACATTAGCTACGATTGGAATAAAAGGGGGAAATTGCCTTGCCACTAAAGCATGATGGCACTGCAGAGAAAATACTTGCTTCCAAGTGCATTTGGTTTCCTGCTAGTACTGGTTCCTGCTGAGAACTGGGTTTTTCCCCTTTGGAGTCATGCTTAGCTGGGGCTGGGAACGGGGTGGTCCTTTCACTCTCTTCTGCTGTTGGAGAGTTATGTTGAAAGCTGATGCTTGTGGGAAATCACCCTGTGCTGAGACTAACATCTACTATCGAACCGTGTAGGCCCAGCAGTCCTGGGTGAGGGAGGCAGGTGCTGCTTATAGCATCCCTGCTTGCTGGCGGGGAAATTGAGGGTGGGTCTGAGGGCTGTATGCACTGGCTTGGTATCTCCTCCAAAGGCAGGTGCCTGGGGACGGTGGGGCTAGGAAAGTGTAGTCACAGCTCTTGGGAGTAGGATGACCTTTGTACCCCAAGGCCAAGGTCCCAGATGGAGTGACTTCTGGCCTGTGGGGTCCTATGAAGTTTTTAGCTACATGTCCAGTTGCAGGCCTTCAGTGGCACATACGATGTGCCAGGGCTGGGGGTCCAGTGCCAGTGACATGGACAGGGACCTGGTGTACAGTTAATTAAGTAAGGTGGAGAAGTGCAGAAAAAAGTGGCAGGGGGCAGGAGAGTTGCTGGAGGGCACTGTTTCAGATTGGGAAGTTGGTGCAGGCGCCCCAGTTTGCAGTGTAACACCTCCAAAAGACCACAAAGAGCATCATCCAAACAGAGAAGAGGGCAGGAACTGGGGACCCCTACATACTCTGGCCGGCAAATACTGGAAGAAACTGGAGGCAGAGGTGAGAGCTAGCAGGCGTGAAAGGGTCAGGAAACTGCCTGTCAGGCCCCATCTCTTCCTAAATCGCAGTTACACCAGCAGAGCTCTAGAGATCGTGTGCTTGTGGAAAGGGAGGTGATGACGGGTGAGGAACACACTGGCCATCCTGTCCCTTCCCCCCAGCTCCACTGGGGAACACCACTGTCTGGGGTACATCCTGCCCGGACCCTTGTGTGTTTACCTACATATGCACACTGATAACGCGTACCGGTACAGCGGTTTTAAGGCGTTGGCTCTCTTGTGGTGTGTCTGCCTTCCAAAACCAGTTTCACTATTTATTTATTTTTTTTAAAGATTATTTATGCAAGAACTGGGGTGTAGACTAGAAGTGGGCAAGGGAGAGAATTCACCACAGGGTGTGGGGCAGATCTACTGAAATCCACTGCTGAGGGGAGTAGCAGGGGAGACAGGTCTGCTGCAGCATGTGGGTCAGTCCCCAAGGTGGGGATCAAACTCATGTTCCAGGGCTGTGGATAGCTTGATAGCACTGTGTCTTTAAACCCTGCGCCACCAAAGATGACTTCACTGTTCTTCACTAGTCTACCATTTGCAACTTGTTTTCTAACCACTTGACACTTCTTAGAGGTCTTCTAATTTATTTTTTAAAGATTTATTTGTGCATACAGAACTGGGGTACAGGCCAGAGGCTCAGGGGCGGTGAGAGGTTTCACCATAGACAGAGTGGGGAGCAGAACAGGCAGATCGACTAAGTACACTGCTGAGGGGAGCAGTGGGCGGGTCAGGAGAGGTCTGCCACGCCATGTGGTCACCTCCAGGGCAGGCGGGAATCGAACTCATGCGGAAGCGGCTTTAGTTTCTCAGTGCTGCGCTTTAACCTGCTGCGCCACCAGGGAGGGCCAGAGGTCTTCCAATTTTGACTGTAACTGCTGCTTCCTAACACTCCCTTGGGGGTAAGGAATGGAGGCAAGGCCTGGGGGAGATGAGCACACCCTCAGGACACCATAATCCTCTCAGACCTTGGCACAAGGTGCCTCACTCACTATGAGGTTGTGCTTGATCACCATTACCAATGAGGAAATTGAGGCACCTCAGGATGTTGGGATTTCAAGTGGCCTGACTGAAACCCAGAACCCTCAGCTTTTGTAGGAGGCCTCCTTACTCCTTAGCCAACTGGCCAGTGTCTGGGTTAGCACTTCCTTCCTGGATACATCATATTTCTCACAGGATCTGATTTTTTTTTTGTCTATAACTAATTCTTCATGGTAGCCAGCTTTAAAAAAAAAAATGCCTATAGAACTGGGGTACAAGTCAGAGGTGTAGGGACAGTGAGAGGATTCATCAGAAGTAGAGTGGGGAGCAGAACAAGCAGTTCGACCAAGTACTCTGCTGAGGAGAGCAGCGGGCAGGTCAGGAGAGGTCTGCTGCGCCATGTGGATCACCTCCAGGGCAGGGATCCAACTTGCATTGAAGCAGCTGCGGCCGGCTTGTAGTGCTGGGTCCTTACCCGTTGTGCCACCAGGGAGGGCCCCAGGATCTGGTTTTTAATTCTCTTGTGTGTGCTTCAGAAGTTTCTCAAAGGTGTCAAAACAGATGTTGAATAATCCAAACCCTGGTGGGGGGAAAGAATGTCCTGAACAAACTCCACAAATAGGTTTTATGGGTCTCACCCCTACCCTAGACCAAAGATCCAAGACACCAAGCACTACAAATCCCATAATGCCACTGAAGGGAGGAGTGCTGGGAACTGAGGGTTGAGTTAAGCATCCAGGTTTGATATATAACCAGACATATGGGTCTTGGTTTTTGCTGGCTTTCACTGTGCTATTGGGGTTCCAGATCAGTGGATCTGGGAGGATGCAGTCACCAAATTATCTTCTTGAGTTATTCATTTTTCATTTCCCCTTTTTGTTAATAAACTCTTTGTTATCCTTTTTGTGTGTGTGCCTGTGGTTGTATCTCATTATAAATCCCTTTTAAGCACGCAGGTGAGGACCCACAAACAGGTAAATCCATTTCATATTGGGGTTGCCCTGTAACACTTGGCACCCATCGGTGTGCCTGGTGTTACCTCAGCTGTTCTGTTTTCCCTCAGTGGCAACTGGGCATGACTTTGGTCCTCACGTACTATTTGGATTTCCATGTCTTTGACTCCCTTGTGCATACCAGTCATTGAGTGCTGTCTGAACGTCACCTTGGGCTGGCCCCATTTTTCAGGTGAGTCAGCAGAGGGGTGGGGGTGGGGCAGGCAGCTAGGCCCACTGAATCCCTATACTTCCCCGCTTTTTCACTCAGGTAGTACTTGTCTCTGATGGGGAATGATGGCACCATAGCAAGTGGCAGAGAGTGGGTTGAAATGGACGTTTTGCCCACTAGGTCCCATCAGTGAGGCCTAACTGGTCCTTGCCTCTCAGTAGCTATGTACCCAAGACAAGTGGGCAGAGGCATGTGGAAGATGGTGACCCTCACTGGGAGCCTCAGAGTGAAAGTGGTGGTCAGGGAATGCCCCTTGGAGAAGATGACAGATCCTTGTGCCGAGGCAATAAGGACTGGGCAGGAACTGGTGAGAAGCAGGCAGGTGACCGTTGCACTCATTGTGCCCTTGTGCCCAACTCTCCCAATGACCCCAGGTTGTGGCTTGTGCCCATTAGCAGTAGGACTCATTCTTTTCCTTTTCAGGCCACGTAGTACTTCATAGCACAAAGGCATTTTTCTTCTTTTTTTCTTCTCAACTTTGTTATCTACCAGCCTGTCATCTACCAGGAGATAGATTGTTGAGGCTGTTTCTGGTCATCCAGTCATAGGATTTGCATCTGCACTTGGGAGGCCCTCATGGGATGTAGGAAGGCAGGCACTGAATGTGCAGTCCTCACTGCCCCGCACACAGCCGCTTCACTGGGACTGAATGGCTGGGTTTGGACGTAGTCTTCTCTGATGTCTCCATGTCCCACATCAGCAGGTCTTACCATGTCCCACCCCTCCTTGCCTCCTTTACAGACACCATGCCTGGATCCCCTGCAACATCCTCAGGGCCCCACAACCTTCCATAGCTCCCATCTACTAGGTGTAAAAGCCTTGGTCACCTCCTGCCCTCACCTCTCCCCACTTTCCCCTTGCTCATCCCTCTAGGTGGCCACAGGAAACCCGCAGGCACGCTCCCAGCTGCGTCTTTCTCTCCGTCTGCCCTTATCTCTCTTGTCCATAACCCTTTACCTCCTGCCTGTCTTTTCACTAGGTCTGTGCTCACGCCTCACCTCACCTCTCTGAGAGGCTGACCCTGACCTGTCTTGACTCCCACAGGGCCTCCTGCCTTCGAGATGTCCTGCCTTCAAAGTCTGTCTTGTATTACTGACACCTGAAGTTATTTTGCATTACTCGGTTGTTCTCTGTCTCCTTCCCACCCCCCAGAATGGCAGATTGTCGGGGCAGGGACTTTGTCCGTGTGTACCGTTCCTTGATGTCCTGGAAGATGGGAGGAGCACGCATACTTGTTGAGTGGATGTACCTAGAAACCAGAATTGAACTGATAACACTGCATAGACTTTCAGGGGACTTCTCGACACTGGAAGACCACACTGGGAGGTGTGGGACTGTGAACCAATGGGGTGACATTGAAGGGGGCTTGGGAGACACTGGGAGGCAGAAGAGACAGGGAGACAGGGAGGGCTGCGATTGCTCCGTTGACACAGAGAACAATAATGATGGAGTACTCCGAGTCTTGTCAGATGTTGGTGTCTCTCTAGGCTGACTTCTCTGTTGCAGAGGCCCTGCACAGCTACCAGTGAGGTACCCCTCTATTCTTGCTTCTTGCCTAGGTGCCCTACAAACTAATACCAGGGGCCCAGACTTTGAAGGCAGTTTCCCTTCCCTGTGATTGCCCAGGTTCCTCCTTGAGCCAGAGCAGAACCAGCAGAAGGAAGCTGCTGGGGGTCTTCCCTCAGCTCTGGCAGCCCAGCTCCCCATGCCACACTTCTCTCTAGACCTCTCCACCTTAGGGGATAATTTTTGTCACATACCACAGCTCGAAGAAGCACTGCTGTTTCTAACAGGAGACTTCCTTTGATTGTACTTGAACTTGCTTTGATTGTAAGCTTGTGAGGCTGTGGATAGGTGACCAGTGGAGCTCTTCAGAGCTCCAGGGATACCCCCACGCCCAGATGAGGTGGTGCCCTGGAGACTCTGCCCCATGACACATTTTCCCAGTGATAAAAGTCTTTCGGGGCTAAAAGGCTGGCAGGCAAGTGGAGCAGGCAGGAACCGTCCCAGCCTGGGTTACACCTGCCTGCCTGGTACATCCTGGCACGGCCAACCCAGCCAAGGAGGAAGCCCCCTTGGTGGGTTGGGGACACAGCCTTTTCTGTCCCAGGCCAAAGGGCTTCTGTGTCTATGTTGATGGCCAGGGCTCCTCTTGGGGGCTGTAGTTTCCTCACCATTGAGTCCCCGGCTGGCCCTGCAACTAGAGAACCAGTGACTTTGAGGACTAGCTCTTTAGAATTTGTTCTTTATTACCTGGTGTGGTGATGGAGTGCCCAGGAGCTATAAATCAGATCAGGGCCTGTGTCTGTAGCCCATGAACCCCAACTCAGATTGAGGCAATCTTTTGTGGTTTGGGTTGGCATGTCTTGTCTTGCAACAGCTAGTTCTCATTTGGGTGGAAACTGCTCAAATGGAAGCCATGCTTCCATGGCACCTGTCTTGGCATCATCTGGTGACACTGCCTGGCACAGGTTGCTGGAGAGCTCAGACCACTTTCTGGAGTAGAAGACTCGCCTAGGATAAATTCCTAGTACTAGGTAGAAAATGACATGCTAGCTTGATTTCCCCCCCCCCCCAACTCTTCTGCAATTATAAGAATTATTTGACTGCTTATTCATGGTTTAAAAAGAAAGAAAGAAACTCACTCCTTTAAAATAAGCACAGAATAAGACACAAGTTTCTGTTGCCCTTTGTCTGGGAACCACCTGTCTCTGTCTTTTACCAGATAAATGTTATATATTTACTTCTCTGTGAACATCCCTGTCCCAGCCAGTGTCATGTCCATTAAAAAAATATTTACTTATGTGAGAGAACTGGATAAAGACAGAGTGGGGAGCAGAACAGACAGACTGAAATATACTGCTGATGGGAGCAGTGGGCGGGCCAGGAGAGGTCTGCTGTGCCATATGGGTCAGCTCCCTGGCTGGGATTAGAAGTCATGCCCTGGCTGCCAATATAGGTGATAATACTTAGACTTTAACCCCTGCGCCATCAGGGAGGCCTCTACTGGCTATGACTTACGTATAGTAAGCATCTTGATAAAGGCAGGACTGGGAACTTCTTCCCTCATGTGCCACCCTTCCCTGTCCCACCCCAGCATCGACTGATGGGCTCTGCACTTTCTGGTTTTATTTTTTCTAGAATTCATATAATTGCTGCAGTCTTTTAAGTCTGGCTTGTTTCACTCTGCATATGCATTTAAGAACCATCTGGATACATGCTGCAGTGCAGTCTCTATTGCTCAAGAGTATTTCATGGTGTGGCTGGGCTGTGGTCTGTTGAACCATTCACCCACTGAAGGGCCTTGGATGTGCATTCTGGTGACTGTCAGTAACGTTGATAGGAACTTTTTTTGTACAGATTTCTGTCTGGCTTATATATCTGATCTGTACTGAATTAATTTCTGTATGACCGTGAGGTATAGATTAAGGGTTAGACCTTTGGTTTTACATGTCAGTGTCCTGATTGTTGCAGTTTTATTGATTGAAAACGCTGTCCTTTCCCCACTGAATTGCCTTTGTCAGAAACCATTTGGCTGTGCCTGTTGGCCCTTCGAGGTGGTAGTGCTAAGACTTAACCCCTAGGCTACCAGGGAGGCCCGCTTTTTAGTTTTTAATGCTGTATTTTTCCATCCATGGTCACTGCTCACCTGGAGCAGCTAGCTGTTCCTCCTTATTTTTGTACCCTCTGAACTTCTGTCCTGCTCCCCCACCAAACATTCATAAAAAAAACTCCCCCAGTGTAAAAGCGAAAGTCCTCACTATCATCCAGAATTTATCTCCTTATCGCTTCTCCTCTCATCTCTTATTTCTCTTACTTGATCTGTTTCTCTTACTTGATCTATTCCAGCCATGGGGTACCTCACTGACCCTTAAACAGATCAGACAGAGTCCCACCTTAGGGCCTTAGTGAGTGCTGCTTCCCCTGCCTGGAACTCTCTTCCTCTTAGGTAGCCCTGTGTCTCTTTTGTCATCCCAGTCAGGCCTCCTTTCATATGTCTCCTCAAGAGGCCCTCCCTGGCCACCCTGCTAAAACATCCATGCTGTGACTCCTCCTTGTCCTGCCTGCCTAACGTGGAAGTTCTTGTCACTCCCTGTCATTTTCCTATTTATATTTGGTTTATTGTCCATCTCCACCCAGTGCCCTGGTGATGGGACCTTGCTCTTGGGTGTGTTACACTTTGCACAGTACTTAGTACATATTAGATGCTCAAGAAACCCATCTCTCTGTCATGTAGACTCATCAGCATTTCAGTTACTAAGCAGGACTCACCCAGCAAACACAGCTGAGCTGGGCTTTGTGCAAGCTGCCATCTAGGCTGCCACTTGGTAGTGTGCAAACAGATCCACTCACTGCTAGAAGGAAGGCCAGGTTGGGGAGGACATGACAGATGCATCAAAGAAATGAAGGTCCAGCTAAGAGTAGTATTATCCAAAATGAAGAATGATGTTAAAAAAAAAAATCGCCAATGGGACAAAGACTCAGAGAGTAGGATGAGAACTGGTCTCATCAAAGGCGGGGCCTTTGCTGGGAGTGTTTATGTAGGTCACAGTGGATATTTCGAAGATGGCTGTTCTCTTATTGACTTGTGTGTTGTTCCTGTGTTGTATTTCTTTTTTTTATGCATACAGGAAGTGGGCCACAGGCCAGAGGTGTGGGGGTGAGAGAATTCACCAGAGGCAGAGTAGAACAGGTGGATCTACTGAAATTCACTGCTGAGGGGAGTAATAGGTGAGACAGGAGAGGTCTTCTGCCCCATATGGGTCAGCTCCCTGGCCAGGGAGTAAACTCTTGCTGCAGTGGCAGTGGATAGCTTCAAAGTGCTGTGCTTAAACCCTCATTCTTCATTTTTGTACAGTGCATGCTTTTTCTTCTCACCAGTGTCTCATCACCTTGCATTCCTCCCAACCCTGTTTTGATCCTACTCCCTCATTCTTCCCTGCAGAATGTCTCTGATTTATAGTTTCCTTTTGATTTTAATTTTTAATTTATTATAATTGAATTAATTTTTACATATGGTGTGAGGTAGAGTCCCTTCATTCTTTTATATGACTATCCAGTTGTTCCAATTCCATTTGTTGAAAAGATGATTATTTATCATTGAATGTGGTCTTATACCCCTTTTAACAAAAATCACCTTACCCTAAATACAAGAGTATTTTTCTGGATTCTCACAATTGCGCCACTGATGTTTATTTCTATCCTAATGCCAGTACTACACAATCTTTACTACAGTGCCTTTGTAATAAATTTTGTTTATTTTTTTGCATAGAAGAACTGGGGTTTAGGGTGGAGGTGCATGTGTGGGGAGGTGAGAGGATTCACTGAAGAACAGGTGGATTTACTGAAATTCATTGCTGAAGGGAACAGAGGGCAGGACAGGAAAGGTCTGCTATGTCATGTGGGCCACTTCCCTGGCCAGGGATTGAACTCATGCTGCAGTGGCTGCAGACAACTTCATAGTGCTGTACTTTAACCCATCTTGTGCTTTCCTTATGGTTGTGTAGTATCCCTTCCTCTGGCCTGGTGCCACTAAGTCCAGTCACTTTCATACATGATATTTTACGTGATTGCTAGTTTTTCACTTCCTGACCACGTTTGGGAGTCAGCAGGCTTATTATGTGTGAACTATGCTCAGGGGAGATTGCTGCAGTGGGTTGTTGTGTGGGAGGAACAACAAATTTTCAGCTTGCTAGATCTGCCAAGAAAAGCTATGCCTCAGAGAACAGTCTGGTGCCAAGGAGTTAACATCCTTCTTTCCTACTGTCCCCTGTGAACTGCCCTGTGGAGTGGGACCCTATATATACTGGGCACTGGGCTTCAGGTGCCTTTTGTCCTGTCCATGACCTAATAGGGTGAGCACTGTTATGATCCTCATGTTACAGATGGAGAAACTGAAGTCTAGGCTAGTGAAGACACTCTTCCAGGTCATAAAGTGAGGCTGTCGCTGAGCTGTCTAGCTGTAGACTCTGCTAACTCCACCACCACCACCTGTTCGCCATGTTGTTTCTGTGGGGAACGAAGACTGGCTCTCCTGTTTCAGAGTTCAGGGGTTCCTTCCATTCTTTATACCCAGATGTGTGGCATAGTAAAAGGAAAAGAAGCTGGTCAATGGGGGCAGGATTGGGTTGGTGCCTCATTGGTTGGGGGGAGGGATGCGGCTAGCTTTGTGGCTTTGGTCTGGGTAGCCTAACTTTTCTGTCCTCAGTTTCTCCATCTGAGAAACAAGGTTGGAGAGGTCCTCTGATGACTGTGAATGGGGGGTCAGTGGAGTGCCCGTGTGTCATATGGACCTTGGAAATACCAGCCACCCTTGTTGTTCACTACTACTCATTTGGCATTTACTCACCTGCTATGTGCCAGACGTTGGCAGTGAATGAAGCAGATAAAGAATTCTTGTCTTCATGCTGCTAACAATCTAGAACCTAGAACTAGGATATAAGAAGAAAGTGTGGGGAGACTCTAGCTTTGGAGAGGTATCCAGGGGACACCACTGAACTAGTGATCAAAGGAAGCTTGGTTGAAAGATGTGAGGGTGTCTGATAGTGAAGCAGCCTTGGTGGAGGGATTGGTAAGGAGGTAATGGGTGCTGATAGGGTGTTGTAGGTTGCAGGGAGGAAAAAAATTTTTGTGCCGGTTCCCAAATTTTGGCTCCCCAAATTTTGTGCATAAGTCACATGTATGCAGTGTTTACATGCATACAGTTTGAAAGTCTGTCCTTGGCTGCAGCTGAGAACATATGGAGCAAGGGACATGGAGATGGAGAAGTGCGACTACAACCTAGCAAACTTAGCCTAAAGAGGATGGGACTGAGGTGGTTAATTGAAAAGCCCACCATATGGAGGGACTGTCTTTGGAGATCCACGTAGAGTATGAAAACAGGGTGACTTGTGGGAGAAGAGGACATCTGAGGTGGGCCCTACAGGAAGCCAGCTTTGTAGAAAGGCTCAGAGAAGCTGGTCATTCTGGCCGGCAGTCAGCATATGCAAAGACCCTGAGGCAGGAGTAGGTGCAAACTCCTTGCTGTGCTCTGACCAGCAGTGTGGCTGGTATAGGTGGGGGGCCGAGGGCAGGGACGTGACCGTGACTGAGCTCAGGGCATCAGAGGCCATGGGAAGTCCTTTGGCTGAGAGATCTGACTCGTATTTGATTGTGTAAGACAGTTTTCTTTTGAGCATCATGCAAGACCTTGGTAAAACCTAACTACCCTCCAAGGTAGATGATATTAACCTCACTTAGCAAATGAGGAAACTGCACAATGGTGACCCGATTGGTCCTGATTGTCTGGAAGGAAATGGCAGCACCTGTGTTCCAGCTGGAGACCGAGAGTCCAGAATCAAGGACACTAGTTGCCTTGACCACTTCCTGCTTTTGCACTGGCTGCCAGATGAGACCATGGCTACGTGCCAAGGACAGCTGTTGCTCTAGAAGCTGCAGGATTCCTGAGCAGGGAGGAGCCTACTGAGAATTTTGTGAAGGATAGTGCCCTGGAGTGGACTGAAGGTCAAAGAAGTGCCATCCTGCTCACTGGCCCTCCCCCCACACACACTCTCTGAGCCTCAGTTTCCTTGTCTGTAAAACGACAGCTTTGGTCCTTTCCCACAGACATTGGGCGCCCCAGCCTTGTGTCTGTGTTGGGAGGTGAGGAAAGACCCAAGAAAGTGCCAGGGAGGGAGTGAGGTTAAAGCTCTACATGGGTGAATGAGTGGGTTGAAGGGACAAACCACAGCATGCGAACTAATCAGTAAACTGGAAATGTCATTGATGAGTAGAACTGAGAATTAAGCAGGATGACATGTAATGGGGAACTGCTTTTATATATATATGTGTGTGTGTGTGTATAATACATATTATATATATGTATGTATGTATATAATAGTTTATTTTTACATCATTTTGT